>NC_073745.1:100622451-100959494 GCF_029784135.1 Toxorhynchites rutilus septentrionalis
AGAAAGAGAAAGAGAAAGAGAAGAGGAAAGAGAAAGAGAGAAAGAGAAAGAGAAAGAGAAAGAGAAAGAGAAAGAGAAAGAGAAAGAGAAAGAGAAAGAGAAAGAGAAAGAGAAAGAGAAAGAGAAAGAGAAAGAGAAAGAGATAGAGAGAAAGAGATAGAGATAGAGAGAAAGAGATAGAGATAGAGATAGAGAGAAAGAGAAAGAGATAGAGAAAGAGATAGAGATAGAGAGAAAAAAGAAAGAGAAAGAGATAGAGCGAAAAGAGAAAGAGAAAGAGAAAGAGAAAGAGAGAAAAAGAGATAGAAAGAGAGGGAGATAGAAAGCTACTCCCAAACGTGATATATATATATAGCGTGATATATATAAGCTCAGACTCGTGTATCCTATCTTCCTATCCAATCGAACAAAGAAAAAGTAGCAGAACAGTAGCAGAAAGTAGCATATTTTGCTACCTTGCTGATCGGATTTGCAGAATCGTTTGCTTCAGAATATATTCTCAAAATATGCCCAATGAATGCTTAGTGCAAAGCATCCTTCCGTATGCAAAATGAAACACTTTGACGATGATAATGAAAATAGCCCTCTCGAGCAGTATCAAGCGTTAATGAAAGCTTCTTCGTTTCAAATTGAGCGGATACTACAGCAGAAAAAGCGAAAAAACGTACAGATGTTTCAGCAAGTGCCATTCCATGTGTTCTTTGGGTAATCTCGCTGGTTTAGATCAATCACGGGGGAGATACCAAAAAGCGTACAGTCGACACAATTTCAATTCATCGTCTTCGAATTTTCTCGGCGCTCCTGAGCGTGGTTCTCTTGACATTAAAATCACGATTCAAGTTAGAATTGTTGAATTTTGAAGGCATGAAAAAGCATCAGATGCATTGATAATGACTATGGAATCAAACATAATTTAATTTTCTCGTGACAGAAAGCCAACGGTCTCATACTTCACGATGTCTTCAGATTCGTTTGTCAAAATTGGTAAAAGATTTCGTATTTATTCATAACCCAAACCGATATCAATTTAAGAACTTCGGTTTTGCTTGTTAAAATTTAAATGAATTCGATCCAATGGAGAGCCCAAGAAGCGAGAGTATAGTTGAATTGAAAATCATATCTTCTCTTTTTATTCACTCTGAAGCGATTTATCTCCGGACATGGATAACGAACAAAATCAGTCGAGGTTCTTTTTCATTTCCTTCCGCACGTCTGGACTGGAACTCCACCAGCGAACCGTGAAAGGCTTTTGGAGAGCCATTTCACCGTGAATATTCTACCACACAGATACCAACAGTGTTGACCTACATAAATAATGGACGTTGTGTATTTTTGAGCTGAATAATTCAAGTGGCTAAAGGGAAAAAAAAAGAATGAAAAAAAGGCACCACCACAAGTCCGTGAAAACCGAGCGCAGTGTATCCGAGTGAAGATGGGTAGCGCCCGGCGGGGATATGCTTTCGTGATTTTCCTCAATTTCTGCTGAAGCCGTCCACTCGACACAGGCCGCAAAAAGGAGCGGCCAACAAAACGAAAGGAAGGCAAGATACACTACGTGCCGGGATAATCACCGAAGAACGCGCGGAGGGCTTCGTGTGCCGCCGGCAATTCGCTTGTAAAAAGTCGTCCTTTCTCGTCGTCCGTCGTTTGAGTACGGGGAAAAACAAAAACCTGAAATCTGAGCCCAAAAAAATATGGCATGATTGCGGCCTACATACTCGAAACCTATATCTTCGCTTGGCGGCAGGAGAAAGAGAAAGCGAAAGAAGGTTAAGTGAACATTGATGGAATATCCTGATTTACTCAGGGAAATGGTCCTTCTGAGTTGTTGCCAACCGAACGAAGGGAGCCGAATTGTGTCAGCATTACGTGAGGCTTGACACAATTTTAGAATCAAGGTGATGATGTTCGATAATACACCAAAGTGGATCGATACAATTCGCAAGTAGCAAACATTTACTCACACTTCGAATCGACGAACTTCTCTACAAAACAGTTATTACCCACCGGTAGGGGGGGGGGGGTGGTTTTCCGAAGACGGAGGAGCGCAACAATCAATTTACAAACAGCCTTGAATCTCATTTCTGCTCGTTTTATGTTGTTCGGCCATACGCCATTATTAAATTATTAAACCATAATTTCCTTCTCCTTCACATCCCGAAAGTGTATTTTGATTCAATGTTTTCCGCGCTGTTCGGACGCTTTTACGTTTCAGTAGTGCCGCTCGTTGTCTTTTTTGCAGTTGTTGTTGTTGTTGTTTGGAACATATCGAATGGGCATTTAAATTTTACGGTCGGACTTTGTTGCCGGCCGGTTAAAATGTACGTCCATCCGAAATCACGATCTTACCTCCGAGCAGCAGCAGCAGATGATCAGCTTTCATTCTAATTATACAGCGCACGCGAAAGTGGCTTCCAGTTCACGATCGACTGACGGAATACTGCAAAAACATCGAACGCGCGTAAAGATAGAGGATAAACACTCTGCTGAAAGTACCACAAAAAATGTCTAAATTTTGCGCGTTCCAATTATAGTCCCGCCTGTGGTTACAAAAAGAACAACTCGCTCCAATTTAGAGGGCTATTTTTAGCGCAACTCTTCCCGTTGGCTCCCCTGAGATGTGGCCCCTCGTCGAAACGTAAGAGTTCTCAGTGCGGTGTCAATATAGAAGATACACCGGTCCCCACCAAGCAAACACCAAGGCAACACTACACTCAACGTGGAAAACATTAGCTCTTGTTTCAATGATCCTATATGTGTACGGAAGATCGTAACTTTTGGGGCGAAATTCTTGTCTAAATGGTTGATATTTTATGAGCTGTCGAAAAGTAACTCTCGGAAATGGGGCCGAGTGCGCTTAAAGTAGCGTAAGTGTGGTTATGTTCTTTGAGAGATTCAAATTAAATTTGCACTCCACGTCAACAGATTATCAACACATACATTTCTTATCAGAATAACCGCTGTTTTTCATTTGATCTTTGCACCTTATCGGTATGAAGTTCTTGTGTTTTAATTTGGTCGTGCTGTTGGTGACATTCGTTCGAGTTACAGTTCAACAGCTTCTCACCATTTTTCAGACCGGCGATCTATTTAAACTAACTTTTTGCACCATGTTGATTTTTTTCTGATTTATATCTCATTCGACCTTATTGGAGCTCAGGGACCAGATGCGGAATACAAAATGGGGTCCATTTATTTCTTTATAATAAGGTATACTCTGAAATTTCTGGAAAACAGATCGAAAAACCAGTTACATCCGAAGATTGCAGGTTCGATCCCTGTCACGGTCGCCATATAAACTTACATTGCTGTTTAAATGAAACACGGTTTTGTCCGAGGACTAAAGTAATATGAATGATCTTTATTTCTAGTTTCATCTGATATATATATATATATATATATATATATATATATATATATATATATATATATATATATATATATATATATATATATATATATATATATATATATATATAATTTCCTACAACTAGGTTTACATCATTGGTTATTGGCTATCAGGTAGATTCCCTAGTGAAGCGAGAAAGAGACACTTATATTCTCGCTGTGCGCTGTGCCCTTTGGGTTAGTTGGTTAACGCATGGAAAACAGATGTAGATCAATGCAAATGCTTTTGTAAAGCGCAATGCAAAACAAGCAAGCTCGTAGAAAGGAAAAAAAAATATGGCTAATGAATCACATACTGTGGCTTCCCACGTTACTAATAGTGTGTTATTAAATAGATTTGGGTTCCGGGAAGTTGGATTTTGAGGAAGAAGGCGTTAGATGCTTCGGATGATTTATAAAAGGGGAAATACGAGAAATGGATAGAGCTTATGTAAGGGTGTAAACAAGGATTTTAGACTAGTATTGGCACAGCACACTATTTTACTCAAACTATCTATATTTATTCGTCATAGATAAATTTGGAACCCCTATCTGAAAACCCGAATTTTGGCAACACGCCCATATTCAAATATTCCTCAATTTCGAGCTACTGTGATTTCTGATCTCTCAGACTCCGTACACAAATTACTTAACACGTGAAGGGGGTGGAGGGGAGCGTTACTTGCCATGTTTTAGGTATACGACTTGCGTCCTAATTCTGAATCATATACCCTAAAGGCGAAATAACCAATACTCCTTCAAATACCTTTCATTCGTTGCAAAATTATCAAAAATTAGTCAGGTGTCTTCTCCTAACAACCTCTCTAAATTCCCCCAAATCCTCTTGGAATGTTTCCGAAATACTCTTAATTCACTCTCAAATCATCTCAAAATCCTATCATAATCCTCTTAACATTACCTATAACTCGCTTAAAATTCTTCTAGAATTTTAAAATAATCTCAAAATTTTCTTATTATTCTTCTAAAACCATTTGAAAATCTTCTCTCAAAAATTCTCCTAAACCCCTTTAAAACCTTCCCAAAGTAGTCTAAAATCCTTCTAAAATCTTCTTAAACCATTCTGGAATTCTCCTTAATTTTCTTAAAATTTTTCCTCAAATCTTTCTCAAATCCTTCTGAATTGTTTTTAAAGTATCCTTGAATTCTCCTAAAATAAATTCGAAATCCTCCAATAATCCTCTAAATCCCCTCAGTATCCCCTTTTAAAATCATCCTTAAATTCTCTCAAAATTATTCTTAAATCCTTTGAAAATCGAAAATCCTCCCAAAATCTTCCTTCAATTCTCATAAAGTCCACTCAGAATCCTCCAGTGATCATCTAAATCCACCCTCACAATCCTTCGAAGATCATCAAAATTCTCCTAAAGTTCTCTCAGAATCTTTACAAAATTCCCCCATATCCCTTCAAAATCTCATTAGAATCATCTCGAAATCAACTTCCTAAAATAACCATAAAACGCTTTTAGAATTCTCCCAAAATCATCTCAAAAACCTCCTAAAGTCTTACTTAATCTTAAATATTTCTAAAATCCTCCTAAACCCCTCCTAAAACCATTTTGAATCTCAGAATTATCCTGGAATATCCCCGAATCCGCCTAAACCGCCCTAAAATCTTCCTAAAATTCTTCTAAAATTTTCAAACCATTCTAAGACTTTTTAAAATCATCCTAAAACATTTTTAAAATCTCACTGAAATATTCCTAAAATCCCCTAAACTCTCCTTAGCTCTCTTCAAATCTTTCTTCAATCTTTTCTAAAAATATTTTTAAAATATATCTGAAATCTTCCTGAAATCCTCCCAGAATTCTCCTAAAATCATCTAAAAATTCTTTTCAAATCTTCCTGACATCCTTCAAAAATCCCCTCAAATCCTCTTCCTCCCTAAACATTCATTGAAACTCTTTAAAATCTTCCTAAAATATTTCTTAAATCTCTCTAAAATCATCCTTAAACCCTACTTAAATCTTTCTAAATCCCCTTAAAGGTTTTCCAATATAAAATCCTCCATAAATTCTTTTCTAAAATATACCTAAAATCATCTTGAATCCCCTTATTTTTTATAAACCCTCCTAAAACACCACAAAATCCTTCTGAAATAATCTCAGAATTCTTAAATCAAAATCCTCTTAAAATCATATCGAAATCAACTACAAATCTTTCTGAAATAATCTCAAAATGATTTTAGAATTCTCCCAAAATAATCTCAAAAACCTCCTGAAGTCTTACTTAGTCTTTGATATTTAAAAAAAAATCCGCTAAAATCCTCCTAAATCTTCCTGAAATAATCTCAAAATGCTTTTAAAATCATCCTTCAATCCTCTCAAAATTACCATTAAATCTTTTTAAAATCCTTCCAAAATCTTCCTTAAATTCTCATAAAGTCCACTCAAAATCCCGGCGATTCTCTAAATCCACCCTCAAAATCCTTCAAAACCATCAATATCCTCCAAAAGACCTCTCAGAATCTTTGCAAAATTCCCCCAAAACCCTTCAAAATCTTCCCGAAATCATCTCAAAATCAATTCCAAATCTTCCTAAAATAACCTCAAAATGATTTTGGAATTCTCCTAAAATCATCTCAAGAACCTCATAAAGTCTTACTTAGTCTTAAATATTTCTAAAATTCTCCTAAACCCACCTAAAACTATTTGAAAATCTCAAAACTATCCTGGAATACCTCAGAATCCTCCTAAACCGCCCTAACATCTTCCTAGAATTCTTCTTAAAGTTTCAAATCGTTCTGAGATTCTCCTTAGGTTTGGGGGCACTTTTCACGAACACATGAGTACAATGTAATGATATATTCTCTGGCAACTCTGCTTCCATAGTGTTCTGTAGTGCCTATACAGCTCGTGAAAGTTTTATCGTTTTCTTAGTGAATTAAACAAGTTTAACTCACAAAAGGTACGTACAGGATTTTCTCGCGCTGTCAGCCTCACATTACGTGAGAGAGGCGACAGAAATAAGTGAAGTGTGCCACAATAAATTGTGATTTTTGGTTTGCATAGTGAAGCAAAACAAAAGCCATCGCACAATTGTCAACAAAGCACAGGGTATTGCATGCGATATAGACCTAGTGAACATATATTGCATGAAATATATTATGCAACATTCTGTTGAAGAAGTGTTGCGGAACTATATATATGTACATGTACATGACATCTAACTCTTCGGTTAAGATTCTGTATATACATATATATTTAGAATATATCCAATTTATTTATTACTTATTTATTTACTATAATTCTTTTTTTTTTTTTTTTTTTTTTTTTTTTTCCCCCAGCAATGTAAACGCAATGTAAATTTTTTTTTTTATTTTTTTTTTTTCTTTTATTATTTTATTATTATATATATATATTTTTTTTTTTTTTGTTTTTTGTTTTATTTGTTTCTCTAGTTTTTTCCCCCTTTTAAAGATTGGATATAAATATGCAACCGTCCAACTCAACCGAACTGAATTCCATCAAGATTCAAATTGATGAAAACTCGAACGACGAAGGACTTCACAGCAAATCGCTGGAAGACATTGCTTCTTGTTCTTCGTCCATTCTTAACTCTCCAAATCATGACACCCTTGATGAAGAGATGAGCGGTGAGGATGACAAAATAAATATCACCATCAAAGAAATTCGCCAAGGAATGAGTGATACTAATCGGATGGAGTCTTTGGTCGAACGCCAGACGAAGACATTCGACAAATCGAACAACAAAATGAGTGGAGCGACGAGGAGGCGCATGAAAAGATTCATTCAACGAGGCTATGACAAACAACAAGCCCGTGAAATGGCTCTTGAGAAGCCTCCATCTGATGTTCCGGCGAAAAGACCTAGCAATGCAATGGACTTGAGTGGCTCTAGTGACGGTAAACCTGAACCAAAGCGAATTAAGGACACTTGCAAAGCTAGGCCGTATAACGCTGGAATAGGAAAAACTTTCTCGTTACCCACTGGTTCAAAATCTGCGAACCAAAGGTTTGTTAATGCAAAAAACTGCACTTCCGGGCTTTCCAAGAACCTGGAGGGTGCTAAAAATTGTACACAAACTAACCAACTCTCTTACAGCGATGTAACCATTCGTGTGAAGGTGGGAATACTCCCAAAAAACTATCCAGTAGTTGAGCTAAGCACAGATCAACAAAATCTTATTGAAGATGCAATTTTTGATGCTGTTCTACTTCAGCGGAAAGAACAACTGAAACCAAAATTTGCCAATTGCACCTACAAACCAGGGTACATGATTATCAACTGTCTCGACAAACCTACGTCTGAGTGGTTGATGAAATTGGTCCCTTCCCTAGTTCCGTGGAAAGACGCGGAGCTTCTGGCTGTCGATGAGAGCAACATTCCAAAGCCAGACATTCTTGTTACAATCTTTCCGAAGAGTGTAAAATACGATAACAACATAATTAAAGCGCTTATAGAGAGCCAAAATAACAACATCAACACTGACGCGTGGAGAATCCTAAAACGCTCAGTGATCAATAATTTGCACATCGAGTGGGCACTCACGGTCGACGGAGCATCAATGAAGACGCTAGTTAACCGAGGCATGACCATCAATTATAAATTTGGGCAAATTTCGTTCAGAAAATCAAATAGAAGTTCAGGCAAACCCAAAACAAAAGACCCAGAGGTCTCTGATGAAGGGAAGAATCCAAACTCTGGACAAACGGGCTCCACTTGTTCAGACCTAGAGGGCAAAACCAAAGGCGTCAAATGCGTCAGCGGTATACAGAACTCAGGGTCAAACAAGATCAGTGCCTGTTTGTTCCAGAGGGAGAGTTCAAGCACTTCATCAAGAAGACCTGAAATCACTGCTGGCTGTTCAAAAAGCTTCAATGATACCACTACGAATGTTCAGAAGCAGACCAGCACAAAGACAATTGGAAGCCACTCCAATCAGAGGGATAATCTCATGCCCCTGAAGAATGGTAACCAACAAAACCCACAAAATACAGAATAATGTAAAACTCATTCAGGTGAACCTTCACCACGCCAAGGGAGCAAGTAGTGTCCTATGCAGAAGGTTCATTCACGAGAATTTGGACGTGGCTCTTATTCAAGAGCCTTGGTTCAACAATCATAGAATCCGAGGAATTTCTACACCAAAAAGTAAGCTCATTTACGATAGCACACAAACTGCACCAAGGGCAGCAATTCTTCTACGGGATAACATTGAACATGTACCCTTTACAGAATTCATCAATAGAGACATCGTGGCAATACAATTGGAGGTACCAACGACCCGAGGGAAAACCGCCATCATCATCGCATCAGCTTATTTTCCAGGAGACAACGTTGAAATTCCCCCATTAGAAGTTGCTGCGTTGGTTCAACACTGTAAATTGAAGAACAAACAATTCATAATAGGATGTGACGCTAATGCCCATCATACGGTCTGGGGTAGTAGCGACGTCAATACTAGAGGTGAGTGTTTGCTTGAATATTTAATGTCGCATAATATTAACATTTGTAACCAGGGAAACGATCCAACATTCGTTAACTCAGTTAGACAAGAAGTTCTTGATCTAACACTCTGTAGCTCTAAATTATCAGATACGTTAAAGAATTGGCATGTGTCAAGTGAAGAATCGCTATCTGATCACAAACATATAATGTTTAATTATAATTCAGGAGATCTTCTGATAGAACAATTCAGAGACCCTAGAAAAACAAACTGGGATATTTATCATTCCAAACTTCTCGACAATAATTCGATGTCATTGAAAATTATTTCTTCCACTGAACAGCTTGAGCTAGTTTCGTCGGAATATGGAACCAATATTTCATCAACATTTGAAGAAAGCTGTCCACTAACGCGGAAAACATCAAGTAAGGATGCATCTTGGTGGAACAAAAAACTCGAAAAGCTTAGGAAATTATCTAGAAAACTTTTCAACAAGGCAAAAATTACTTCTAATTGGACAGAGTACAAAAACTGTCTAACGGAATATAATAAAGAAATTCGCAAATCCAAAAGAAGGACTTGGAAGCTCACTTGTGAGCAAGTTGAAAACATACCTGCTGTAGCAAGACTCCATAAAGCCCTCTCAAAGGATCATACCAATGATCTTGGTAGTCTAAGAAAAGAAAATGGACAGTTCACAACCGATTCTCAGGAGACACTTAGTATCATGATGGAAACACACTTCCCAGGATCAATCCAAATGACTTCGGGAAACGCACAGGTCCTCAATACAGCTCAATCTTGTCCAATCAGAGACGAGAATAGAGCTAATGAAATGGCTAGGGCGGTCTTTACGAAGTCAAGGGTTGAGTGGGCAGTGGATTCCTTGAAGCCCTTTAAATCTCCAGGACCAGACGGGATTTATCCGGTGCTGTTACAAAAATGCAAGGATATCACTGTCCCTCTTCTAACGGAGATGTTTAGAGCTAGTATGGTACTAAGCTACATTCCTAGTAAATGGCGAGAAGTCCGGGTTATATTTATTCCCAAAGCTGGCAATCGTGACAGGACAACTCCCAAAGCGTATAGACCAATTAGTCTAACATCTGTCATCTTAAAAATGATGGAAAAGATTATTGATCTCCATATCAAATCATCATATTTGAACAGGAGACCATTAAACAAATCTCAATTTGCCTATCAAGCGAATAAATCAACTGAAACAGCGCTTCACACGTTAATTTCAAAACTAGAGAAGTCTTTAGACGCAAGAGAAATCTCACTTACAGCTTTTCTTGATATTGAGGGAGCATTTGATAATGCTTCACACAATTCTATAAGTAGAGCTATGGAAAAATGTGGTTTTGACATGTGCATCTCCAAATGGATACATGCTATGTTAGCCAACCGAATGATAACAGCCAAATTAGGAGGATCAACTCTAACGACGAAACCAACAAGAGGCTGCCCTCAAGGAGGAGTTCTGTCTCCTTTGCTGTGGTCTCTTGTTGTTGATGAACTTCTCAACAATCTGACCAACCAGGGGTACGAAGTCATTGGATTTGCCGATGACATAACTATTTTAGTTAGGGGTATATGTGAGCATACTATTTCCAACAGAATGCAGACAGCCCTAAACTACACACTCAAATGGTGCAAACTGGAAGGACTCAGCGTCAATCCTTCTAAAACAGTTATAATTCCATTCACCAGGAAAAGAAAGTACAAGATTGCAAATCTTAGATTAGGAGGTGTACAATTGGAGCTTTCCAAACGAACAAAATATTTAGGTGTCATACTTGATCAAAAGCTAAACTGGAACGACCACCTAGAGTATGCTATTTCTAAAGCCCGAACTGCTCTTTGGGCATGTAGTAGTATATTCGGAAAAAAATGGGGTCTAAAACCGAGAATGATTCACTGGGTATACTCGGCAATTGTGAGACCCAGGTTAAGTTATGCTTCGTTAGTGTGGTGGCCTAAAACAACACAAATATCAGCTCAGAAAAAGCTTGATAAACTACAACGTCTGGCATGCCTATCAATAACTGGAGCAATGCCCAGTATTCCTTCCAAAGCCCTAGATGCTCTTTTATACCTTCTACCCCTGCACCAATATGTGCAACTTGAAGCGGAAAAAGGTGCTCTTAGGCTTAAACGTACGAAACAATTCCAACAAGGAGATCTTAAGGGGCACTTGCAAATCCTGAAAGATTTTCAACTGAATCCTATATTAATCATGAACGAAGACTGGATGGAAACAGAGACTAACTTCAGCGTTCCTTTCAAAGTGATTGAATTCAATCGCAGCGTATGGGAAGAAGGTGGTCCAATAACTCGTCCGGGATCACTCGTGTTTTACACAGATGGGTCAAAAATTGGAAAATCTACAGGAGCTGGGATTACTGGACCAGGGATAGATGTCTCAATTCCAATGGGACAGTGGCCTACAGTTTTTCAAGCAGAAATACATGCTATTCTAACATGTACAAACATTTGTTTGGCTAGGAAACACAGGTATGCCAGTATCTGTATTTTCTCAGATAGCCAAGCAGCTCTAAATGCATTGAAAGCATATACTTGTCAGTCAAAGCTAGTTTGGGAATGTATTCTTTCTTTAAAAAAACTAGCTGTAACTAATGACGTTAATCTATACTGGGTGCCTGGTCACTGCGGTATAGAAGGTAATGAAAAAGCTGATCTTCTAGCAAGATTAGGATCTTCAACTAAATTCGTCGGACCTGAGCCATTTTGCGGATTATCTACATCCTGTCTGAAATCCGAGCTCAAATCCTGGAAAATATCGATGATTGAAGCCAACTGGAGAGCTCTATCAACATCACGACAATCAAGATCATTCATTACACCTTGTAATAGAATAACACGCAGCCTACTCAGCTTGAATAAAGCCGATCTGAGTATGTTGACTGGGCTATTGACCGGACATTGTCCGAGCAGGTATCATCTCAAAAAAATTGGGAAAATAACGGATGATAAATGTCGTTTCTGCAATTTTGATGCTGAAACTTCGGAACATTTACTGTGTCAATGCAGTGTATTGATTCAGCAAAGACTGCGGATTCTTGGAAAGGGCATTCTTATGCCTAACGAGATATGGTCTGCTGAACCAAAAAAGGTAAGAAACTTCTTAAAAGAAGTCATACCTTCTTGGGGGGAGATGCAAAGTCCTAGTGCGACTATCACTTATTCCTTGAGTGATGGAACGAACTGACAGCGCATATATAGTAAACTGGAGTGCACCACAATAGATCAAACTAATGGTCGCAGTGGTTCAATGCTCCTACAGAAGAAGAAGAATGATATATTTTCAGAAAATGAACAGAATAAAAATAAAAAAATATATATTTTTTTAAATTATTGGATATTTTTGTAACGCGTAGCTCTCGAAATATTCAGAAAAAAAAATCACAAAGAACATGAAACACATACGAACATATTTAAATAGAAATTAAACCAGTACTTAGTCTTCCATAAAATCAAAATTTTATGATTATATATTTTTGTGCCGCGCAAAACTGTTATAATTCTGAAAAAAAAAAATCACACATAACTAGAGAAGGCATAGGGACACATTTAAATACGAATAAGAGTAGTACTGAATATCTAAATCTCCCAAAAGAAAATTTCAATATTTCAAGATTCTTTTAAGTACTTCAATTTTTTTTGATAATATTCTCGATACACCATAGACGGATTTTGCGCCAACTTGTCTATGGGATTGGTATGACCCTCTCAAAACTTAATGAAACTATCTGGACGTGAAGACCTTACCTAATTAAGCAACTTGGCATGGAAAGACCAAATATTTTTGACCATTTTTTTACTCGAAAATGGTAAGTCCTACAAAAAATGATCTATGGAAGAGTTGTATGAAAATAATTGAATCCCAGGAAAAAAAACTAAGAAAATATTTTCGATTTTAGAAACAAAAAGTCGATTTTCTCCTCAAAATGGAAGGGCTCTCATACAAATGAAACACATTTTTTTGCATAACTCGAGAATTAATCAAGCAAACAAAACCAAATTTGGCATGTGAAGGTTTTAGGGTGCAATAAATGTTTCTATGGTGGCTAGAAACTCCCTCCTCTCTAAGGGGGGCCGCCATACAAATGAAACACAAATTTCTGCATAACTCGAGAACTAATCAAACAAATAGAGCCAAAATTGGCATGTGGGGGTTTTAGAGGGCACGAAAAGTTTATATGGTGCATTGACACTCCTCCCCTTCTCTAAGTGGGGCTGCCATACAAATGAAACGCAAGTTTCTGCATAACTCAAGAGCTAATCAAGCAAACGGAACTAAATTTGGCATGTGAGGGTTTTAGGGTATAATAATTGTTTCTACGGTGGTGAGACACCCTTCCCTCCTCTCTAAGGGCTGACTGCCATACAAATGAAAAAAATCTGCATAACTCATGAACTAATCAAGCAAACGGAACCAAATTTGTCATGTGGAGGATTTAGGGGGCAATAATTGTTTCAATGGTGGTTTGATAATCCTTCTCTCTCTCTAAAGGGGAGGGGGCTGAATAACTCGAGAACTAATCAAGCAACTTGAACCAAACCTGGTATATGTAAACGTTATGATGAAGTAGATCATTTAGTAAACTTTCTTCTGCTCTGTCTTTCAGGAAATAGAGAAAAATGAACGAAGATGAACAAAGTAAGAAAATTGATGAAAAAGAATAAAACGAATTTGGTTACGATTGTTTCCACACAATTGAATTAAAAAAAAAGGATACAACTACAAAAATTACTAAAATTGTAATGTTCAATCAACAACAAGAACGATATTCTATGGATAAATTCAGAACATTCTCTCATGGAGATCGAAACCATTGATAGTGAAAACAATCAAAAAAAGGGTAATATAAATAAAATAAGAAAATAATTCGTCGTCATAAATGTTCGTTAAAGATGAACCAGGCTAGAAAGGCAAACAACAAAGCAAAGGCAAGTTTTAGTTGTGAATAGAATTTGTATATTTTTTGTAACTTTGCTACCGCCATTTTCCTAAATATGACTTGGCTGAAACAAGTAGTTCGGATACAATCATCCGTGAACATTATGTGTATCTCAATTTCATTCTTGAATGAAAATATAGGAATATTGAGGTACAAGATACAACCTGATAACTGATGAATCGTGAATGACTTTTTCCCGATAGATTTTCGAAAATTCGAGCATTGTTTCCGGGTTAAAAGTGATGTCAAAGTGCTGGATGCCGGATGTGCAGAAAGAATTATCCAGCGGAGAAAGGTTTATCATTAGGTGAAAAATCGCCGCCTCCATCATCTTATAACCCATTCAGTTTAAACATATTTTTATTTTTTCTAGATTTTTGTTGTCTATTTTATAATTGCCCGTGAATAAATTTTATGTTTGCTAACACTAATTTAGGCTTAATGTAAGTTCTATTACTCATATCTAAACGGTTCACTATCTGTTTCATTTCAGGTAAGCTACAATGTGAAGAGTAATGATCACAAACTACTTGTAAGGTATTTAATTTTTTAGGCTATTTCGGGTTGATTTACTGGACTATTTCGTTCACATCAGTAAATCATAAACACTCAGGTTGATTATCCGACGAAATCCGCATTGAAATACACCTTGAACCTTTACCGGTCGACCGGCAACATCATAGCACCTACTTAAAAGTGAATTCACTCATTTGAACGAGCGATGGAACGGATCGGTATCTTTTTCCGGGATTCTAAAAAAAGAACTCGCTATTTTGGTAATCCACTTGCGATTGGTCCCTCTCCAAGATCTGTTAGTAGAGAGGATTGAACGACGGAATTGTGTTATATTATTTTCGTCTCTTTTGGCTCACACCGCCGCGCGTTATGAACGCGAGGGCGTTTTTCGCCGGGTTGTGTCAACCGCTAACTGCCAGCTGCCGCCGTTCGGTTTTGGCATTGAACTTGTGCGGTAAGGTGCCCGACGAGAGTCGCCGGCAAGTAAACAAATGCTTCTATTAATTATTGGGACAGCTGTTACAAATAGCAGAGATGGGGGGACTTTGTTTTTGCAATCGAGTCAGCGAACTTTCGGAGCGATTTAGAATTAGTAGTGTTTGCTCTCGTCGCAAGGTTCAATACCGTCGATCGGGATTCGCTTGAGATATTTACGGACTCACTTTATCTAATGACCATGGAATGCTGTATAAATATATACGGTCGAAGCACGACCAATCGAGCTGAAGATCGTCAATCAATCGGATAATGGCTGTTGCGAAGCTGTTGCACTTAGCTTCTTTGCTCTTGACTAAACGATGAGCTATTTATCCAATCAACTGATCGAGAGTGGATCGAGTCTTTCTTGGTCCCAGATGGGAATGGGACCCGTCGCCGCCATGGGACCATTTGGTTCAATTAATCTTCTGTAGCGCAAGCCATTGAGAGCGCACGTTGCTTCACCAGCATAAAGCTTTTTCGCTGACGTTTTGTAGACGATACAACAAAGTAAGCTCCCAAGAGTGACTACTTCAGACTAACCATAGTAATTTTCAATCGAAGCGTAAAATTAACGCGGCAACAAAATAATCGCAAATTAGCGATTTTCCGCAGGATGGGTCTCTTGAAAGATGCGCGATGCTTCCTGAAACGCTTATGGTTTCGATGAACTGATTTCATCCAGATCTGTGAAACCGCTAAATAACATATAGAGTTGTTCGGAAGGTTATTTTGGTTTTTTGTTGCCATTCAGTTGTTAAACATATGTTTTCACAGTCAAGAGAAGACCAAAGTGGTCGACATCTGATATATCAATTCCACCCAAAACCCTTCCAAATTATGCCGTATCACAACGCGCTGTGAGTGGACGAACACTCGTTACACGTATTACAATTTAAAATGATGAACACAAATCACGCACTTGGCTCAACACAAAACAATATATGATTTTAATTTTCAGGACTATTTATATTTTATTTTACAACGTATACAGTAATTTCAAACTTTGGACGAACTACACTCAATGAATATTCTATAATACTACACATCCATTCTTCAACTCTAATCTAAATCTATTTTTCTACCTGTTCTATCCACTTGACGAAACACCCAAAACAAATCTTCATACATATTGACGGTCTTTACTGTTGATCTCGATCTGCGCTCTCTCTCTCGATATTCTTTCGTTATTGGTTCTCTATCGTTTTACATCTTCTGTTGTTCGCTATTCTCTGAGCGTGTTGGGTTTCATCAATCCAGGGAGGTAGTGTTGGGTGGATGATAACTCTCCAACAGATGACATTTGGAAGCAATCAGTTATTTGTCTTTGCCACTTGCACAACACAATCCTTGTGTCTTCCAATGAATCTTCATATGAGCTTCACGCCAATTCGTCATAGGGGTTGGGGCACCATTTCTGATTGTAGTGAACCTTTGTGGGTGTAAAAATTGGCAATTCGAGCAACTATTCATACTTGAAATCTCAAAACAAAAATGACTTTTTGAAAAGGTTTTAGCTTTTTTCTTTATTCTTTACAAAGTTTAAAACTCAAAAACTACAAATTTCTTCAATTTTTTTCAATGAATGAATGTGGAATAGTGTTTCAATTTCCGTGAAATAATGTCAAACATATATTTAAAGATACACACCGAAAAAAATATTTTAAAGATTTTTTTTCCATTCTTTTTTTTTCTTTCTTTAAAAGTAAAATATAACAGTCCAATGCAGTAACCAACAAGTCATATATACATCGAAAGATGGGCACTTCTACAGGAAAAGATTTTTTCTATGACTTTCTGTGACAAAGTTTTCATGATTTCCTTTAGAAAAATACAACTATTTTTTTTTTAATCAAGATAGCCAAATAGTGTATTCGTCATGGCTTAAAATAATATTAAAATATGTTTTTTTTTTGCCAAAGACGCCAATTTTCTAAATCTCATAGCTTCAGCAGTATATGGCATTTTTGCATGGAGACATGTGTCTAAATAGAAAAAGAAGTTTGCAAAACGTGTCAATCGTGAGAATTTATACACACAAAATGTCACGAGTAAAATATTCGCAGTAATTTTCCGAGAGAAACATGAAAAAGTTGTTAGGAAAACTTTTTTCCTGCAGAAGTAACCATATTCCGATGTATGGATGGTTTGTTGGTTTTGGTATGGGCTATTCATATTTTTTTTTCAAAAAATACTCTTGTGCTTTTGTTTTGTATTGAAACGACACAACTTTATTCTCCTTCGAGTATAATGTAACGATATTCGGAGTGATAAAAACTGTAGTATTTTCGACTCTCCAATGTATACTAATAACGATTTGTCTATTCCTATCGGCTTTATATAATAAAGCGTGAAGATGAGTGGGCAATAAAATAGAAAATTGGTGAGTCTTTGATAAAGATCGGCAGATCACAATCGGATGCTGCGATAGGCCGATACGAATGGTACGTTAGAAAGAGTATGCTATCTAGACTTTTCGAGCGGTTAGACTCGACCATAAACTACGCATTACTTGAACAACTTTTGTGAGAAAAATGTGTTCTAATTTCGTGTGCTCCAGTGTATTTTTATATTCATTTTGATATTTTTGAATGAAAATTAAAATAATTTTCTATATTTTATACTTTGGCCGACATTTCTAGGTCTTCTAGTTCTTCAGTAAATTTTTTTGTAAAAAAATAAAAAAAAATAATATTCAACAAAATATGTCGAACTTTGAAACAAATGAAAAATTTGTTTGATTTTTTTTCACATTTCATTCTTTGACCAAAATGTTGTACGTCTTATAGTTTTTGAATATTTTTTTTTAGTTTCAGATAAAAAACTTTGGTTCTTTTTGGAAAGTCTTTTAGATTTTTTTTTTAGATTTCAATAATTTTTCGTACATTTCATTTTATTAACCAAAATTTTGTAGATCTTATAGTTTTTGATTAAGAATTTATTTTTAATTTAAGAAAAAACTTAGGTTCTTCTTAGAAAGTCATCCAAATTTTTTTTTATTTCAAGTATGCAAAGTTGCTCTAATGGTCAATTCTTTTACAACCACGAAGTCTTACTGCAATCTCAGATTGTGCCACCAACTCCCGAAACGAACTGGCGTGAAATTCGTCATAAATAAAAATGATTTGTTTTTCGTATGTCACGATTGGACTCAAGAACGGATCAATTGGTTCGAATAATTATTTTCAATATCCATGCGTTTCGGTGATAAATTTAAAGAAACATATAAAATTTTAAAAATATTTATTTAGCAAATACTGTTCTTCTATATAAATAAGAACGAGTTTATATGCAAAAAATAAAAATCAATGGGGAATTTCATAAACTATATTACATTAAAAAAATATTTATGTAACAAATGTTGTTAAAATTTGGACTTTTCGGCCTACTAAATCAGTGCTATTATCAACCTACAATCTACGGTCTGCTGGTTATATAAAATCATTGCCAGATACAGTTTTCCGTTCATAAATTTTTCAACTTTTACAAAAAAGCTTAATTCTATTACAGAAAATGCATAATTGATACGGAGTCGATTTCATTCATAATTTTAGTTCCAAACACACTTTTGGAACTAAAATTATGAATGAAAATCGATTCCACCTGAAAATTTATTTTTCGAATATTACAATTTGCTAAGAAAATTGCATGAAAATTGAAGCGGTGCGAAACAAAATTGCACCACTGTTTGCGATATACTCTATGTTTCCTTTGTATCGAACAAAACCTCTGTGTGTAATATCAGCATTAGAAAAGAATGTTGTCCACTGGCTTATTCACACCCAAAAAGTTGAAAACGTGTTGTGCTTATATGGCTATATTTCTTCTCTCTGCATTGTCCCTAGAAGGAACACTGCATTTGCATTTCGAGCGAGTGATTTATGCACGACTGTTTTACTGTCCCTAGAAGGAACACTTCATTTGCATTTCGAGCGATAAATCACTCGCTGTTTTACTGAGGTGTAGAAAAATGGTTCGAATATACAGGGTTTTCCAACTTTAAATTCCGAAAGTAAATTGAAATAAAACACACTTAGAATTCGAATTTCGATGAAACTTTTATTTCAAATTAAAGTTTGGTTTATGCCATTATGTATGAAATACAACATCATTCAAATGTCCACCTAGGGCTTCCTCGCAAACGTTGATCCGGAACAGGAAATTTTCGATGACTTTTCGGCACATATGGGGCGGTATCTCGGTCATAACTTCAGGAATGTTGTCTTTCAAATGTTCAAGAGTTTGCGGAGAGTTGACATAGACACGGTCTTTCGCATAACCCCACAAAAAAAGTCTAGCGGGTTGATCTGGACGGCCAATTGGCATCACCAAAACGCGAAATTATGCGTCCCTCAAATTTCGTTCGCAATATGGCCATGTTCGGTCGTGTTGTGTGGCACGTGGCGCCGTCCTGCTGAAACCACATGTCATCCGTATCCATATCTTCAATTTGTGGCAAAAAAAAATCGGTTAACATGCGGCCATAGCGCCATTCACAGTTACCGTCTCGCCGTCCTCATTTTCAAAGAAATACAGCCCGATGACTCAACCAGACCATAATGAACACCAAACAATGACTTTTGGCGGATGCAATGGCAATATCCGCTACGGATCCAGTTTGTTCGAATTTACGCACTACATTAGCGATTGTGTGCTCTGTAGGCCGTCCATGACGACCAAAATCCGTCCGTAATGCTCGAAAAACATTTGCCGGTTTTTCATCATTTTTATAGTATAATTTAACAAAATTAACACGTTGTACGATGCTAAAACGATCCATATTGTAAAATGGCAGACATTCAACTTTACGATATGACCACAGCAGTGGAACTCCATACAATTCACTGACTAAAAAGTGTCCACATTTTCATCGCTTGTTTACGTGAAGAATATAATTTTTTCAGGCACACTTGATTTGAGAGTGTATGGATTTCTAGCTGTCTTGACGCAAGGTCTTTAATGAAGAATGAGAAGATGGGAAGGTTTATATAAACATGTTTATAATTACATAAGTTTATTCAAATATTAATATTGCTCTTATTTAACTATTCAGTGCAATTTTATCAAAATTTGAAAGAGAAATTAAAAAAGGAATGTTTTTTTTCAATATTTTTCTGAGATGGTTATTAAAAGTCCATGATTAATATTGCTTTATTATTTACCCTCCATTATTTGTTAATTTCTCCTGCTTTTCGTTTTTCGTTCCTATCATTTTAACAATTCAATTTGAGAGGTTTAAAATTGCGACAAGATAAAAATTTGGTGTGAAAGAGCGAATTGTGGAAAATTAAGTCGCAAATTCTCTGAGCGTTATAATTAAAGTTCTTCTGTAGTATTTAATTTTTGAGTTTGTGTGGATGACAATCAACTTTATTCATAAAAGAATAGGATTTCATTTGATATGAAGATTTTTGAAATCGACTCAATGGTTGTAAAGTTATAAGGTTTTGTAAGAAATCTTATTTACTTAATCAGCAAGAGGCCCTAGTGGCATGTGCAAACCAACATATCATATATTTTCGTTATCCGCAAACATGCCAAGCAGTAACTTAAAAAAAACAAACTCATAAACGACAAAAAGAGTCTTAGATTGTATATTTTTTATATATTTTTCACAGTTTTACAGTACCATTTGCTTATTGGCGTTTTTTTAGTTGGAGTGCCTTTTAATTGGCGGTTCACCAGTTGGAGCACGCGCCAATCAAAAAGCAATCATCTGTCATAATTGTATGTCAGTTTTACTATGTTGTTCCAATGCCATTTTTATCGAAGGGTCTTTGAACGTTAAACTCAAAAAATGAAGGCACAGTATAAAAGTATTTAGTTTTGCAGTTTGTTTGACAAATGTATTCGTTTGAAAACATTTATTAATATATATATATATATATATATATAATATATATATATATATATATTATTAATATATATATATATATATATATACATATATAAAGTGAATTATTATATCACATCCACTATTCAAGGAAGTTAATGATATTTTCTAGCATCAATCCAAATGCAGTAATTCTAATTATTATTATGGCCGCACTGAAAGACATGAAAAACAACTAGAAAAACGCGAACTTTGAAATTTGTGAACTATTGCAGTATTACTTCAGCCATTCCATGACAAACTGGTATATTGGTTTTCAGATTTTTCGAAAATTGGTAGCTTGTTTTCGTTATGGTAAAACATTGAACCTGTATTATTATTTTTTTGGGTGATTCGATTTTTTCACTTTTTCCCAAAATGACTTTTATCAAAAACTCATAACTTTTGAACCACTAAGCCGATAAAGATGATCGATACATCAAAGTGAAGTAAATTAGCTAGTCTTTTTGGAAAAATATCAAACTTCCAAGAAATTTTAATTTTGTTTTCGTAATTCTCGATTGTATCTGTTTTTATAGTTTACATGGTTTCGGGAACAATGGCGCTATATTTTTCTATATTTTTTCTTGAAAACTGAGGATTTTTTTACACATTTATATTTTTTACTCGAAATTAGATATATTCTTTTTCCTTTTTTGAGTTAAAATTTTTTAGAGTTAACCGATAGTTCGGAATATTAATTTCTTCCCCTTTTTCCTATTTTCAAAAATTCATAACATTTGAACTGCTAGAGCGATTCAGATGATCGATATATCAAATTAAAGCCAAGAATTCAGAGTTGTTCGAGAAATAATAAAACGAAAAATGAAAATGTGGAAAAATATTGCACTTGCGTCAAAATTATTTTTGTTTTCGTGATTAATAATCTGTTTTTCATAAATTAAAAAAAAAATTTTTGCACGTGTGAAATTATTGACTTAAATTAACTATGTCGATTATATGAATCGATTCAGTAGAGAAAGGTTATGAATTTTTAAAAAACGTCATTTTTGGAAAAAAAGGAGAAAAATGATTTTTTGAACCATCGGTTAATTTTGAAAAATCATAATTTAAAAACGAAGAACACATTTTTGGATATGTTATCTAAAAAATCCTCAGCTTTCGAGAAAAAATATAAAAAACATAGCGCCCTTGAATGAAAACTATAAAGAACAATTACGATCAATAATCAAGAAAACAAAATTATTTTTTTGCAAGTATAGTATTTAAAAAAAACTGGCTAACTGGCCAATTTGATATGTCGATCATCTGAATCGGTTTAGTAGTACAAAAGATATGAATCTAAAAAAAAATATTTTTGGAAAAAAGGAGAAAAGTAGATTTTTCGAACCACCCTGAAATGGAATGGGATCTAATATTTAACGAAAATAAACAAAACTACCAATTTACACGAAAATCTGAGAACCACTATGTCGGTTTGGCATGGAATCTATATATAATACTAAAAAAAAATATAGTTTGATGTTAATTTCCCCTGCAACTAAAAAACTGATTACTAGAAACTAATTGACGTTAACGTTTTATTACCTTGTAAATTCTAGATACAATACCAACAGTGGGCTTTTTTCAAAAATAAAAATAGCTTTTTATGGGGTGTGTTCAAAACTAAAAAAAAATTCAGAAATCATATTTTTATGTTGTTTTTTTTAAGCGTACCTACATTATTTAGTCGTATAATTATTGTATCATTCAATTTATTCCGATGAGAATGCTTTGAAATATTTCAACTGATGATCTTACCACATTTTAATTTCTTTTATTCAATGTTCAGTTTCTATGGCGAAGCTTCATTCGTAAATTACACATTTGTCATCATTGGTGGAATACGATCATAAATGTTGTTATGAATTGCACAGCAAGTTATGATTACAAGACATATGGATTTATTTTGATAATGCATTATACATAAACCTATAAAAATGCATTATAATATCTATCCACAGCGTTTTAGCGTCTATATGTATATTTTATTCAATTTCAGTTCGTAATTTCTATCCCATTCGCCGTGTTTATCATGATGATGCTAACATTAATAACATTATATACGAACCTCCCACCTTATATATGATGTCTCCCACCCTTTTAGAGACATCTTAACATTATGTTCAATTTTTAGAGCGTAAACTATCTGTCAATTTTTTCACTGTTTACATTTTCTTGCCACAAATCGTTGCCACTTTTTTCTCTCAAGTTCCACTTCTCTTCTCTGATATGACGCTTTGGTTGACAGCTATGTCAAACGGTTGTCAGCGCAGGGCTGTATACTTTCGGAAGCCCGAAATGGAAAACCCTGTAAAATTGAAAATGGACAGAAAAAATGCATGGGAAAATGGGAAGGCTTCCATTTTACATTAAAAACCATTTACAGATTAGGAAATCGCAATGTATAGCATATCAAACGAATTTAAGAGAATTGCCTATTCGATAGGTATGAAAATCGTCAGACTTGGGCTTGGATGTTGGATGAAATGGAATCAGAAATTGAATTAGAATTGGAAAACAGTAACTGCACTGTGCAGTCGGAGGAATACCATATAATACAAATTGAAGAAGTAAAGTCTGACAATGAGATGGTGATAAAAATTGAAAAACCCAAATCTGAACAGAAACAGAAATACCCTTGATGAACCCCAAAGCAAAGACCATAATATAACAGTCTCTACCTGAAAGAACTATTATGAATCACTGGAATAACCATCACGACAGCAAACATCTATATATATATAAAAATGGAGTGATGTCTGTCTGTCTGTCTGATTCTTATAGACTCGGAAACTACTGAACCGATCGACATGAAAATTGGTATGTAGGGGTTTTTGGGGCCGGGGAAGCTTTTCGTGATATTTTGAGACCCCTCCCCCCTCTCTAAGGGGGGGCTGCCATACAAATGAAACACAAATTTCTGCATTACTCGGAAATTAACCAAGCAAACGAAACCAAAGTTGGCATGTGAAAGTTTTAGGGTGCAATAAATGTTTCTATGGTGATAAGATACTCCTTCCCCCTCTCTTAGAGGGGGCTGCCATACAAATGAAACACAATTTTTTGCATTACTCGGAAATTAATCAATCAAACGAAACCAAAGTTGGCATGTGAAAGTTTTAGGGTGAATGAAACACAAATTTCTGTATTACTCGAGAATTAATCAAGCAAATGAAACCAAATTTGGCATGTGGAGGTTTTAGGATGCAATAAATGTTTCTATGGTGTTAAGATACTCCTTCCCCCTCTCTTAGAGGGGGCTGCCGTACAAATGAAACACAAATTTTTGCATTACCCGAGAATTAATCAAGCAAATTAAACCAAATTAGGCATATGGAAACTTTAGGGTGCAATGAATGTTTCTATGATGGTTAGACAGTCCTTCCCCCACTCAAAGGGGGGGCTGCCATACAAATGAAACATAAATTTCTGCATTACTCGAGAACTAATCAAGCAAATGAAACCAAATTTGGCATGTGGAGGTTTTAGGATGCAATAAATGTTTCTATGGTGTTAAGATACTCCTTCCCCCTCTCTTAGAGGGGGCTGCCGTACAAATGAAACACAAATTTTTGCATTACTCGGAAATTAATCAATCAAACGAAACCAAAGTTGGCATGTGAAAGTTTTAGGGTGCAATAAATGTTTCTATGATGGTTAGACAGTCCTTCCCCCACTCAAAGGGGGGGCTGCCATACAAATGAAACATAAATTTCTGCATTACTCGAGAATTAATCAAGCAAATGAAACCAAATTTGGCATGTGGAGGTTTTAGGATGCAATAAATGTTTCTATGGTGTTAAGATACTCCTTCCCCCTCTCTTAGAGGGGGCTGCCGTACAAATGAAACACAAATTTTTGCATTACCCGAGAATTAATCAAGCAAATTAAACCAAATTAGGCATATGGAAACTTTAGGGTGCAATGAATGTTTCTATGGTGGTTAGATACCCCTCCCCCCTCTCTTAGGGGTGGCTGCCATACAAATAAAACACAAATTTCTGCATTACTCGAGAATTAATCAAGTAAATGGGTGGGACGAAGTTTGCCGGGTTAGCTAATAATATATAAATATCAACGAACAAAACGACAGCATCACGATTATCTTAACCAGCCTTTTTCAAGGCTAAAGGAAATGAACGTTATTTTCATAGTCTCTAGAATACAAAAGAAGATAGGGTTTCCATTACACCGTCTCGATCCAGTCTGATCCAGGTTATGCGAAATAATGAAATGCGAGAGTAAAATCGCTTCAGAGGGTGTGTTGGGATCAGGGCTCGAAATCTTCGAAGGTGAAAAATGAAAATCGATTCTTCTTCCAGTAACTTCGCTTCGACTAGGACTACTTCGGCATTCGCCGTCAACATGACTTGAATTGGCTAGAAAATGAATTGATGAGCGTTGAGAAATGACCGATGAATTATTCTATAAATGGTTATTCTAATTGACGTGGCTAATTCATTTCGGGGAAAGCCACTTCAATATGCGATGGAATCCTTTCGATGAAGAAGAATGTAATAAGATAGTCGAGTCGTAGAGTGAAGTAGCAACTAAACGCCCGAATGACTGTTGAGTCATGTTGAAGGAGAAACTGCTGGAAGAAATCAAAGCTCATTTCCAATTGAATACGAAGGCGAATTTCTTCATAGTCCGCTGATTATCCTCAGTTGAATGTGACTTTTCCGAGTCCTGGTTGTGAATTAAAGATGTCGCAAAAACCCGTACGATTTTGTTCGCACCTTCAAATCCACGATGAAGGCTAGATTAAATGATACACCGAGTCAATTTTTATGCCGTCAGATTGAGAATGCTTGGGTAGTTTTGCATCACATATTGCCGTTTTATGAGTTGCATTGGTAGATTGAAGTAGTAAAGAAATGATGAATAATTGTGCTGGTGGAAAAATATATAAAATCACCTAGGACTGCGTGTCTGTGAACTGCGAAAGAGACAGCCGCGATAGCTGATATAGCTAAAGTAAAAAAAAAAATTGTTCGCGATTTATACTTTGTGCAGTGCGTGCATTGAGGAAGAAACAAATTGCGTCATATGGTCAACTTGTGTATTGTTCTCACGAGGGTAAAAATAAATAATCCGTTTTCAGCTTTCTACTAAAAAGATGATTCTTATGTTTCGATGCATTCTTAAATAACGTCCGGAATGTATAAACAAGTGAATTGAATAAAATTAGTCCACAGCATGTCAACAATACGGACATATTCTGGACACAGCACTCTATAATTTGTATTGCTTGAAAAGTTTCTGTGGTAACTGTTATGTAATTTCAAATGCCTCTCTAATGAACGTTAATTTGCAAACAGTGACAGATAGATGTATTTAACACAGCTTCTCAAAATAAGTAGATTGATTGTTCCATGAATAATGATGAATGCGATGTCCTACAAATTACAAATTCAATAAACCACAAGAAGAACAACAAATATGAAGCCAACAACAGAACATATTGCGACGAAATGGCAACCGCAAACCGGAACACAACGACAAACGCCAAACGAGTTGTCATCGTTATCACCATCCCCATGAAAATAATGTTCTTGGAAGAGAGCGCACACACATTCAACATGTCGCCTGCATCGTAACTCGCTATCACTGTCATTTGCTCGCACTCCCTCGCATTCCGCCCTTCACTCCCCACTGCACATCCCGTGACACAACTATCGATTTTCGTTTTAGTCGCCACTCACGCCATCTCTCTAAACATTGCTGAATTGCTACATCGAACGGAATAAGTTCACATAATGTTGGCGATAAGGAATGAGTAACTCGTGTTGGAGATAAGTTAAATTGCACTTCGTGTAGGGTTTCGTAAATCATGATGATGATGTTTGAAATAATTGCAAAGGCACACAAACTTCTCCGCCCAACCAAAAACATAAAAAAGGAAAGAAAAACGATTACTTAATCGCTTTGGGCTCAACGCTATTCCTCGCCAAGCTCTGCACAGCATAAACACCAACAACAACAATACATACGACGCGAGCGATAAGAAGTGTCATAACATAAAACTGTTAATTTTTCACTTAGTGCTCGCTTTTTATGCTGCCCTCCCCGGGCGCGCGCGCACAAGGCATGATATCTAGGTTCATGTTTCAACACCATTTTTTCTGCCCTCTCGTCGCGATCATCCTCTCCTGTGGTGGTTAATTCACTTCAGGGACTCGAAAGCACGGGAGTAACAGAGCGAGGAATAAAGAATTAATTGATGTTGATTTATGGGCTCAAATCTCGAAGCTTCTCCTCTGCTTTGCCGCGACGGTTGTTGCTGCTGATGTTTGGATACTTTTTTTCCTCGTGCATTTTTGTTTCATGAAAAAACAAACAAGAGCATAACGTCGCAAGGTAACGGAGAGGGCAGGGCATCGCAATGCACACGATCAACTCCCTCCTCTCTAGGTGAGAAACGGGGAAAGGTGTGCACTTGATTCAATTAGTGCGATAGAAAATTATCGGTTGTCATCCGTGGGCCACTCGATGTAATTGATGGTCGAACAACAGTGTGCACCAATGGGGTGTTGTTTAGATGGATTTCATAGCATTGCATTTCTTCTGAGGATTTCGTGTAATGCGTTGGTTCCCACCCTCTTTACCTTTGCGTCCTGTTGCAATAAAGTGTCCTGCGGTTCTCTGGAAGACATCATGGATAAATTACGCTGAGGTGGATAATGTACTTGTTTCCCGTTCTATTTCACAATCTTAAGTTTAATAAATGAACCGTACATTCAACGCGATAGTTGTATTTACATTTGTACCAAACCCGTTTTCTGTTCGTAGAACAAGTCACTTGCCGATCAATAATTTTTTATGTCCAAATACTCGACATCTATTTTTCAAGGAGAAGAAAGCATTTTTCCTTTTTTTCTTTTTTCCTTTTCTTTTTTTCTTTTTATTTTTTGTGGCAGACTTATCTCACTTCTTAACTAGGCGAACCTAGCCAGAATTTTCACCTGCCCCCGGGCTTCTGAATGCCAAAGGGGGACTAGGCTCTGCGGAATGCACGTATCTGCATGCTCGTGCTGTTTCAGTCCTGACCGAGAAATTGTCGGACAATCGCGCAGGTGCTAAGGATGACCGACTTTTGGATGCCGGCCAATTCCTTCTCCATATTCAACACCTTTAGCGCTTCCAGAAGTGTCTTCGGGACAATTCCAGTTCCAGAGAGAACGACTGGAACAATTCTTGGGACCTCCCTTAGCCCCCACAGTTTCTTGAGCTCCACGGCCAATGGTCGGTACTTGCAGATTTTGCGACCGTGGGTCTCCTCCAGATTCTGGTTCAGTGGAATAGCGACATCGATGATGGTGACTTTGCGGTCGCTCTTGTCGTAAACCATTATATCTGGCCGGTTGTGGTGGATCGAGAGGTCGGTCAGAACAGTGCGATCCCAGTACAGCTTGAAACGGTCATTTTCCAGGACAGGTGCAGGCAGGTACCGGTAGTTTGGTACGTTGTCTTCCAGTAGAGCACATTGGAGCGCCAGTTGTCGATGAACAATACGGGCCACGTTGTTGTGGCGCTCGGTGTAGGCTGCGTTGGCCAAAACGGGACAGCCTCCCATAATGTGCTCTATGTTTTCACCTGGTTGATGGCACATCCGGCAAATGTCATCAACGTCTTGATGCCAGACGTACCGCCTGCAGTTTCTCGTCGGCATTATCCTGTCCTGGATGGCTATCATGTCGGCTTCTACTACTGAAGAGAGTTCACCACGCGTTAGCCACAGATTAGATGCGGCCTTGTCGACGTGTGGCCGATCCAGTTGATGGGGGTGGGCACCATGCACTGCCTTCTGCTTCCAAGCTGCAATCTTCTCCTCCACTGTCTGCAGATTGCAGTTGAGTTGGTACTCCGCTTGCACCAAGTGCAGAGCGCTGTATCCTCTGTCGGCGGCGCAGACAGCCCGGTATAGCGCGTTTTGGTTGGCGCGTTCTGCGAAGTACTCGCGCAGTTGTCGTACCTGGGCAACACACAGTGCAGATATGTCGACTATTCCAAGTCCCCCTTCTTTGCGTGGCAGTGAAACTCTCTCCAGTGCCGATTGAGGATGGTGCATTCCGACCTCTTTAAATGCTTTCCTCATCCTCCTCTCAAGTCCTCTAGGTCAGTTTTGCTCCATTTGACTACACCAAAACTGAAGGTCAGCAGGGGAACCGCGAATGTGTTGATCGCGCATACTTTGTTCCCCGCGTTGAGGAAAGTCCTCAGGACACAGTTCACTCGACTCAAGAACTTGTCTCGCAGCTCCGTCTTGATGTCGGAGTGGCGAATCCCGGTGAGCTGTCGGAATCCAAGATATTTATAGGATTCGCCACGAACCATGTCTCTTATGAACTCGCCGTCATAGATCTCGTAACCTCCGGATTCGGTAAGCTGCCCTTTCAGCAGATGGACACAGCGGCACTTGTCAAGGCCGAACTCCATGCAAATGTCCCTGCTTATGTCTTCGACAACCCGGATAGCTACACCTAGACGCTGACGTGAATCAGCGTAGACCTTGAGATCATCCATGTAGAAGGTATGGGTCACTTCTTCGTGGGCGCCGTCGCCATACCTTATTTTATAGCCATGACCGTTTCTATTGAGCGTCCTACTGAGGGGGTTCAGTGCCAGACAAAACCAAAGCGGGCTGAAAGAGTCGCCTTGGAATATCCCCCTCTTTATCTGCAGCGTTCTAGACTGCAACACATTTTCCCCATCACTGAGGTGCAGAGACGTACTCCACTGCCTCATCGCATGCTGCAGGAACCTAACGACGACGGGATCAATTTTGTAGAGCTCCAATACCCGGACGAGAAACGAGTGAGGTATGGAGTCATAAGCCTTCCTGTAATCGATGTAGGCCATACTTAGGTTCCGCTGGTTATATACCGCCTGGCCGACTATGGCGGACATCGTTCTCTCCGACGATGATAGCTGGCATCTCTCCAATTTCACCACAACTCTCCTCCTCCCGTCTTAACCACATTTGCCCGTCGCGATGTTCTACTGGGGTCTCCCAAATACCAGCCCAGAAGTTCGTCACATCGCTAATATCTGGCAAACCTTCGCGGTAGTCGGGCTTCTCGTCGCTAATGTGGTCGTAGAACGCTTTCTCGTTATCTCTGAACATCCGATTTTGTTCCTGGCGCTTTGCAGAGTCAGAGTAACGTTTCAGCCGTTTTGTAAGGACGCTCAATTGCTGTACCAGTGTGTCGAGTTTTTCCGTCAGCTGGTGAGCTCCCAGCTGGCGAAGTTCAGTAGGCCGCACGATCACAGCAACTTGGCGACATAATTTCACCGATCTGCTGCCTCTTTTGTACGCCATCAGTCTTCCAATTGCGGCGCGCTTGTTTAGGATCCGTTGCTCCAATCTCCTTCGCCATGGAGGCTCACGCCTTTCACGGAGATGTTGGAGCAGTCCGCCTCTTGGCCTAATACGGTATCCTAAACCTTTGGCGGTCGCCACAGCAGCACAGTAAACTTTCAGTTGCAGCTCCTCCATGTTCTCAGCATCAACCAAGTGCAGCGGAAGAACGTGCTCGTTCATGAGCTTTACTGCACTTGTCAGCCTGCGGGAATGCTGCAACTTCGGGATCCTGGGGCGCGACAAAGGGTCCGTGTCGCGGAACTGTGAGATCGCCTCGTCGTAATGGAAGACCAGATCGCGTAGTAGTTGTTGATCTGGCTGTGGATCTTCCGGCTCAGAGGGTTGTTGTACTGTGGCCTCCACTGGTGCTGATTCGCGTGCCCCACTCGCGAATGAATTGCTCAGCCGTACTGAACTTCGTCTCGACACATCGCTTGCTCTGCTTGTTCTGGAGCTTAGTTCTCTCTGCACCTGCTGCTTGATCTCGTCGACTTGCGTTTGGGAGAGCATATTGTTGCGTACAATCGCTCTACGCCTCGCGTTCATCGCGTTTTGGTCAAGCCTCTCGACGAACTCTGGATACGCTTCCTCGAACATTGCGAGTATTCGAGGGCGACCGCTCATGTCCGTCTCCAAAGCAGTGCAGATGTAATAGGCGCGGATCACGAATTCGTTCATTTCGTGTGTCCACATGATCCGTCGCCTAGTAGTACCCACAAGTGTGGACGACTGTCGTCTGACAGTCGACGGTGATGTCGATGGCTGCTGTTTCCGTGTGGCGGTAGCTCTTCGGGTTGAACCCGGCTGGTGGCCCGCTCTTGCACATCGCCCTCCAGCCGTTGGCCGCTCGCTCTTACGCCCGTTCCAGGACCAGCTCCAGTTCGGGGACCCTCCTCGGGTGATCGCATTCGTAGTATTCGTCTTGACCTTAGCTCCATTGTCTGGGTGTATCTCCTTTGCCCGGGAGACAGCGGGTTGGCAAGGCCTCCATGACCCGGGAGGCCTTCCCCGGGAGAGATATAGCGCTCTGACTCGCTCGCACCCCCTCACTTAGCCACTTTCGACACCCGTTCTCGGAGCCAAGACCAGGTGTGTGTTTCCAGTTCACGCCCGATCTAAAAATGTCGTCATATGATCTTCGTGGAGCCGTGAGATAGGAACATTTGAGACCAACAGGTAGGCTCCTACCCTAGTGTTGATCCCCATTTGAGAACCAAATATATTTCTCTTTCTTTTTCTTATTCTTTTTCTTTTTTTTTGCAGACTTATCTCACTTCTTAACTAGGCGAACCTAGCCAGAATATTCACCTGCCCCCTGGCTTCTGAATGCCAAAAGGTGACTAGGCGGAATGCACGTATCTGCATGCTCGTGCTTTTTAGCCCTGACCGAGGAATTGCCGGACAATCGCGCAGGTGCTAAGAATTACCGACTTTTGGATGCCGACCAATTCCTTCTCCATGTTCAACACCTTCAGCGCTTCCAGAAGTGTCTTCGAGACAATTCCAGTTCCAGAGAGAACGACTGGAACAATGCTTGGGAACTCCCTTAGCCCCCACAGTTCCTTGAGCTCCACGGTCAATGGTCGCTACTTGCAAGTTTCGCGACCGTGGGTCTCCTCCAGATTCTGGTTTAATGGAATAGTGACATCGATGATGTCGATGTGTCGGTCGCTCTTGTCATACACCATAATATCTGGGCGGAGCCACATATTAGATGCGGCCTTGTCGACGTGTGGCCGGTCCAGTTGATGGGGGTGGGCACCATACACTGCCTTCTGCTTCCAAGCTGCAATCTTCTCCTCCACTGTTTGCAGATTGCAGTTGAGTTGGTACTCCGCTTGCGCCAAGTGCAGAGCGCTGTATCCTCTGTCAGCGGCGCAGACAGCCCGGTATAGTGCGTTTTGGTTGGCACGTTCTATGAAGTACTTGCGCAGTTGTCGTACCTGAGCAACACACAGTGCAGATATGTCGACTATTCCAAGTCCCTCTTCTTTGCGTGGTAGTGAAACTCTCTCCAGTGCCGATTGAGAATGGTGCATTCCGACCTCTTTGAATGCTTTCCTCATCCTCCTCTCAAGATCTTCTAGGTCAGTTTTGACTGCTCCAAAACTGGAGGTCAGCACGGAACGAATGTTTTGTTCGCGTGTACCTTGTTCCCCGCGTTGAGGGAAGTCCTTAGGACACAGTTCACTTGAATCAAGAACTTCTTGATGTCGGAGTAGCGAATCCCGTTGAGCTGTCGGAATCTAAAGTATTTGAAAGATTCGCCACGAACCATGTCTTGTATAAAGCAGATGGACACAACGGCATTTGTCGAGGTCGAATTCCATGCAGATGTCTCTGCTTATATCTTCGACAACCCGGATAGCTACACCTAGACGCTGACGTGAATCAGCGTAGGCCTTGAGATCGTCCTAGTTAAAGGTATGAGTTACTTCTTCGTGAGCTCGGTCGCCATACCTTGTTTTATAGCCTTGGTCAGGGCCCGAAATCTTCGAAGGTGAAAAATGAGGACCGACTCTACTCTCAGTAGCTTCGCTTGGACTAGAACTGCTTCGGCTTTCGCCGGCAACAAAAAGTGACTTGACTAGCGTTGACTAGCGAGGATGACTGGTGAACTAGTCCAGTCAGTGGTTATTTTAACTGACTTGACTAATGAATACAAATCTGTCTCTTCACTCAACTGACTTCAACCCACACTTTCCTTTCCCCCTGACACTTATTCATACCCGCGTACGTAATCTTATTTCACGTCCATATAAAGAGGAACGAAAACTTGATTTCTGATGCAAAAAAATAGTTACCCCATCAATGGACGGTTTATTGTCTACCCATCGTGAACACAAACCAACGAACTTAGACATTTATCAAGTATGCTATAAAGGTCCTCGCATTAGTATTAGCGTGCAAAACAGCGTATACACACCACCGATGCTATTTTATACGTGTGAGTATTTTTCGTGTATGATACAAAAGAATCTAGTTCACCTGTAGCGTATGTCAAACCACGTTGAACTCAAATATCGATGCATGCACACGTACATGGGAGAGAGAAAGAGAGGAACGGATTCGTTTTGGGGGAAGTCACTTTAAAATGCAATGAGGACAATTTGACTGGGAAGAATGAAATGATACAGTCGAGTCGGTAGTGGGAGATAGCGACTAAACGCCCGACTAGCTGTTCAGTCGTTTTGGCAGAGAGACTGCGTGAAGATGCCAAAAGTCATTACTAACTGAATACGGGTATAGTCAGGCAGATAGTCAGCCGACTATCCTCAGTTGGCTATGACTATGCAGAGCCCTGGCCTTGGCCATTTCTCTTGAGTGTCCTGTTGAGGGGGTTCAGTATTTGGTAAGTGTCGGTTTAAAACCACAATTTTTTAGAAGTGTCGAAAAAATGGACTTCCGATTTGGGCTCTGTTTTCCCCTTTTCAACACTAATAAACCACACCGACCAGTAGAAACATAGAGCTATTCCACGTCAAATCGACAAAAAAAAAGCAAATTTTGACTCAGCCCTCCGATTTTTTTGAAACTTGGTACTTATGATGGAAGCTATACTAAAGCACAACATTCGTTATCATATGACCAATTTAAATTACGACTGATTTTTTAAGAGGGCGTATTCAAAATCATTGATTTTTCTTTCTGAGAATTGTAACTCAAAATCCAGATGTCTGATTAAAATATGATGTACAACAAAGTTGAGGGATAACATTTTAAATAAACTGTCAAAAAATGTTACTCAAAATTTTAATTTAAAATTAAAAACTTTGATGTCTCAAAACACCTTCTTTTGGGGTCAAACTAAAATAATTAAGGTAAAAAGATATGCCATTAATTTTGCTTTTCCCAAATAAAGAAAAAAAAGTTACAACATTCCTGATACTACCGTATTTCTCAGTAACTATTCAACGATTGTTTTTAGAATACAATTTGAACAAAACAAAACTAAGTTTCAAGCTAAGTTTTTTAGTAATGAATGAACTGTTAAGTTTAAAGCCTCTTAAAAACAAAAAGTAGTAGTAGTAGTCTGGCTTTAAAGCTTTTTTTATGTAGACATGCAAAGTCTGGATTAGTTTAATGAACCAAAAAATTAAGCAAAAGTATAATGTTAATATGTATGATCACGAATAGGAAAATTAAACTGACACTGGATTCTTAGTGACTAGAGCTTCATCATTGGATCCACCATCAATGTTGCAAAAATCAAAGTTGTCAATAATACCTCTCAAAAATAAAATAATATTTCAAGATCTAACCTTGCACCCGAAATATCATTAGCATATTCTAAAAATACACATTCAAGGAAAAAAATAATTCAATCAACTCATTAGGAAGATCATAACAAACTGATACACTGCGTTTCACAACTATAGAACCACTCATTTTTTCTGAGTTTCCAGAGATATGTAAGTCGGTTGAAGTGAAATATATAGTGGAGGATATAATAACTATCTTCATTTAAAAGAATTTTAGTTTTTTGATTGGCTCGCGCCTGAACACAACAATAAAGTTCAAATGGCCAGTCCTTTTAATGAAGATAGTTATTATATCCTGCACTATAAACTTCAATTCAACCTACTTCTCACATATCTTTGGAAACTCAGAAAAAATTGTAAGGGGTTGTATCTAGGACACGACCGCATTTTCGACGTAGAACTACACAATTATATTATGCAATCCACTTGTTTACCACTTCGAGTAGTGTTTTAGAATGCATCGAAATTTTTGTAATAGATTATGTTCTTCGTTAAAAGTAAATTTGATGAACGTTCTTTTACGTTTGATATGCTGCCTAGGACTATCAAAATGTGTGAATGGAAGAATTGTCAAACGATCATTGTATACTACAACTCCCTCTGAAATTATTGCACATCTCATGTTTACGTAGTTCTCGAACTGCGAAAGTTCATTCACCTCTAGTATCTGAAATGAGGGTTTTCCCAGGCTTCTCAGCTTCTTTTAGTACGTTTAAGAAAAACATTCCGGTCTGCACAACGACCACACAAATTAAACACAAATTTCTGCATAACTCGCGAATTAATCAAGTAAATGAAACCAAATTTGGCATTTGAAGGTTTTAGGGTGCAATAAATGTTTCTATGATGGTTAGACTCTCCACCCCCCTCTTTATGGGGGGCTGCCATACAAATAAAACACAAATTTCTGCATTACTCGAGAATTAATCAAGCAAATGAAACCAAATTTGGCGTATGGAGGTTTTAGGGTGCAATAAATGGTTCTATGGTGGTTAGACTCTCCATCCCCCTCTTTAAGGGGGGCTGCCATACAAATGAAACTCAAATTTCTGCATTACTCGAGAAATAATCAAGGAAATGGAACCAAATTTTACATGTTGAGGTTTTAGAGTGCAATAAATCATTCTACGGTGGTTAGATACTCCTCTCCATCTCTTAGGTGGGGCAGCCATAAAAATGAAACACAAATTTCTACATAACTCGAGAATTAATGAAGCAAATGCAACCAAATTTGGCATGTGGGGAGGTTAGGGAGCAATAAATGTTTTACGGTGGTTAGATACTTCACCCCTCTCTCTAAGGGGGAACTGCCATACAAATGAAACACAAGTTTCTGCATAATTCGAAAACTAACCAAGCAAATGGAGCCAAATTTGTCATGCGAATGTTTTAGGGGACACGAATCGTTTCCATGGTGAATAGGCACTCTACCGCCCTCTCTGGGGGGAAAGAAGAAATGAAGCATACATTTCTGCATAATTCAAGAACTTATCAAGCAAACTGAACCAAATTTAGCATGTGGAGGTTTTAGGGGGCAAGAAACATTTCTAAAGTCGTTCAACACTCCTCCTATCTTTCTGAGGGGAGAGGGGGGGTACTGTCATAGAAATGAAACACAAATTTCTGCATAACTCGAGAGCTAATCAAGCAAATGGAACCAAATTAGGCGTATTTAGGTTTAGGGTACAATAAATGTTTCTATGGTGGTTAAACACTCCACGTCCCTCTCTAAGGGGGGGCTGCCATACAAATGAAACACAAATTACAGGGGGCACACAAACACAAGCTTCTGCATAACTCGAGAACTAATCAAGCACAATTTGGGATGTGAGGGTTTTTGGGTATGAGAAATGTTTCTATAATGTTATGACACATATTACATTACATTACACATTACACATATTTCAACCAAAAATATTCCAACCAAATATGACAATTGAAAATTTTCGGAAAACTCTGAAGGAAAAAGGGAAAATTCGGAAAATTAAATTTACATATGTTCCACGCACGATTAAACGCACTCCTATATCTTCTTCTATCTATACCAATAAAAAAGTATCGCCGAATGCGTTGATAAGAGCAGAACTCGAGGAAGGAATTGTTCGATTTAGAGCTGTATTTATTCTATCATATTTTCTGTACAAAACATTTATTCCATGTAACGGAGAAACATGATATTTGCTAGTGGTTGAAAAATCTTGAACGAGAATTGTTTCTGAAAATAATCTGATATTATAATGAAGAGTTTTGTTAGAAACACTAGGAATTTTATAGTAAAAGATAAATTCAATGGGGTCGATTATAAGATCAACGAATGAACAGTTCTGCGATTGGACACATGAACTTGCTCATAGTAAGAAAACGTGAATTTTTGAAGGTATTGATAACAAAAAACAAATTTTGGGCGGGACGAAGTTTGCCGGGTCAGCTAGTTTTATTCAATAAAAACGTGACCTGTTTTCTGATTTGGATTTTGGATTTTTTCCTGAAAACGTATTTCTACGTCAAAATGAGTGGTTCTGTAGTTGTGAAACGCAGTGTATAGACTCTAACTGATTTTGCGGTTATTATTTTTTCGCGAAAGCAGACCATCCATCATTCGCCACAATTGGGCATGTCACAACATATCCAACTACTCCAGTGCTGCTGCTTCAAGCTGCCCTGGCCTTCGTGTGACAGCTCACAGAACAGACTAATTGCGGAGGTCATTTAATGTGTCAGGACCACGAAACGGCTCTTGAATTTGGGATGAAAGCCGGCAGCCAGCCTCAACGACGAGTTACTTGCGGTTGTTGTTCTCTCGCACTGCTCGAAATTCGTTTCGTTCCATTTTTCGTTTTGTTTTTATCGTTCAGTGTCACACTGAAGCGTGTAAACTGTAGAGAATGAATGCTGAAGAAGTTGTTTGTTACGTTGGCTGCGAGAAATCTGTATGTACCGCTGGTAGTGAATTGTATTGCGTTTCTTGAAAGTAACGGATCAACTGAGCTTGTAAGTTCAAGAGGATGCGACTAACGTAGTACAGTCACAATCTTCTCTTTTTTTCAAATAAAATTATATGCTTTCAAACTTAATTGAATTAAATATAGATAACAGTAATGAAATGGAAATACTATTGAATTTAACATCAAACTCGTCGTCCCATTTAATATGCGCCACATAATTAATTATTTCCATAATGGCAAACACTCACTTTCCAGTCACCATTCATCCGATTATGGACTTCGTGAAAAGCGCCACCCTTCCCCATCATGGATCCCCTTGCCGGGACGTCAAAATAATTCAATAAAACGCGCCTCGGATGCAACGGGGAAATTATCTGCACATGATGCTTCGATTTTCTCACGCGTTGTCCTTCCGCCGGTGGAACCCATCATCGAACACGTACGCCCCGTTTTGCAATTCTCGTTTTAATGAAGATTTATCTATCACTTCGTGATTTTATACCCGCGAGTAGTGCTTTTCCCAGTGCTGTTATTCGCCGCGCGCTTCGAAATTCATACCGTATATATTCAATTATCGTGGCCGTCACAGGTTCCCTCTCCCCCGAAACCTCACTGTGGTGACCACCATCGAGCTGGTGTGTGCAAACGTCACCACTTGAAAGACTACACTTCCATGCGAGCGCAATAAATTCAAAATCCCCCTCATGCAGCTGCAGTTGCAGCCCGCAGCAGCAGCATTGACGGTGACTAGCGATTTTCCCAATAGCTCGCGACTTTCTCCATCAAACCGCCCCTTTCTCGTACACACAACAACAAAGGCCAAGCCGACGGTTCCGACCAAATAAGAACAAATCCATCTGCGTTCGGAGCGCGATGTGTTTTTTTGTTTCGCATTTTGCTTGTCATCTGGTTGAAGCCCCCCTTTCACGAACGGTGGTGGAGAAAGCACACGGATAAAGTTTTATTTTCCAACGCGAAACTATGTTTTGATCGCGTTTGGTCGATAAACGTGATCAATAGAATATATGCACAACAGACTAACCATTTTTTGTTGTTGCAGGTATGTCCGAATTGCGCATGTAAAAAAGGTAACAACTCACATGAATTTATAACTCTAACGTTATCAAATCTAATCCAAGTTTAACTATGTGCCTGGTGAGCGTTTTGGAAGATGTTTTGAATATGTCAAAACACTCTTTGTAGTCTGCTATCCAGGAACACATACCAATTTCAATGCACTCAATCGTTCATTAAAACTTATAAGTCATGCAAAAAAATTTCTAGGAGTTCTTAGGTAAAACAGCAACTGATTTTTCAAATGATTCCAGTTTTAAACTCCAGATTTCGGATCTCGGTTTTCTTATTTTGGATTCAGTACTCTGTTTCGTGATCTATATTTGGAACTCAGATTCTAGATTTGAGATTGACTCAGGTGGACTATAGACTTCGTAGCTGCTCTTCATGACCTGAACTAGCGAAATTGCGCAATAAACACACTATGGAAGCCTTCAAGTTCATTCGCTTGTAGTCTTAAAGAAGGTCATTCAGAAGATTGTCAATCCGTTCTCATTGTACAAGTTTCGGTAATTCGAACTTTGCATACTCAATAACGACGACGGCCGCAGATCTTACAGGCCTAGGGGAAGAAAAAACTATTAGTACTTATTCGCAGCTAGGAGGATCTCCTCTATAGTATGAATCCCCTCATAAAAGGGATATTTGTTAGTAAGAAGGGCGAAGAATCAGGATTCACTGCGGTAATCGATGCGATTTATTCACTCACAGCTACTCGACGAAACTCGTTTCCTCGTGCGTCGAATTCTCTCTTATCTATCACACACTTCAACACGCGGCGTCTGAGGAGCAATCTGAAATGGCGACTGGGAGAACAACTCCAAAATCAAACATACCAACGATATATTGCGCAAGCCATATTTATTCAGTGGTGGAGGGTTTCCATAAGTTACCCAAGAAGGCAACCGGAGAAACACATCTACCATAAAACGAACCAACGATATATTTTAAGAGTCGCGAGCGAGAAGAAAGAAATTTTTAAGGGCCATGAACTTATGATTCATGATAACATCTATCTGAATATTATGAATCGCGCCACTTTTGCACCTTGCGCACAGTAATTTGATCTCGATAAGAGCCCCCGCATACTACAGACTTTCTGTCAACCAACAGTTTGGTCGGGTCGGCCTTCTGGTGCAAAAACCGACCCAACTGAATCGGCGTAATGTGCGCACATGCATACTTCTCCGTACTGATTAAGAGGTCGACCAAACTATCGGCCCAGAAATCAGTCTGCAGTCTGCGGGGGCTCTAAGTGTTCACATTCTCGAGAATGCTGTCAACAGTGTTGCCGCATGTACATATTTATCAGGAAAGATACGGATTTGTTCGGTTTTTGATACAGAATACAGATGTCCAGTGTTTGCCAAATGATCCACTCATTGAAAAAATCGCTTTCGTTCGTTCAAATATGATCTTTCTGGAAACATTTCCCCCAGCGGTATTCTTTTGTTGCTATGTGTTGCAAATCACGACACAAAAGAGAACGAGACAACTCTGCATCGGCTCGCACTTCATTGCACACCAGCATGCAAGCAAAGCTATCATATACGCTTTTAGTCAGAAAGCTTATTTTCTTATTTGCCTCTAACATATGCATATCGACCTCTCCATGCATCATGAAACAGCAGGATCGTACGGACCACGCAAAGCGAAAGATTCATATTCAACTAATGTAGCAGATCCTGATTTTTAAGTCTCAGAGAGTGCAAACTATATGATTATTTAGCTCGATAGAGGCAAAGGGAAGGGTAGTCAGATTATATTTTCCATTTTAACGCCTCTATCCCTTGAAATGTGTATATTCATATAGACCGCATAGTTTTACTAGCAACACCGCTCTCTTTTCCCATTTGTTGCTCTCCGCAAATGGTGACCGAATGATGACGTAATTTTTCTTGTATCATTTATTGCTTTGCACTTTTCTGTGCAGTGGGTTTCGCTATAGTAAAATGGGACGATATATGCGGTTCAAACTTGTATGCAGGCTTCGAAAATGGTATGCGATGTTTGATACAGATCGGATATGCAATCAACAGTCTTCGTTCCTCTCTCAGTTTAATCACTAAATATTACACAAGTGATTACTGACATTCATACAAGTATCTGAATGATCCTCTCATATTTGGTTATATGTTCGTGAGAGTTTACTTGCATGACACATTGTGTATCATTCGATTTTGATCGAAATCCAAACACTGCAGATGTCTGTCAGAATCTACGAATAAGTACAAATTTTTGACGTAGGACTACGTCTAACCGGAAGATATAGGGGGTGAAATGGAAATCTAGGCACTGAACAAGTAGGAAAAAATGCAAGATTTGGAACGCTTATAACTCGAGCATTTCTCAATAGATCGCAAAGGTTTTTTCATCAATTGATAGGTAATATATCTACGCATCTATCATAACGAATAACATTTCATTTTTCTTGAGATAAATAATTGAATAATTGTGAACTATCAAGCATTGTCAAAATGCACTATGTGCCCATTTTTGATTGGTCCATTTTGTGCTCCTCATATCGTACCGACCAAAACGGGCAACCAGAGCAGCAGCGAAATAGAATGAAGCACGATTGGAAAGGAAAAAGAAAAAATATGAACGAAACATTGGTCGCAGTCTCACACATGCGTAATTCTCGAGCCAGCCAGTCAGCTGAAAAATCCCCGCTCCGCTGCCGTAACGATCATTCTCATTCAAACCGTACACCACATCGGTTCGCATCACAACGCATCAACAAACCAACCCAAGCAGCCATGTCTGGACATGGTAAAGGAGGAAAAGTGAAGGGAAAGGCAAAATCCCGCTCGAACCGTGTTGATCTGGAGTTCCCCGCAAGGGTAGCTAGGCCGAGCGCGTTAGTACCAGTGCACCAGTCCACCTAGCCGGCGTTATATAGTTTCGGCCGCCGAAGTGATCAAGTTGGCTGATAAAGCTGCTCGCGACGATAAGAAAAACCGCATTCAGAACAGAACACATCAAGACGACAACAGGCAGTTGCAGCGTGTGGCGAGTGGCAAACGCAATCGCAAAACGGCATCAGGTAGCAGAAGAAAAAAGTTTGTTCTTTATACAAACTGCTTTGGTGGCAAATCCAGAACAAGGCGGCATCGAGGGCGTTCGAAATGGTTTTTTTCAAAACCACGAGTACAAAGTTTTCTAAATTGGAACCATTCCATAAAATAAGGCGCTTTTCAGGGCCATTAAACCTTCCAAAAAAGAGTTTAGGAAATACAGTTCAATGCTTTCTAAAACAATATCCAAAATAATAATAAAACACAAATTGGTTTTTTCATAATTTGTTTGCCAGGATATGATGAGTATGTGAATTTGGCAGAATTGCTTCTAGATTGAAAGTACAGTAATTTACACTTATCTCGACATTTAGCTAATTGGACGGACCTGTAATTCGACATATTTAGTTGGACATTTTTGTAAACATAGAGTTCGGGGTCCAAATTATGACCCCACATTGAAAGTCGACACTGTACCACTGTCATCGCAAATGTTCAATTACAGGTTAAAATTACCTCCAATCCGATACTGAGTGGTGGTAATGCGACGTGCCATTGAATGCAATTTACTGTAAAATATGTCACAAGCTGGATGGGAAGAAAATTTCCAACTGTGAAAGCTGTGGCGAGTGGCAAATGCAATCGCTAAACAGAAAGGTTTAGCCGAACAAGATGCGGATATCGAGTGACAACAAAACAATAAACTCTTTAGATTGAAGATAATTTTGTGATCCTGAAAAGGACCCTTTTTAGCCTGCATGTGAATCCAACGAGCGAACAAATCGTAATGAATGTATTTTTTTGCCATCGCTCCCTTTTATCGCTCATTCATTCGTCTCGTTGGACTCGCCCCTTTGGCTGAATCTGCCGATTTGTCTCTATCCTGTGAGTGTGTACTGCTAGAGTATAATACACGCGGACCCCAAAAAAATATCTTATTTTCTTTCAAACCGTAAACCCCTGTGGTTGTACGGCATCGGCATCGTGGACGTAACAAAGGAGGACAAGTTAAGGGAAAGGCAAAGTCTCACTCGAACCGTGCAGGTCTCCAGTTCCCTGTTGGTCGCATTCACTGATTGCTTCGCAAGGGTAACTAGGCCGAACGGATTGGTGCCGGAGCACCAGTATACCTAACAGCGATTATAGAGTTTCGGCCGTCGAAGTGCTCGAGTTGGCTTGCAAAGCTGCTCACGACGATCAGAAAACCCGCATCAAGAACAGAGCAGCTTCGGTTCGGCGCTCATCAAGGCAACAATAAGTTTTAGCGAGTGGCAAAGTGTTTCTCCGGCACGTCGCATTAAATGTAATTTACTGAACAATATGTCACAAGCTGGATGGGAAGAAATTTTCCAACTGTGAAAGCTGTGGCGAGTGGCAAACGCAATAGCTTAACAGGAAGGTTTAACCGAACAAGATGGGAATATCGAGTGATAACAAAAACACAACACCAAAGGTTCTTTTCAGAACCATTAACATATTCATAAAGAGTAAACAGTAAACTAATCAATTTTTCAGGTAGATAAGTAGGTATTCACGTAGGAGAAGAAAATAAAATAATATATTTAAAATATATATTTAACAAAAGCTGTCCCAGGAAGGCAGCCCATGATGCCGGTGAGAGACGTGTTGGCTCGGTTAGACCTTGATTACATGTCCCAAATATATGTATTCCTTAAAGCTATCGATCTTCGTGTGTGATTGTCCTTATACCCTTAGTTTTTCCTTTTCCTTTTCCTTTGTGAGAGATCGAATCCCTTCTTAAGAATAAGATGAAATGTAAATACATATTAGATATAAGATAGGTTTAAGAATTGAGTGTGATGAGTGTGATTGAGAGTGTGAGTGTGATCATTGTCAACATATCCTCATATCCCCTCCTTTTCCTGAAGAAAATATGTCACCCTTCTAAACTCGAGTTGACCGCGAGTAATCGGTTTCCTATATTATTAACATTAGAATTAAGGAAAAATGTATATATACTAGTAACAATACAGTAAGGAGTTCGGCTCCTTTAAACCTATGTAACTGAGCCTGTAAAAATAAACGATTTAAATAAAAAAAAAAAAAAGCTGTCCCCTTTGTATAGTCCTACGTCACTCCGGTTATGTCCCCGACATTACCCACCCGTCTTTTTTAGTTGAAAAGTTGTAACACTGTTTTTTGACGTAGGACTACGACTTTCAGTAAGAGCATCAAATAAGAAAATAGATCACGCTTTGATGGAATAGTTATAACATTAATAACCATTTTTGCAGCTAAAAATCACCTTCCAAAATTGGAACGGATTCAATATCATTGTCTGCGTATAGCACTCGGCTGTATGCAATCAACGCATAACATGAGTCTCGAGGTTCTGTAGGAGTAACTCTACAGAACCGAGAGTTTATGAGAATTTATCATCACTATATTTCATCAGGCATTTGTCTTCCATCGTTCACTCCAGACCGTGCTCACTTCACCATCAGCAGTTCCTCAATTGAATACGATCTGTCGATGAAACAAGCAATACTTGGGATCTCAGATCAGCTTCGACCAACTTTCATTCTCCGTATTTTTAACCGAACTCTCGCAAAGGTGAGTGCCCAGGAAGGCGAATTGTTTGATAGACAGATTTCATACGATGAATTTTTCCAATTACTGCGTCAGAGTTCCCTCTTGAGTTGGCAAACCGATTGGGACACTGGAAGTCTTGGGCGGTGGTTATATTCAATTATTCCAAATGTTTCTTCGAGAGCGTGGTTCAAAGGTTTGGACGTAAGTCGTGACTTCATTCGAATAATGAGTAGACTTATGTCCAACCACTACTCGCTAGATGTACATCTCCACAGAATAAATCTTGTTCAAAGCAATGTACGTCGGTGTGGAAACTGTTATGAAATCGAAATCGATCACGCAGTTTGGCAATGTACGGATAATTACGCAGCCAGAGAGTACCTTTTGAATGCCCTTGAGGCCCATGGAAGACAACCCTATGCTCCAGTTAGAGACGAGTTGGGAACTCGCGACATCTGCTGTATGCAGTTGATCTATATGTTTGTGAAACCGTCTAGTATAAGTATTTAAAGCTTTTGTGTTTTTCTTTTTCGTTATTAGTTTGTTTGTCTTGTCCCCCTCATCTCACCGTCGCCCACCCTGGACAGCTAGTCGAACACCAGATGCTATCCCTGGTCATTATGCACAATGCTACAGTGCGTGCAGAAACCCTCGGTTGAGACAACGGTACCCCTTATCTTAATCCCTAACCTGTCCTGTCCCACAAAAATTGTTGCCCTTTTAACCTCGAGTAAACCGCGAGTATTCGGTCGAATCCTGCTAAACATAGCAATTAGTTGAAACTTTGTAATACCAGAGGGGTGTTATCTTTCTTTTTCAAATTATGATTTTTCAAAGTTAACATGTTTTCAGTTTTCGTTCAATATTTCTATGCGACTAGACTGAATGTATGTGTCTATAATCCAATTAATTGGCAAGTTATGTAAAAATCCTCAGCTTTCCAGAAAAAATATACAAAATATATAGCGCCTTTGGTCCCGACCATGAAAACTATAAAAAAAAACAAATACAATAAATAATAACGAAAACATAATTAAAATTTTCTGCAGCTTTTTACCAAAAAGCGGTTCCGAATTGCTAATTGGCTTTAATTTTATATGTCGAACATCTGAATCGGTCCAGTGGTTCGAAAGTTATGAATTTTTGAAAAAAGTAATTTTTGGCAAATATGTGAAAAAATGGATTTTTCGGACCATCCTAAAATGGAAATGGTCACCCTAACAAAAAAAAAATACGGGTCTAAAAATTTGCGATAAAGAACAAAACCACTATATCCGTTTGGCACTATATGGAATGGCTGTATATCGTTTGCTTCGGGATCCGTACTCAGAATATGCACAACTCACACTCAGTGCAGAACTATTCGGATTTTAAGCTTCGTCCCTTTCAGTGTTATCATAATAAAATTGAATGCTCTTATTACGATGTATTTCTGGGACAGCAAATGGAACTATTATGAAGCTACGTACGGGAGTATAGACAGACAGTTTCGAAAATTCAAAGTCAAATCAACCGACCGCTGCCTTACCTCTCGGATTTATTTTGAACCTATGTACATATGGTGGCTACTCAAAGTTTCTCAAGATCAGAATTTCCTATAATGCCAAACCGATATAGTGGTTCTCAGATTTCGTGAAAAATGGTATTTTCGTTCCTCATCTCAAAATATTAGATCCATATTTTTTTATATTCTCACTAGCTAACCCTACAAACTTCGTCTCGCCCAAAATATTTTTCTGGTATTAATACTTTCAAACATTTACGTTTTCTTACTAAGCGAACGTCTATGGGTTCAATCGCAGAACTGTTCATTGATTAATTTTGATCCTTTACAAATTCCTTTTACTATAAATTTCCTAGTACTTCTAACAGAACTCGTCATTATAATATCAAATTATTTTCAGACCCAACTCTCGTTCAAGATTTTTCAATCACTTGCAAATAACATGTTTCTCCCTTACATGGAATACATGTTTGATACAGAAAATATAATAAAATGATGGCATCTCAAATATGACGATTCCTCCCTCGAATTTTGTGCTTACCCCTTTGCTTGATTAGTTATAAATTTGTGTTTCATTTGTATGAAAACCTCCCCTAAAAGAGAGGAGATGAGTGTCGAATCACCATAAAAACATTTCTTACCCCCTAAAACCTCCACATGCCAAATTTGGTTCCTTTTCCTTGCTTGGTTCTTGAGTTATGCAGAAATTTGTGTTTCATTTGTAAGACAAACCCGAATGAAAAAGCATTTTTGGAAAAAAGGGGAAAACTGTTTTGGACCACCCTGAAATGGAAATGGGCACCCTAATAAAAAATTTAAAAAAATCGGGTCTAATATTTTGCGATAAGGAACAAAACTATTTCTTTTCACGAAAATCTGAGAGCCACTACACTGGATTCTTTTATTACGCGATTTTTCACATGTTCTGTTCTACGCGATTCTCTTGTAAAGATTTATTCGAAGTTACGCGATTTTTTTACGTGATTTTCTTGAAATTACGCGATTTGGTACCGCCAGGGTTGCCACATACACAGAATATTCTGTATTTTACAGTTTTTTTTTTGCCAAATTACAGATTTTCATAATACAGATTTTTTTCTCAAAATACAAATATACAGATTTTTTCAGAAAATTTTACAGAATTAAATGTGGCAACCCTGGGTACCGCCTACCGTCGCTTCGTTGGAAAGAGAAAGAGAAGAAAAGAACTTCTGCGAGAGCGTGTGCGTGTGTGGTTGTGACGAGTGCACGCCGGTGACGGAGAAGCTTTTTTTTACACGATTCTCACAAAACTACGCGATTTTTTTGCGTGCACGCATCAGTCGCGTAAAAAAGGAATTCAGTGTAAAATGGTTTGGCATGGAGTGGCCACATTTATGAAAACATACAAAAATACTTGTAAAACCGACATGACGTCATTCTACGCGAAAATTAACGGATTTGCCAGTTGATAGTGGAGTGAAAATATAAAGGGACATTTTATCCGTTTTTCATTTTAATTGGATTCATTGAACACTGTCTTCGAGATTCAACGTTTTGACTCGATTCTGAAACAATCTGAAATTATTTTTGAAAAAATCCCTCAATTAAATAGTATCAACCAATCCTCTATTATAGAGTGTGAATACTTCAAATAATGAGAACAAGATGTAGCGTTCAATATCATATCACTTTTGCCATTGTTGAGACTGTACCTTCTTGTATTTGAATATTTAAATATATATTTTTGTACCTGCATTTGAAAGACAGGCGAAAAATACAAGCATTGCCTTCGAATCAGATAAATTGGACTACGACATGGAAGTCTAATTCATCCAATTTGAACGGACCGCTTTCACCGATAAATACAAAACTCGTACTTTTCAACCACTTGCAAGAAATTAATCCACGTCCGACACAATCGACTGTCATTCAACGATGATATATGCGATTCGATATCAGACGCGATATCTCTCTGTGTGAGGCCTAAAATCTCTCATCCCATGAGGTACACTCTTGCGGCGGATCGCGCACTGGTTGATCTTTTCCTACCCGTGGTTCACCAATCACGATCAGCCGCGCGTCGCCACCACGCTGTGGACACATCGTAAACATAACGAGATCGCACAGCCTCCAGGCCAAACTAAACCCAACCTAATTGCCCCGTTTGTTCCCGCGAGGATATATCGATGCGTTCCGAGCCGGTGGCCATATCACAGACTATCTATCATTCATCACCTGGGCACAAACATCTATCAACGATCTCGCTCGGAGACAGACACGGGTGGCAATTTGCTAATTAGATGGGAAATACAGGTAACTCCAATCTAGGCGGTCTCAGCTTGCCGAAGACGCTTTTGATTTCATGGTTTATTTTGATCTAGTATAAGTGATAAAACTGATAGATCTAACGTGAGAGATAATTGCACCGATGATAGATAACATTAGATAACGAATAATTCATTACGCTGATCATTCATGGTGATTTTGAGAGCTGTAGAAATGATTTTGAGACTGTACCTGATGAGACAGGTACAATTTGCGAATTCCCAATCAGAAAACGAGCAACAATTTTGGAAATTTTCCGCCTATGGAGCCGGTGACTATAAGCGAGGGGATAAATACAACAGGCAAAAATAAAAAAAAAGTTTTGCACTTATTTACGTGTTCCTCTTACACATCGCTAGACGAACAGTCGCTCGAACTTTCGTTAGCGCGTTTGTGCGCCCGATTCGTTCTTCCTTGTCTTGGGGAGCATAATATCCAGTGAAGTTCAACTGAGGGTATTGATGCTGGCACCAACATAATTTAAAACCACCCCGCTCTGGGTGGCTGCTTTCGAACAGTGACCACCTGGGCGGAATTTTTGAAGCGCCCCTTTACTTCACAAGTGGGCGCCCGCAAACATGTAATTTGATTCACTTAGTTGCAGATTCTAGTGCTATCAAATGATTTTAGAACAGATGATATGAGTCTAGGTTAGTCATTATCATCGTTTACACTTCTACACGCGATGGAAATAGTGATCCCCGATTTTCTAAATTTATCGTTCATCAGCTAATCGAATAGTTTTCAGCAGTTATTCGATACTATTAATCGCTCCAAATAATCGATTAATCGCAACACTGAGAGAAATAATTAGTTAGACTAATATTTCTCATTTGCCAGAAAGCCATATGAGGGGCTTAGAATGAAAGGGGTGTAAGTGATTTGATCGATTTCTCTACATCGACTCTCTCTTTTGGTCATAGCTTAGCCTCAAATACATTCCCAGCTGTATTTGACAATGTGGAAGATATCACCTATCAGATTCTATAGCAAACTTAAATTGGAACGTTTTTGCAATTGAGTTATTAACTAAAGAAAAAGTTGATGTAGAGAAATCGATCAAGTCACTTACACCCCTTGCATTCTAAGCCCCTCATGTGGAATCAAAAAAGGCACAGGAGTGTTGTGTCCTAGACACGACCGCATAGTTGACGTAGGATTCCGTTAGGCTATCTGTTGATTTTGGATATGTTTGAAGAATTACATCGTTAAACTCTTTGATAATGATTTGGTGGCCCTTGAAAAGGGCCGTTTTGTTTGGTTGTTGGGAACTGTTTGTTCACTCCACTAGTGTTTTCCGAGTGATGATGACAGAAGTCTGCTAAACAGTCGTTAGATGGTGCGTATCAGATAAAAGATACTGAAGTGGAACGAGATATGATGGAAACCGGATGAAATAAAGAAAAAAAACTCGCCATTGTAATATAAGATAATTACCAATACCGAACACAATTATTATATAATTGTGTTCGGTATTGGTAATTATACCAAAAACATGTTACTTTAATATAGAGAAAACATATTTGAAATGGAAAAGGTAATTTTTTTATAATTTTTACTTTATGTGTGTTCATTAAACCCAAATGCGGATTTTAATTGGACTAACAACAACTAATTCTAAATGTCGAGCATATAGGAATTCACTTTTTCCATTTTTCTCGCTGCATAAACTTTCCTTGGGTGAAAATAAACACAACAAAACAGACAGCTTAAACCAAACGATCCGTTCTCGGGCGGGAACACACCCTGGTTTTTATTTATGAAAATTGAAATAAATCGTTTCATATTTCAAGTCATTTTTAACACAACTGCTACCGGATACAATTTTACACTTACACTTGTGCTAAATTTCTCACAATATGCGATCGGTCATTGGTATGAAATTTCACGAAGCCAACATTGAAGTTCCAAATTTAAATTTTATTTGATAGAATTAATCGTATCACTCACCTTACTTGCAATATAAAAATGCCCCCGACTTGCATATATTTGCAATTCCGATTTTTCCCAGGTAGCTTGGTTTTATTCTCTCTGTTAGGGAACACATTTCGGTAGAATAACTCCCCCTACTTTTATGTATTTGCAATGCCGATTACCCCAGGCTTGGTTTTGATTTCTCTGTTAGGGAACACATTTCGGTTGGAGCAAAAGTTCCCCCTACTTTCATGTATTTGCAATACCGATTTCCTCCAGGCAGCTTGGTTTTGATGTCTCAGTCGGAACAAAAATGTCCCCGACTTGCATGAATTTGCAATGCCAATTTCCCCACGCTCCTTGGATTTAAAACCTGTGTAAGGAAAACACATTTCAGTCGGAACAAAAATGCCCCCGACTTGCATGTATTTGCAATGCCAATTTCCCCACGCTTCATGGATTTAAAGTCTGTGTTAGGGAAACACATTTCAGACGGAACAAAATTACCCCGACTTTCATGAATTTGCAAAGCGGATTCCCCCAGGTACATTGATGAGAAGTCCGTGTTAGGGAAACACAGCTCGGTTGGATCAAAAATACCCCCTACTTGCATGTATATTTATTAAGCGGATTTCCGCAGGTACATTGATTTTGAAGTCTGTGTTCGGGAAACCGTAAATCGGGCCAATCAAAACTAGGCAGTTAGAGCGTTTAGATAACGCTTGACATTCCACAGTTATTCAATTGTTTATCGAATGAAAAATAACATTTCATTAATTACGATAGAAGCGTAGAAATATTCCGTATCAATTGATGCAAACATCTTTCCGATTCAGTAAGAAATGTTCGAGTTATAAGCATTTGGAATCTTTAATTTTTTCCTGCATGTTCTGTAATCGATTTCTGTAGAAAGTATTCGATTAATCGATTTATCGAACGATTATCGAGGATCACTAGATGGGAAAGATGTTTTGTTTGCACTTCTCTCGTTGAGATTTATGGCTTTGGTGATTGAATAAATTGCTGATACCTAAATGAGTCACCACTCATTTATGACAAATGTCACTCATTATATAAAATAGCCGACAGAGAAAATACCGACCAAAAATACCGACAAACGACGCGATGACCAATCGTCTCTCATTCTCATCCAGAAATAGTCAAAACATCGTCAACACAAAAAAAAAAGCCGCGCCCCAATTATAGTGCAGATTGATTGCATAACATTTGCGCTAGCCGAAGAAGTTGAACCGTTTTATTTATTACCGCTCATTTTCGCCATCAAGGCGAATTACGCATCGCATTCGCTTACTTCACACGATGGGCCCTTTCGGCGGTGGACCTCGTAATCCCGCACCCGAGGAGAAAGATGACCGGGGCGCCACACAACAAACTTGCCAAAGTGACCAAATGAGGCGCGCAACCAGTAGCCAGCCTGCCTACTGCTATTAGATGGCGGTGTTAAGTTTTGCAATTCATTTTCGAACCATTTTGTAGATAATTGTGGTGAAAAGACGCTTCGTTTCGCTGCTGCCGCCGCGATTTGACACGGTCGGTCGGAAGGTGGATGTGGTTTTGTTTCGCGCTCCTCAGGTCACCGTAGACAAAGTGTGATGCACAAGAATCATGGGAGCCATTGAAAAGTGTGTTTGGTTGCGATACACTGTACGCTACATTGAATGTTTATTAATTACACTAAATTAAATTAAATTTTCCGAAGCCGATCATGGGAGAAAGAAATTAAAAGGGTGTTATGTCTAGGACATGACCACATTTTCAATGTAGGACTACGAAATTATTTTATGTAATCCTCTTGTAAATCATTTCGGATATTATTTTTAAATGAATCGACTTTTTTCTCCGGTTTAAAAAAATAAACGATTCCGATAAATACTTAACATCGGCAAAAACTGCCTTTTTAAAAGTCGCAAATTGTATGTCAAAATATGTTTCTCATCCGAAAATGACACATAATAACACAAATAAACATTTTTTGCATTTTATTTGTAAATGGGGGGCTTAGAATGAAAAGGGTGTAAGTGATTTGATCGATTTCTCTACTTCGACTCTCTCTCTTTTGGTCATAGCTTAGCTGCAAATACATTCCCAGCTGTATTTGAAAATGTGGAAGATAGGTCAGAACCTCATCTATCGGATTGTATAGCAAACTTAAATTGGAACGTTTTTGCAGTTGAGTTATTAACTAATTAAAAAGTTGATGAAGAGAAATCGATCAAGTCACTTACACCCCTTGCATTCTGAGCCCCTCAAATGATATCGTTGGAGAAAACTAAAAATTCTATAATATGCATCCTTTCGGTCTAGCGCAATCTGCTTTCCACATGTATTCAGTTCAGCTGTACCCAAACCGTTCGCACGCAATCAGTTCGTTCGGAAACATTTCATAAAGGGCGAACACGAAATTATTGCGACACATTCAACAGGGCATAACTTTTTTACCGTTGGGTAAAAATCAACCAAATTTTGCACACTTTCTCATTGATGTGTATTGTAGACATGCTGTCAAACTCGAAGTTGTGTTTTTCGATTCAACGAAAATGTAGGTGAACCAACGCGAGTCGAGAGAACAAATTCTTTCCAAACACCTGGAATTTCCTGACCTGTCGCACCGGCAGTTGGGAAAAATGTTGAACATTCACCATTCAACCGTCTCCAGAGTGTTGAAGCGGTTCCAGGAGCGGTTGACGTTGGACCACGGCAAAGGAGCTGAAAGAAAACCGGGACCGAAGAACAAAACAGACGGAGGGAAAGGTGAAGCGGATGATTAAAGCAAATCCCAACGTCTCAAGCCGTGATTTGGCTAAAATGATCGGCATGTCGCAGAGCTACGTCCAGAATGCAAAGAAGAGTGCTGGACTACGTACAGGGTGGGCCATTTAAAGTGGAAGGATTTGTTTTTGCAATAGCAAAGTAAAGAAGTGGAATTTAAAATTTTTTTTTTTTTGAAATTCATTTATTTTGGTCCAAGGAGATTTGTTCTAACTACTTTTTGATTATGATATCTCGTAAATGACCGCCTCTGGCCTTGACCGCAAAATGTGCCCTTTTTTCGGCATTTTCCATCACTTTGTCCAATGTTTCGGCCGATATGGCAGCAATTTCTTGTCGGATATTGTTTTTTCAGGAGGCGTCAAATCAGGTGATCTCGGTGGCCAGTCATAATCGCTGTTTTTCGATATTAATCTTCCGGGGAACATTTCGCGCAATAATTTGGTCGTGGCAGCCGCTGTATGGCATGTAGCGCCGTCCTGTTGGAACCAGTAATTGTCCAATTCATTTTCACGAACAAATGGCAATAAAAAATCGGTTATCATTGTCCGATAACGCTCCCCATTCACGGTTACCGTTGCTCCAGTTTCGTTTTCAAAGAAGTACGGGCCGATGACTTTATCGGCATAAATACCACACAGTAACTTTTTGGTCGTAAAGAGGTTGCGTTTCGATGAATTGAGGGTTTGCAGTAGCATAAAACCGACAATTTTGTTTATTCACTCCTCCATTCAAGTTGAAATGCGCCTCATCAGACATTATGATTTTTTGCCAAAAGCCACAATTGAGAAGTTATTTTGAATGTACAGCTGAACAATTTCAGCGCGTTGTTTAGGTGTGTATTGTTCCATGGTTAAAATTGTACTGAAATGACGCTTCCAACGCGGTATGACATTTGTTAATCTGACATCTCTGTCAAAAGTTATGGGGTTGCCAGATGCTTCCACTTTAAATGGACCACCCTGTACATACAAGGTACAGTACTTTCCAAACCGCGATGAGCGGCAACAATCGACGTTCTTGCAGCAACACGACGAAGCTCCGCTATTTTGGCCAAATTTGGCATCATGCCACTATTCTAAAAGTGTCCTGGAGTGGTATGAGGCCAATTCTGTCCATTTTGTTCCAAAGGACATGAACCCGCCAAACTGTCCGGAGCTGCGCCCGGTGGAGCAGTACTGGGCAATAATGAAGCGGGAACTTCGGAAGAGCAAGAAGACAGTCAAAGGCGAGAAGGACATGTTAAGAAAATGAAAAAAAAAACTGAGAAACTGGTACCGGATGACACTGTAAAGACTTTGATGGAGGGCATCGAGGGAAAATGCGTTCAATTTTACACTCAAGGCTCCATCGATTAACTTTTCTTTTGATTTTTGAAGTAAATATATGTATAAAACTACCCTAAAATTTTGGTTTGATTCTAAACATTATAAGAAAATTGGCTCCCCGTCCGGGATATCTTAGGTAGCCGGGATCCTGATCTTCTGCTTCATCTATACCTGTTCCTCAGAAACGCCGATGTCAACGTTTAATAATGTTTCCTTCGTTGTGTCCCCGTTTCATATCCCTCCTATCCGATCGATAAACTTTTACTTAGTCGCGGCAATACATACACACACTCTTTACAGATGCACGGGCCGAAGGTTGTGCAGTCCACTGATCATTCAACAAGAGCCAAAGGTTGTACCGCTCATGACAACTCTACACGAGCTGATGATTGCGCCGGCTAGTGACCATTCTATCCTGGATTCCTCGAGTTGAGAAAGACACACCACGCTAGATATGGGGTACAGACTAGGAGGGCGTTGCTGATTAATGGTCAGCTGCATCCCAATAGGAAGTATCCCGTGTCGGGCACACGTACAGAGCATCGAAGACTGCAGCATACCAATTATGAGAACACTTGTAATACTAACCTCGAGCCAACCGCGAGTAATCGGTTACATATTACTAACATAGTTGTAAGACAAAAATTGTCAAAATATTGGACTCCCGGCCCCGTCAGGCTAACGCCACATGTGCCTTAATAAACTATATATTTTGGAAAAAAAAATAAAATAAAATTGGCATGACATTTTCGTGTCGCAATAATTTCGTGTTCGCCCCTTATGACGAATTACCGTTAAAAAAAAACGACCGTTCGTTCAATCCTTTTGGCGAACAAGTTGCTTCGTACCGCCCGTGAACGGTTTGCCCATCTCTAACAGGGAGCCAAAAATCCAAATTGCATACAAACATGTTGTTCGTTGCTCTTTTCCACAGCGCTAGCACCGAGCAAAATCTAAAAAATATATCTGCTTTACTTGTTGAATTGTTTACTTACGTTACTATCTTCTCTGTTGGTATTATAATCAAAAAAATAGATGGGTCTGAGCCTAGGGTTACAGACGGGAGCTTCACGTAGGACTGTGATTGTTTGGAGTAATTTCATTTGGATTGAGTTTTCCATTGTTAAGAAATCTGTAATTTTTCCTCTTTTGATACATCAAATGAAGGTCCTGAAAAGAAATAGTTTCTAATAATAACTTATATCCTTTAAACGGGTAGGATGAGCTATAATCCGCATTTCACAACCACATAATGGACATGGACACGAGAAACTAGACAATATTTGATTTTTTTATATCGATGTTCCAATACAGCCATTCCATGTCAAACCGATATAGTGGTTCTTAGATTTCCATGAAAAGTGGTAGTTTAGTTCTTTATCGCAAAACATTAGACCCGTTTTTTTATTTTTTTATAAGAGTGCTTATTTAAATTTTAGGGTGGTCCGAAAAATCATTTCTCCACTTTTCCCCAAAAATGACTTTTTTCATAACTTTCGAACCACAAAACCGATTTAGATGATCGGCATATCGAATTTAGGTCAATGAGCTAGCCTTTTATGAAAAAATATTGAACTTGCAAAAGAAATGGAGTTTATTTTCGTAATTATTGATTGTAGTCGTTTTTTATTGTTTTCATGGCTTTGGACTAGAGGGCGCTATATTTTTATATATTAGGCTGTCAAAAAAGTCCTGCGGTATTTCCGCGAGGTGTCGTTGTAAGCGCGTAGTTCTAGTTATATTCATTGTATCGAGTCATACTATAGCTTGTTGGAAAGGCGCTATAATATAGTCCTTGACAGTGTTTTGTTTGGTTAAGTCGTTCGTGAGTTATAGTGTCGCAAATATGGAGCAAAATAAAGAGAAAATCATATTTTACAGTACTACTATGACAAAGGCAAAAATGCATCTCAAGCTGCCAATAAAATAAGTGCAGTTTATGGACCCGATACAGTTTCCATTTCCACCGCACAACGATGGTTTCAACGTTTTCGTTCTGGTGTAGAGGTTGTCGAAGATGCGCCACGCTCCGGAAGGCCTGTCGTCGAAAATTGCGACAAAATCGCTGAATTAGCCGAGAAAGACCGGCATAGTAGCAGCCGTAGCATCGGCCAAGAGCTGGGGATAAGTCATCAAACCATTTGAAGGAGCTTGGATTCACAAAGAAGCTCGATGTATGGGTGCCACACACGTTGACGCAAAAAACATCTTTGACCGTATCGACGCATGTGAATCGCTGCTGAATCGCAACAAAATCGACCCGTTTCTGAAGCGGATGGTGACTGACGATGAAAAGTGGGTCACTTACGACAACGTGAAGCGCAAACGGTCGTGGTCGAAGCCCGCTGAAGCGGCTCAGACGGTGGCCAAACCCTCATTAACGGCCAGAAAGGTTCTGCTGTGTGTTCGGTGGGATTGTCAAGGAATAATCTATTATGAGCTGCTTCCCTATGGCCAAACGCTCAATTCGGACCTGTACTGCCAACAACTGGACCGCTTGAAGGTAGCACTCATGAAGAAGAGGCCATCTTTGATAAACAGAGGCCGCATTGTCTTCCATCAGGACAACGCCAGACCACACACTTCTTTGGTGACGCGCCAGAAGCTCCGGGAGCTCGGATGGGAGGTTCTTTTACATCCGCCGTATAGTCCGGACCTTGCACCAAGTGACTACCACCTGTTTTTGTCCATGGCGAACGAGCTAGGTAGTCAGAAGTTAGCCACAAAATAGGCCTGTGAAAATTGGCTATCCGAGTTTTTTGCCAATAAGGAAGCGAGCTTCTATAACAGGGGTATTATGAAGTTGGCATCTCGTTGGGAACAAGTCATCGAACAAAACGGCGCATATTTGACTTAAAACAGATGATTGTAACTAATTTTATGAACAAATGAAAATTCAAAAAAAAATACCGCAGGACTTTTTTGACAGCCTAATATTTATATTTTTTCTTGAAAGCTGGATTTTTTACCTAACATATCTCGATATCAGAGATGCTATTTTTTTTCGTTTTTGAGATATGGGGCCTGATTCTCGAATGCACTTCGAATACACTTCACAGTGGAAACGGAATGAAACGTATCCGCGATGACAACGGTACGGTGTCGACATCTGGATACGAGATTAGTTTCCCACTAAACTTATCATTATAATATCAAATTATCTTCAGATGAAATTTTTATATGAGATTATTATATCACATGAAGAAAACAAAGTTTTCCACTCACATTGAATACCAGTTTGATACGAAGAAGTTAATTTTCATTAATGATTTTTTATTTGAAAAGTGCTCATTCTGCCTGAAAACTCATTATTATCTTCGACACTTAACTAACTCGTAAAACGTAGTTCAATGGCGTGCCGTTTATTTCGTTTCCACCGTGAAGTGTATTCGAGAATCAGGCCCATGATTTCTCAAAGTTAACAGGTGGTTCGAAAGATCATTATTCCTCCTTTATCCAAAAATGAATTCTCGCAAAAATTCATAACATTTGAACTACTGAACCGATTTAGATGATCGACATATTAAATTTAAGCCAATGAGCTAACCTTCTTTGAAACATATCACACTTGCGGGAAGATTGGATTCTAGTCGCACAGGTCTAGTCTAGTCACCTAGGGATTTTGAACGAAAACTTAAAACATGTTAAATTTGCAGAATAATAAATCAAAAACGAAAAAATAGCACCTCTGATATCGAGATAAATTATGTAAAAAATCCTCAGCTTTCCAGAAAAAATATAAAAAAATATAGTGCCTCCTATCTTTAACCGAGAAAACCATGAAGAACTAACTCAATCAATAATTACAAAAACTTCTTCATCCTTTTCTGATGAATCATTCGTTATACCGATAATTTTGCTGTCGATAAGTTGTGTGTGAAATATTCTTCCTTCCGGTACCACTATTTGATTACCAGCATCAGTAATCATAAATAAGGTGGATACAGAAATTCTGTCTTCACCAGCCAAATACATATTTGTTTTGGACCACATAAAATTGCTTCCAAGATTTTGTGATTGTGGTTGACGTGCGCCCAATATTCAAATTGCTAGATCGTTGAATGTTATTTTTTCAGTGCCTTGTCCAGTATTTTTGAATTTAGCATGGGTTCGTGTAAGTCATGGAAAACACTGTTCTTCCGATAGCTGTGATTTATTTAATAATCAGCTTCAAGCTAAAAATACCTTAGTTGGTTTTACTAAATATGGAATAAGAATAGCACATACATTACAGTGTGTCTGTGTATCTTATACAATAGACACGCATTGAATATAACCCTAACGGTAACAGTGATTCGCTGGGTAATTATAGAAAATATAATTTACTTCAAGCATAAATCAATAATTAATTTTTCTAACTTGCACTAACTAGTACTTCTTTTGGTGTAGAAACCTGCGTGTACTTGGCTTTTAGTGTGAAAACAAACTATTTATAATAGTAATCAAAGGGAAATTCAAGAAATTTAATCGAACACGTTCTTCTCTTCTGAGCACTTGCAAAACCTTCAACACCCATACCTTCCTATAGGCATTTTGCCATAACGGCCCTCTTCAATTCAGGCACGTTTTCGATTTGCGGTCTAAAATGTTTCGTTATAACGGCAAACAAATTTTGAGGATTGGTTCAAAAATCAATCTTGTACAGAAGTGAAAAAATATTTGCGGGACTATAACTTAAGCAACAAAAAAATTAGGTATGTATACATACACATATTTCATGTAACATGAAGTTGTTTCATTTTTATTTATAGATTATTGTTGGTTTTTATGTATGTACTAGCTGACCCAGCAAACTTCGTCCCGCCCAAAATTTGTTATTTCTTTTCAATACCTTCAAACATTCACGTTTTCTTACTATACGTAAGTTCATGGATCTAATCGCAGAACTGTTCATTGATTGATCTTCTAATCGACTCCGTTGAATTTAACTTTTACTATAAAATTCCTAGTACTTCTACCACAACTCATCATAATATCAGATTATTTACAGACAAAATTCTCGTTCAAGATTTTTTAACCGCTTGCAAATAAAATGTTTCTCCCCGTTACATGGAATAAATGTTTGATACAGAAAATATGATAGAATAAAGACAGTCCGAAATCGTACAATTCCTTCCTCGAGTTTTGCTCTTACCAACACATTCGGCGAGACATTTTTATTGATATAGATCGAAGAAGATATAGCAGTCCATTTCCACTTTCGAACAAAGATCAATTTCGTTAGCGCAAACATCAAATGGACCAACAACGCTTGTCACTATGTAATTGTAGAACATATGGGAATTTAAGTTTCCGAATTTTCCCTTTTTCCTTCAGAGTTTTCCGAAAATTTTCAATTGTCATGTTTGGTTGGAATATTTTTGGTTAAAATATGTGTAATATTTTTATGGGACCCCCTCTGCATTCCAGAGGAGGGAGGGGTGTCATACCATCATAGAAACATTTCTCGTACCCAAAAACCCTCACATCCCAAATTTGGCTCGACTTGCTGGATTAGTTCTCGAATTGCGCAGAAATTTGTGTTTCATTTCTATGACAGCCCCCCTCTTAGAAAGGTGGGAGGTGTGTTGAACTATCTTAGACATGCTTCTTGCCACCTAAAACCTCCAGATGCCAAATTTACTTCAGTTTGCTTGATTAGTTCTTGAATTATGCAGAAATGTATGCTTCATTTGTATGGCAGTCTCACAGAGTAATGCGGAAATTTGTGATACTCCTCCCCCCTAAGAGAGGGGGAGGGGTATCTAACCATCATTGGATCATTTATTGCACCCTAAAATCTCCACATGCCAAATTTCGTTTCATTTACTTCATTAGTTCTCGAGTAATGCAGAAATTTGTATTTCATTTGTATGACAGCTCCCCCTTAAAGAGGAGGGTGGAGAATCTAACCACCATAGAAACCTTTATTGCACCCTAAAATCTCCATATGCCTAATTTGGTTTCATTGGCTTGATTAATTTTAGAGTTATGTAGAAATTTGTGTTTCATTTGTATGGCAAACATACATACAAACAGATCAAGCTGAATAAAACCATTTAAAATGTAATCAGTTATTTGGGGACTGCGATCATCAGCGGCTGTTAGATTTTTCATGATTTTTCATGTTCTACTAGTCGAGCTTTCATGTTCTACTTTTTTTTGTGCGGTGTATGGAAAGAAGCATATTTGTCGAAGTTATCGTCCATTTAGTTATTGAAAGGTGAATGGAGTGAATTTGAGTTATTTTTTTGGGGGAAACTTTTTTTATTCGGTCCCTATCTACCTCACAAAAAAAGGTTTTTTTCAAAATGTGTACCGAACACGATTTTTTTAAAGCTGCTGGTGAAATTCTGCACGATTTTTTATGCGACTTTTTTGTGCGGTCCCTATCCCCCGCACAAAAAAAGGTTTGCTGTACATATTGAAGCGGTTCTGAGAAAATATGTAATCCGACATTTTGTAGCGGCTGCCATCTTTGATTTACATTTTCCATAAATAACTGTGTTCTACTGGTCAAGCCCTTTCATTCGATACCCATATTGATGAGATTTTGGGAAACCCCATATTGATGGGATTTTGAGAAAATACGTACATAATCCGTCATTTTAAAGCGGCCGCCATCTTGGATTTTCAGGTCATGGAATGCACAGTTTTATAATGGCACCAGAGATAAAGATGTGTTCCAAACAGTAAGGGGGTTAAATTTCTATTATTGTGGTACAGCGCTACAGACAATGTTACGAAGCTACAAAGTCACAAACATACAAATGGGCCAAGCTAGATAAAACCGTTTAATAAATAAGTGCAAATCATAATAATTTTACGTTTACCGAAAGAAAATTCGTTGTTTTTATGATTCGATCATCCGGAATGAAAAAAAAAGATCAATACTCCGGATAATCGAGTCCGACCTGTACATAGTGTCAATCATTGTTAGTCCATTTGATGTTTGCGCTAATGAAATTGATTTTTGTTCGAAAGTGGAAATGGATTTTAATGTGATAAAACGCACTCCTTCTTCTTCTTATATCTATATAAATAAAAATGGATCACTGACTGTGTTCATAAGAGCAAAACTTGAGAAAGGAATTGTCCGATTAAGGGATATCTTCATTCTATCATATTTTCTGTATCAAACATTTATTCCATGTAACGGAGAAACATGTTATTCGCAAGTGGTTGAAAAATCTTGAACAAGAATTGTGTCTGAAAATAATCTGATATTATAATGACGAGTTTTTGGTAGTAAGAATTTTACAGTAAAAGGTAATTTGATTTATTGATCTTTTAATCTACCACAGATTAAAATAACAATAAATTAACAGTTCTGCGATTGGACCCATGAACGTGCGCTGTTGATAACAAAAAAAATTGGGTAGGACGAAGTTTACCGGGTCAGCTAGTTACGTATGAAAGACAAAATGAGGATACCGAAGATTTGAGGCACTAGATCACTTACATGCCAGCTGTGTCAAATGCTGGGGGTCTTCGTTTAAAAGACCACTCCTCCAATAAGAGAGTACCTCATTTAAAGTTGTAGAAATATGAAAACTCCTCAACCCACACGATGAAACAAAAATACCTCTAGCGGGAGCAATCCTTTTGTTTATTTACTCGCCTCCAAATTGATATCAATTTAAAAGCAATTAAAGTCAATAAGTCCCCTCCCGTTTCAATAATCGTACAGTAAACAATCTCGCATACTAATGGCTGTTTCCACCCAATCCACCTCGAGGAGAGAATAGGGTGAAGGAGGAGGAGATACGATACGAAATCATGGCAAATGGCGCCGTCATGCAAGTGAATAATCGATTTTTCGAAACAGAAAATCACACAAGGGGTTAACGTGAACGTTCAATTAATCGTTCGCTCGCTTTCTATCTCCGGCTGGTTGGTTGTATATCTACAAATAAAAATTGTGTGTTGAACCGGTGGTGGCCTTTTGGTGAAATAATTGAATTTAAAGTGACCCCGGGCGGTTATCACGGCCCTAGATATTGCGGCGCGCGTTCGGCTGAATGCGCATTCACAATGAAACGCGCGGAAAATAAGCCTCCGAATCGTAGCGAGCGCACTCCTAAGCTATCCTACGAAAGCTCCTTCTGCGTTTTAGTTATGTGGCATATCTCGCGGGTCTTAGCGGGCCAGGGCACGGCGACCAGGGTTTCACAGTTCGCTTGGCGGCGAAAAACGCTACCTGAAATTAGCTTTTCGTGCCATTATCATTTTTGCGCACCAATTCGCGCACTGTGGCGGCGGTTTGCTATAATTCGAAACTGATCCGAGATCCCGGCTGGCGGGTGGTGGGGTGGCTAATGGTAATGGTATAAATTGTGAAAGTAACGCTTCTGGGCATTATACCATACTTCGAAGGGCTACCGGTTGAGAGTGGAATCCACGCCTGGCTGCGGTGGAGGAATGGGGAAACGCTCGCCGGCAGCAAACAGCGCAACGGAATGGAGTTCCGATCGTGCGATTGAATTTTTTTCTGTTCGTTGTTATGCATTACGGTTTTCTTCGCGCCGATTCGAAAAATTAATTTGCGCTTGTGTCAAATGGTTACAACCGACGAATTTATCGTAGTTATGAGTTTGAGTCAGCTGGGGATGTGTACATTGATTGCCGCAATTGAAACCCCCTAAATTACTTCACCATCCCAGTAACGAGAGGATTCATCAAAACCCTGGAAACCACTTATCCCGGTTTGTTTTGTTTCTCAGTCCGGCACCGATTACACAGTGCGCGGAAAGTTACGCCCCGACGTCACGCTTCGAATTATTTCAATAGCTTAATAGGAGACGCCACTAACGCGGCCCGTATTTTCTCCTCACGGTCCTTAATAACAGCTGATCGGTCGGGGTAATGATCACGGCCAGAGGTACCAGCGTGAGATGTCCATGGTCATGGTTGAAGAAAGAGCTAACAATTGCAAGAAATTATTATACCTTGGATGCAATTTCTTCGCTCGTCCCGTCGTTGATTGTGCGATTGCCACTGGGGTTGAAAAAAAATAATGGAAACATGACCAAAATGATATAATTGGAAGTTGGGATAGCGAACCCTAAATAATAGGTTTGTTGCTTCATGATACATAACTTGAGGCAACATTTTAGCTTATTTGTTCATGGAAATGGTTGTTTATTGCAACTTTGATTCCCCGATATAATATTTTGACGTGGGACTACGTCAAACAGGAAGATATGGGGACAAAATGAAAATCTAAATACTGAACAGTAAGAAATAGTCAAAGAGTACGAATGCCTACAACTCGACCATTTCATTCGAAAAGGTGCTTGAATGAATTGATTGAAAATATTTCAACGCTTAAATCATAATAAATAAAGTTATATTTTTCTTGAGATAAACGATTGACTGGTTGTAAAAGTAAACATTGCCTAAACGTTCCAAATCCCACGTTTTGATTGACCCAATTTATGCTCCTCAAATTATACCGACCATAAGGAGCAACTAGAGTAGCAGCGAAAAACAATTTGAATACATCAATACCCCTGTGATCGTAGCTATCGTAGCTATCGTAGCTAGAGTTGGGCAAAACGGTTCTTTTCAGTGAGCGGCTCAGAGCCGCTTGTTCATTAAAACGAGCCGGCTCATTTGAGCGGCTCTTTTTTGAACCGCGGGTCTTTTTTGAGTCGAGACTCTTTTGAACCGCGGCTTTTATTTAGCCGAGACTCTTTCAAAAAGCGGCTCTTTTTGAGCCGAGACTCTTTCAAAGAGCGGCTCTTTTTTGAACCGCGGCTCTCTTTGAGCCGAGACTCTTCCGAAATGCGGCTCTTTTTTGAACCGCGACTTTTTTTTTGAGCCGAGACTCTTTTGTAAAGCGGCTCTTTTTTGAACCGCGATTCGTTTCTAAAGAACCGTGGATCGTACGCTCGTTCTGTCGAACCGGCTCAAATGAGCGGTTCGTGAGTGCTCGCCCATCTCTAGTACCACTAAGACAGTTGCCACACACACAGGCGCAATTCTTTTCGTTTGGTGGTCATCGAGTCAGCTATAATTGCCGGCGGGCGTAGAGCGTCGACGAGGAGAAAACGAGAAGATGGAATCGTTACTGACAATTAATCTGCCAGTTCTGTTTTGAACTATGAATCAAGTTGAATCGAAAAGGTTTATTTTGTTTTCTATTTAAAATATAATACAGCGAGCAAATACACTTTTTTATATTTTTGTTTGAGAATTTGTGACAAGCCATAAAAAATACATAAAAAAGCGGAGAAATAAATGTTTGCACCAATGTTGCGTGATTGCTTCTTTTGCTGAATATTTTGCCTTCACTACATACAAGTTGTTCGACGACGTTGTGCACAAAGCGAATGGCAATCTTGCTTTGCCAGCCGTGTATTGCACCACCCACAAATTAATCATGACTAAGATGAATTTTCAAGCAGGTACCCATATTTATACAGCCATTCCATGTCAAACCGATATAGTAGTTTTCAGATTTTCGTAAAAAGTGGTAGTTTCGTTCTTTATCGCAAAATATTAGACTCGTATTTTTTTATTTTTTTATTAGGGTGCCCATTTTCATTTTAGGGTGATCGGAAATATCGAAAATTTCTTTTTCCCCTTTTTTCCAAAAATAACATTTTTCAAAAATTCATAACTTGTGAACTACTGAAACGATTTAGACGGTCGACATATCAAATTAAAGCTAATCAGCTAGTCATTCTTGAAAAAATGCTACGCAGGTTTTGATTTTGTCATTACTGATGGCTTGTTTTTTATAGTTTTCATGGTCTCGGTACCAAGGGCGCTATATTCTTTTTATATTTTTTATGGAAAGCTGAAGATTTTGCACAAAACATATTTCGAAACCAAGGAGGCGTTTTTTTCGTTTTTTAGTTATGATTTTTCAAAGTTACCCGATGATCCAAAATATCATTTTTTCCTTTTTTCCCAAAAATAACTTTTTTCAAAAATTTATTACTTTTGAACTACTGGACCGGTTCAGATGATCGACATATCAAATTGAAGCCTAGCCTTTTTTGAAAAAAATAACACACTTGCCAATTAATTGGATTATAGTCACATACATCCAGTCTAGTCGCATAAAAATAGTGAACGAAAACTGAAAGCATGTTAACTTTGAAAAATCACAACTTTAAAACGAAAAATAACACCTCTCTGGTATTCGGATATATCATGTGAAAAAATCTCAGCTTTCAGGAAAAAATATGGCGGCTCGTTGAGAGAGTCGTGTGTGGTAACGAAGAGCTCCAGATTATTGTTTTTCATCAATTTCTCGCGTCACTGTGCAGTTGCCTACCATGATTCCCCCAACGCCTGCGCATTGAATTTAAACACGTGCTCTCGAGTCGGTGTTTTACCAGGATTAATGACAATAGCGTGATTGTCATTTTGCAATTCGAGCAATTGTGATTTGAAGAATTTCAATACTTCAATGTGCTCATTCAAAGCCTTCCAGCTCGTCGGTGATGTGCCTGGATTTGGGCGAATTTAGGTCATTTGCGCATGTATAGATGACAGTTCGATGAAGTTAAAGTAGCGCCATCTGTCATTTAACAACGTACATAAATTCTGTTTGAAAAACGAACGAAAATTTAGTTTTTTAAATATGGTTGGTACAAACATATTAAAGTCGCGATTGAAAATAGAGAATGGGGGTTTGAAATCTGCGGTTATACGTATGGTTTTAAGCAAAAGAAAAAAAATCAGGAAAAAATTTTGCTTAGGGCCACCCTAATGAGTAGACTTTCCGAGATCTCGCACAGTCTCGCATCTCACAAAGTCATTGGGAGTTGCTGCAACAAATGAGCGAGGCAGAAAGCAGTCGAGCGTGCAGAATTCCTGAGCGCGCTTAAATTTCGAGAGATGATTTTTTTTCCTCACAACTCTTCCATGTGCAAGCGATGAGTCCGGGCTTTAGCACGCGAGCCAGGAAATGGCTCTTTCTCTTCTCTTCTCTTATTTTAGTTTAGTAACTGTGTATGTGTAACAACCCTCAACCTTAAAAGGTCCGTCCGGTTTATGCAAGCAGCTGAGCATGGTTGAGTCAGTCTTGTTTGCGATTATATTTTGTTCTGGCAGTACTATTATTCCGCATTATGGTTCGGAATCTGAACTGGGCAATATTGTGTCACTGTGTTTGTCGGATCAACAACCAAGGCTCACTGTTACATCTTCCCTTGGATAGAATGATATGCACGGTGGATAGATACGATTAGAGGTGGGCGAGCGCTCACGAGCCGCTCATTTGAGCCGGTACGTCAGAAAGAGCGTACGATCCACGGTTCTTTAAAAATGAGCCGCGGCTCTCAAATGAACGGCTCTTATTTGTACGGCTCTTGAATGAACCACGGTTCAAAAAAGACCCACGGTTCTTTTATGTGCCGTGGCTCGTTTTGAAACGCGGTTCATTTAAGAGCCGTTCATTTGAGAACCGCGGTTCATAAAAGAACCGTGTTTCTTTTAAGAGCCGGCTTATTGATAAAGAATCGTGAATCGTACGCTCGTTCTGACGAACCGTGGCTTGCGGCAGTGCGGAAGAAATATATGTTTCCCATGCTGCTTTTAAGCGGTTTCAATAAAAAATATGGGTATCTAATGAAAGGACTTGACTAGTAGAACATAGTTATTTATGTAAAATGGAAATCCAAGATGGCGGCCGTTACAAAATGGCAGACAACTAATTTCGTCAAAACCCCATCAATATGGGTATCAAATGAAAAAGCTTGACTAGTAGAATACAGTTATTTATGAAAAATGAAAATCCAAAATGGCCGCCACCCCAAAATGGCGAAATATGTATTTTTTTCAAAACCCCCTCAATATGGGTATCTAATAAAAGTACTTGACTAGTAGGACACAGTTATTTATGTGAAATGGAAATTCAAGATGGCGGCCATTAAAAAATGACAGACTACTAATTTCGTCAAAACCCCATCAATATGGGTATCAAATGAAAGGGCTTACCTAGTAGATCACAGTTATTTATGAAAAATGCAAATCAAAAATGGCCGCCACCCCAAAATGGCGAAATATGTATTTTTTTCAAAACCCCCTCAATATGGGTATCTAATGAATGGACTTGACTAGTAGAACATAGTTATTTATGTAAAATGGAAATCCAAGATGGCGGCCGTTACAAAATGGCAGACAACTAATTTCGTCAAAACCCCATCAATATGGGTATCAAATGAAAAAGCCTGACTAGTAGAATACAGTTATTTATGAAAAATGAAAATCCAAAATGGCCGCCACCCCAAAATGGCGAAATATGTATTTTTTTCAAAACCTCCTCAATATGGGTATCTAATGAAAGTACTTGACTAGTAGGACACAGTTATTTATGTAAAATGGAAATCCAAGATGGTGGCCGTTATAAAATGACAGACTACATATTTTGCCAAAACCTCATAATATGGGTATCAAATGAAAGGACTTGACTAGTAGAACAAAGTTATTCATGAACAATGTGCAGCAACCAAAAAACCAGACGGGTTTTGTATACCAAAAATTATCAATAGGCTCGAGCCTAAATAAATAGATAGGTCTGGTTGATCTTGAATAAACATAAAACATCTTTATCGCACGATCCTTAGTGAGGATCGTGTGAGTCAGTTTTAAGATAAGGTCGGAACGATCCAGAATAAATAAATAAATCCGTTTCTTTTACGATCATATGATTCATAGTTTTTCAGATAGGGAAACATTTTATTGCACGACCCGTGTGAGGTCTAGTCTACGATAAGCTCGGGTCGATCCCGAACATTAATAAATACATTTCTCCTGCACGATCCTGTTTGAGGATCGTGTGATTTATAGCGTCTAGTTTTAAGATAGGAACTTTTGTTTATGTTTTAGTGTTACGATAGCGGGGAGCTTATCGTAAGATTAGGTTTCGTTAAGAGGAATGAGAAAAATAAAAAGTCAGTGAGTTTTGAGACACGAAAGAGGACGGTCGTTGTCTCTCTTGTTAGAACGGAAAAGAAATCCAGTTGCCTAGACCGCTAGGCAACGCCTCTCAAATGTAAATCCAAAATGGCGACCGTTACGAAATGGCAGACTACATTTCTTCTGAAAACCCCATCATATGGGTATCAGATGAACGGGCTTGACTAGTAAATCACAGTTGTTTATGATAAATCCAACCCACATATGGGTATCGAATGAAATGATTTGACTAATATAATACAGTTAATCATGAAAACATTCCATTCGAAATATTTTAAAAACGTTAGGTATAAAAACGGGGAGAAAACTGTGTCGTTATCGAAAAATGCTATATTCTCCCGACTGATAATTCGACATGATCAACATTATATGGATCAAGTGAAATCAGTTCTAGTGATTATAAAAAAAAACTCTGTATGAATTGATTTCGGAGCTGGTAAAGCGATCTACAAATCATGAGTCAGACGAATTAGTAGCCTAAAAAATACTGCTAGATCCTCGCTTCAAGCAGCAAGGTTTTGGGAATAACAAAAAGTACAACTATGCACACCAGTCGTTGATAAAAATGCTAAAAATGACATTCATAGAATACACACCTACGAAACTACCACAAATCGTTGGTGATGAAGCGCTGTCATCTGTATGGGAGGAGTTTTATGCATTGATTGGTAATCTTCGATCCTTACATGATCCAAAAGCTGCTGCAACATCTATTGTAGATAAACATTTAGCTGAACCACATTTGCTGAGACTAAGCCATTCTTCGTTTTGGTGGAATGAAAGGAAATCTATCGCTCCGCGGCTCTATTTTTTTTTTTTTTTTGAAAATATTATGTATTCCGGCGACTTCAGTAATATGTACCATGAGCAAGTTTTTTCGAAAGCAGGACAAGTTTGCTGTGAAAGATGTAGTAGACCTTCATCAGATAACATTGAAAAGATAATGTTTATAAATAAAAAAAAGGAAAGTAATATTTTTAGTAAAGTTATATTTTTACTTTTCTCTGCACTGATTACTGTTTTGAACCTTCTTTTTTACGTCTTCCATTCTTCACATATCCGAATAAACCAGTTCTTGAAAAGAGCCGTCAAGCCGCTCAAATGAACCGGCTCTTTTCATTGAGCGCACGGCTCTGAGCCGCTCACTGAAATGAACCGTTTTGCCCATCTCTACTTCCATGTCATGTATTGCAAGTTACGATTAAATATGTTCCACACAAACCGCGTAAGGTATAGTCCTAGACAAGAACGAACAAAAAACAGAAAGTGGGTTATATCTATGGTATAACCGCAAGGGTGACGTAGGACTATCGTTGATTTAGAGATCATTTGTTTGAAGTTGAATCTGAATTCATTCTGAATGAATTCAGAATGATGTTACGTTGGAGGCACAAGGTTTTATGCATCCAATATTGGATACGGAAATATCCTACTGATGGGGAAGAATAATCTTCAGAAGCTATCCTGTTAATTGCGATTGATTGAACAATCACAAAACCAAATGTATTTGGTCACAGTGTTACATGGATAGAAAACATTCAAATAAACTCTTTCACATGAATGTATTTTTAAATTCCCAGAGGAACTGGCAGATTATTTTCAGTAGCGATTAGATATTTCCACATTTTCCTCGATACTGGAAGCCCACTAGTGGTTAATGCTAACTCGATAACCATTTGTTAATAGCACTTGATTGAATCATATTTGGTCACAGTGTTACATGGATAGAAAACATTCAAATAAACTCTTTCACATGATTGTATTTTTAAATTCCCAGAGGAACTGGCAGATTATTTTTCGGATCTTTCTCGATGCTGAATGGCATCCAAACGGAAAGAATTCCGTGCGTGTATGTGTGTGTGTAGCAGCTACTTCGATGTTCACCTTCTCTTCTCCTGAAGGATCGGCTTCTCTGTGCTCCCTCACAGTTTCAAACAAACTGCTTGCGGTTCAGGGCAGATCTCGATCCTTCGCCGTCCAGCACCCTCAGCAACGATGTTGTCCTGTCGATGTCCTCACGAAAAATGAATGCATCTCACCACCAGAATATCGCTTAAGTATGCTTTTTGTGCGTGATTGAATCGAGAGAAGGCGTGGTTTACGATGGCAATTTGGAAGGCAAACTAGAGGGGAATGAACTCTCTGAGCTCGGAACTTTCGGCGACTGAGCAATAATCGATTGCGGGCGCATACAATATTGGATACGGAAATATCCTACTGATGGGGAAGAATAATCTTCAGAAGCTATCCTGTTAATTGCGATTGATTGAAAAATCACAAAACCAAATGTATTTGGTCACAGTGTTACATGGATAGAAAACATTCAAATAAACTCTTTCACATGAATGTATTTTTAAATTCCCAGAGGAACTGGCAGATTATTTTCAGGATCTTTCTCGATGCTGAATGGCATCCAAACGGAAAGAATTCCGCGCGTGTATGTGTGTGTGTGTGTAGTGGCTGCTTCGAGATCTTCCCGGGGAACCGTTTGTGGCATCACTCTCCTCCTGATGGATTCCAATCTGGCCTAAGGTGCACAAACAGGCTCTTGGTGACACCGTTCATCCGCGCCTTCATGATAAACGAAGAGCTTCACCACAACAGCGACAACATGCTCCAATCGCTGTTCAATTAGAACTGAGTGGATTTCCGAGCGGCGCTCGCTTATATACCGATTGGTGATTTCAATAGCCTGTTTTGAAAGCAATTTTAAAACTATTGAAACAAGTTTTTGGATCAGAAAGTAACAAGTATAGAACGCGTAGACATTTTATCTTTCGAATAAAGTGTTTATCATACCATTTCGTTCAGTTGTTCAGGAGCTATTAACGCTCAAAATCTCGGTCTCCGGCGTAACGCTTTCTTTTTCGAAACATTGATTTTACACCCCGGTATAGAAATGAAAGACGTAGTCCTACGTCAAAATAAACACACTTCTTCGCGATTTATCTAACGTGTTATGCAATCGCTCTAACGTTGCATTTTAACGTTTCATTTCCCACCTCACCCTACAGAGCAGAGCTGCTGTTGAAACAAGCAGTAAATCTGCCGCACCACCGCAAGGCGCAAACTGCGGACAAAACGGGCGCAACACATAGGGACGAGGTACGGGTAATGATTTTAATTTGGCAAAAGTGCGATAATTGCATGCTTGTCGAAATTAATTCGCAAATTGCAGAAGTTTCTCTCGCATGTGGAAAGGAAATTGGGTTAAATGGCTCACGCCATTTGTTAAAGTTAAAGCGCCGCGGCTGCACGGATTTTGGAGGATTGCAGTTGCGAGCATAGTTTTTGGGGAGTGTAAAAGCCGAGGCATGCAACGCAAAACAGCTGGAAATTGAATCTTCAACATGGCTTGATATTTCTATTTCTGTATCTGAAACTCCTATCTTGAATCTCTCTGCATAGCAAACACACACCTTTTTATACCTTTAGTTTACAAACAACGAACATTTTAAAATTACACAAATTTATTATTTTACTATAGGGTCAATTTATTATTACATGGGTTACAATATCTATTTTAAGTGTGCAATATTGTTCAATCAAAAACACGAATTCATTCTCGATTTGTACCCGGTTAATTAACCCCTGACATCTATAGCCGTGACATTGACCAGGAACCCAAAATGACGAAATTGACTCACAACTCACAACAGTTTCTATGATATGATGCATGACCATAAAGAAGCGCGCAAAGCATGTGGACAAAGGAAACGCTATTCCTTCCATTCGTGATTCCGATCTCAGAACGAACATTTGTAGCGTCGGTACAGTCTCCCATCGCCGGCGTCGTTTAGGTCATCACCATCACCAAAGTCTCAGAGTCTGATATAAACATCATCGGAGCCGTATGTGTATGTCTCTCGGTATATTTTTATAGCCGACCAGCGGAACAACAAGTTTGATCTTCTCCACCCCCCTTCCCGCAATTTATCGCGAAACAACTTTATTTGCGCTCGATAAATCTATATATTCCTCCTATGCTGTGTTTCCCTCCCTCCCTTGGGGTGTTTTTATGCAAATAAACATCGTGCGAAAAAGGGAAAGATGAATGACTGAGTTATGTCATGAAGCTAGCTGTATATCAATGAGTTGGGATCGTGACGAATATATTGATTCGCACCGATAACGAATTGTTTATTTCTGTCCGGGGAAGACCTTGAACGAAGCGAACGAGTTGAAATTTTGCAATACTTTCCCACAGTGAGTGATGAATGCCAAATGTTATGTGCTGCATCCAGAATTGGATGGAAATGTATGGATTGTATCAATTTGTAGAACGAGAATACATAGCGGAAAATATGACTGATGACTTGAGGTTTCACATGATTATCAGCATTATTCAGGATCCAATAATATTTTTAGGACAGATGACTTATAGTCCGTGTCGATGCCAGGGTCATTAATACGAACATTAAACATGCTTGCATACGCGTACATACACATAATGAATGAAATTGTTTTTTTGGGATTTATAAATTTTCGATTAATTAAAACAGTCTTATCAGATAACTTTTGAATTTTGATGGCATGCTATTGTCATTCACACCGCGATTACCGAATTTAATTAACACTTTTTTTTCTTTTTTTTTATCTCTCTACTTCCAGGTAAGCATCGACCTCGCACTATTATGGATTTCCTCAACCCAACAAAGGCAAGTTTTACGTGTGTCATCGAACCAAAGTGTTGCATATTTCAACGTTTCGTTTACTCATACAAAATTCACGCATCGTTCGTTATCAACCTTACCACCGAAAGGTTTTACATAAGAAAAAGAATTAAATTAAGAAAAAATTAAATTAAGTTGCGATTTCGAATCTCATCGGAAATTTTTCTTGTTTTTCTGGTAAATTCATTGAACGTTTCCGTGGTTCAGAATTTAAGTAGTCAAAACCGAAGCAGCCTCAAAAAACGCAGCTCCACTGCAAACGTTAGTGTCATTCAAAAAGTATTATTGAGTTGCCTGGAAAGTTCGAGTCGATTTTTCAGATAACGTTCTTGACGTTTCTACGGCTTCCCAAAATAAACACATTTTCTATGTTGGGCAATTCCAAATGAAATCGATAAATGACAAAACATGAGTATTTTTGATTCGAATGAAAGTTTGTATTCCGTTTGGGTTGAAGGAAACATGAGTTTTCCACAGCAATTGGGATTTTTTGACTCAAGCGTAACTTTTGAAAAGGGCGTATCGATTTTAGTAGGAGAAATCTTTGATAATTTATATCTCAAAAACTATGAGTCGTACCGAAATAGTGTCTTAGAAAGAGTTATAGAGCATTGATGTCTAAACATGAAAAAATATACACTGAGAAAAAAAATCAGTACTCTTTTATTCATTTACAAAAAAAAACTTTAATTTGCAATATACAAAATACATACAAAAAAATATATTTTTTAATTTTTTTTAATTTTTTCATATAAAATAGAAGTCAGTAGAAAATTTTTAAAAATGGGTCCAAGATGGTAAAACTATTTTTGACGAACTTGGAACATCGGATTTTAACGAATTTTCGAAACTTCGAATTTTTGTATGTTAACAATTATTTTTAGCCACAAATTATGATTCCTGATGTGATTTGAAACAAAAAAGCTCATTATAAATCTCCTTCTAAATGCAGCCATTCTCGAGATATTTTGAAACATATTTCTAATTTATTGTCTTTTTTATAGTAAATCTTCTCTTTTAATATGTTTGTCGTGTTATACCGCCATGTTCATGAAATTTTATGAATTTGCTTATAACTTCCAACAACTTTTCCAAAAACATCATCATGGTAAAAATATATGTTTAGTTATGTTGAAAATCATTTGAGCACATGTGGGTTAATATAAAACGTAGCGATATTAAAAAATGTGGATTTTTAAAAGAATACAACAGTTGTAAAAAATTTGAATTTTGTTCTCGTTATTGTTGATTGTATTTGTTTTTTATTGTTTTCATGGTCTCGGGACCAAGGGTGCCATAATTTTTTTTCTTGAAAGCTGACGATTTCTTACATAATATATCAAAAAATTAGAGACTTTTTTTTGGTTCTTGGGTTATGATTTTTCAAAGTTAACCAATGGTCCGAAATGTCATTTTTTCCCCATTGTTCGAAGAATTACTGTTTTCAAAACTTCATAACTTTTTGACTACTAGACCGATTTAGATAATCGCCATAACAAATTGGAACCAATGATCGAGTCTCATTTGGAAAAAACATAAACACTTGCGAAAACATTGGATTCAAGTCGCATAGATCTAGTCTAGTCGCAAAGGAATATTGAACGAAGACTGAAAACAACTTAAATTTGAAAAATAATAAATCATAAACGAAAAAAAACACATCACTGATTTCTTGATATATTATAGAAAAAGCCCCCATTTTAAAGAAAAAATGTAAAAAAATACAGCAGCCTCTCGACCTCGACCAAAGCCACATAAACAATGGAAAACAAATACAATCAATGATTACGAAAAGAAAATCCAAACCTCCTGCAAGTGAAATATTTTTTCAAAACAGACTAGCTAATTGGCTTTAATTTGATAAGTCGATCATTTGAATCGGTCTAGTAGTCCAAAAGAAAAGAAAAGAAACGGAAATACAAACATTTTTCGAAAAAAGGAGGAAAAACGGATTTCTTGGACCACCCTAAAATGGAAATGAGTACCCTAATGAAAAAAAATCTATATCGGTTTGGCATGAAATGGCTGTATATTTAAAAAAATGTATGTCTGCCTATAAATATGATACTTTTGTTTTTTTGTTTCATGGCTCAACACGGACATGGCCCAAGCGAGAATTGGGCAAATAAAGTAGAACACTAAGCGATAGTGCGCTAGGCGAAGCAATAGGAGTAGAAATTTTATTGCTGGCCAGATTAGCCAGATTATTCCCAGTTGAATCTTTTTCGTGGGAAGGATATTTTGAAAAGACCCAAGGCGAGAGGGTTGTGTGGGTCACCCGAGAGCATTAGCATTAGCATTGAGCAAGTTGCACAATATCGTAGGTGGTACGAATTCAGAACTGTTACTATTACTATTACTATTACTATTACTATTACTATTACTATTACTATTACTATTACTATTACTATTACTATTACTATTACTATTACTATTACTATTACTATTACTATTACTATTACTATTACTATTACTATTACTATTACTATTACTATTACTATTACTATTACTATTACTATTACTATTACTATTACTATTACTATTACTATTACTATTACTATTACTATTACTATTACTATTACTATTACTATTACTATTACTATTACTATTACTATTACTATTACTATTACTATTACTATTACTATTACTATTACTATTACTATTACTATTACTATCAAATTAAAGCCAAGGTCTTTTTTGGAAAAAGTACCATACCTGCTCCCGTTACTATTGATTGTATCCGTTTTTTATTGTTTTCATAGCGTCGGGACCAAAGGCGCTAAATTTTCTTATATTTTTTTCTGGAAAACAATTTCCGGTGATTTTTCGGTTTTCAAAAACCTAAATTTTAACGACTGCGAAACCAGTAAATGACGTCCGAGTGAGCTAATATTTTGCATAGGATATATTATCGTTCAAATCAACATTTCGTAGCAAGTTCCGAACGAAAATTCGAATTAATTATTTTTATTGGCACCCAAAACTATACTTTTCGTTTCGTACTCCGAAAAAAAAGTCCCAAATGCCGATTTTTGACAAACATTTTTTTTTCGAGATGACACTCGATCTCGACGTTTCATGCAATTTTAAGACATTAGACATCAAAATTATTTTTTCGAAAACCCCGATTTCCTTTACTCCTCACTTGGGTGATTTTTCGATTTTCAAACAACTAAAACTTTGACCGCTTTGCGCCACTCTCCCCTTAGTCCGATTGAGCTGAAATTCGACATCGGGTGTTTTTTCGATGTGGTGAACATTTTTATAGGGTAACTTTTTGAAATTTTAGCGTCGATTTTTCATTCATTGGCACCCTACTGCATGGTCAGGATTCCTGCTCAGTAAGTTAGTTCAATTTAGTAAAGCAACAGGATCGCATGCTAGCGCCCAATAATCAATCGACGCACAAGTTCTAAATCGGAAATAACCATCGCCAGCCGAACTCCTGACAGGGAAGGAGTTCAAGGTAAATATAAAAAAAGTGATTCCCAACCAGAGAGGAGGAGCCAGACTAGATACAGGCAAGCCTTTTTTCGTGCGGGGATGGGGACAAAACTTCACCAGTAGCATTAAAAAATCGTGTTCGGCACACAATTTGAAAAAAAAAATTTGTGCGGTAGATAGGGACCGCATAAAAATAGTTTCCATCGAGAAAATAACTCAAATTCACGCCGTTCACCGTTCGATTTTCTTTTGTTTCCCTACTTTGCGATTGGACAGTTTGCCTTTTCGGTTGCGTGTGGCTGTGTTGTGCTTTTAGTTGCATGTCTTTCATCATTTTTTGACGTAGAACTACGTCTTTCATTAACGGTGCCAAATCAGAAAACAGGTCACGTTTTTATAAAATAAAGTTAACGTTAATAACTATTTTTGCCGCGAACGGATTTTGGCGATTTACATACTAAACAAATCGGAAATTCCCTAAGATTTGTTTAATATGCTATACATTAGAATCCCTTTATTTGTAAATGGTTAAAATTCATGAAAACTTTAAGCGTTTCTATTTTCCCATGCATTTGTTCAGTCCATTTGTGTGCTTACCGAACAGAGCTGTTAATAACGAGCAACTTATCGACGAGCAACGGAGGGGAAATCGTAGGATATAAAGTCACCGTGAACAAAGGAAAAGAAGAAGAATGAAGGGGAATACTTGCCTAGAGTATAAACAGTGGATCTCGCTAAGGCAAACTTTCATTCGGCATCGGACTGTTGAACAATCCAGTTCACTTTGCTTTTGCTGCGCTTCGATCTAAGATTGGACCCCGCCAGTGGTAATTCAACTTGGATATCGTCGTGTGGTTTTTCCAGTTCGTTTTTCGCGTTATTCGTATCGTGTGTTTTTTTTCCGCGTCATAAATTGGACGCTTCGCACTGTGTGTGATGAGCAAAAAGAAGAGGAAGGCTGGCTCGAGCCCTGCAAAAAACGAACGCATTGCCAGGGGCAATAAAATTTCGAGGCAAGCGTCATCAGATGATGCACGCGATGTTGGTGCAGTGAAAAGCGCTCGCACTGAACCGAGCCTTCGCGATTGTGACACAGCATCAAACAACAGCGAAGTAGGCGATTTCGGCGCGTCGGTCGAAAATGTAAACGCCGTTACCCAGGCAGCAACCAGCTCCCCCCGCTGGTGGTGAAGGCGGTTTTCTTTTTCTTTAGTTAATAACTCAACTGCAAAAACGTTCCAATAAGTTTGCTATAGAGTCCGATAGATGAGGTTCTGATCTATCTTCCACATTGTCAAATACAGTACGGAATGTATTTGCAGCTAAGTTATGACTAAAAGAGAGGGTCGATGTAGAGAAATCGATCAAATCACTTACACCCCTTTCGTTCTAAGCCCCTCATTTGATACTTGCAAGTGTTGTCATTGTTGTTGTTTCCTCGCGGTGCTAAAGATATATTGATATAATCGACTGTAACCGAGTCTATGTCAATTTCGAAAAAGGGCCACCGGAATAGCGTTCGAGGTAAATTTTCAATGCATTGACATGAAATAAATTGCGACATACGATCAGCTAGTGTATTGTTCTGTGAAGGCAAGAATGAATCATCAGTCAATTATCGTCAACTGATTCTACAATGGAGAAAACATTTCAGAGATTGTTCTATTAAGCAGTCGTTTCTAAAATTTCACAACATCATAGAATAACATCCGAAGGTTTAAACAAACGACTTTTATAACATAACAGCGTAGTTCTACGTCAACAATGCGGTCGTATCTTGGACACAAACTCCTATATTTTTTTGTTAGAAGTAGTCCTACGTCAATCATCATGATTGGATTGAATCTTTTCTAGAATGTTTTTGAGATGTTACATCCGAAGTTCGGTACACGAAAACATTTATGATACGCTCCTTGTACATCTCTCTGCCCTTCTGGAAGCGAACCACTTTGATGCAAAGCCCACGAGATGCACTTTTGTTTGTTTTCAGATTGGTAGTTGTCTGACATATCACGAGTGAGTAATTCATTGCAACTATACGTTGTAAAATTTTACAATTGTTGATTATACAGTAATTATCGTTCATGCCGGACCGATATCTGAAAGAGGACAATGTTGCATCTAGTAATGCAAAAGTCACAGCATTGCTCTCTCGTATCTTAAAAATCCAAAAATCCCCCATCGGAGACCAAATGATAACAATTTCCGTTGCTAACGATATCATACCGATTCACCAGCTTATCGCAATACAACACAAATAGTACACGATTTGCTGCTTTGCCTCCATTCTTTCTTGCAGCCGCCCAGGGAGGGGTGCATAATTACGTGGATTGGAAATATTAATTATCATTAACCGTAATTGGCTTCCAATCTCGTGCTTGAGGGGATATCAGGTTCGATGGAATGGGAAGCTCTCGCCTAAGAAAACCCACGACGTTCGCGTATCGCTGTTTGTGACACCCTGCGGAAAGCTGCAAAAAGCTGCATTAGGATTCAACGAAAAACATGTGTAATTTGAATGGGCTGTTGAAACGCACCGCGCGGTTTCCTGGAAGCGGGAAGAGAAGCTGGGGAGGACTCTTGTTATTGCATTAGCTGCAATTTTTCTTCGAACTGCTGGCGCTCACGGTTAGTTGCATAGATTATAATCGCTGCAATTTGCTGCTATCTGTCGGGAAATTGAAGCTGTTTTTTTTTCTCGTCCTTCTGTTTCTCTTTCTCGCTGCATCACGTTCAGTAGGTGAAGGCTGAGAGTACTTAGCTGCGATTTTCCTGTAGGTGGAAAAAGCCATGGGAAATTGTGCATGTCATAAGCATGGCGACCGCTGCGCAGGACAAATTACTATTATCGTCATCAGATGGAATCTTTTGCTCCACTCTGCCTCAAGTGTACGTACCGTTCCTACTATCTACATACCTTGGTGCAATTGCCTTCGGTTTGTTGTTTCAGCTCGTTGTTTTTTTGTCTTCTTTTTGCTTCATCTCACCTGAACTAGGTGCGCACTCGTGTGTGGCCGAACCTGACAGACACACACACGCCAATCATTGCACTTGGGTTCGTACACCTCTGCCCGCGTTGAAGAGAGACATTGCGTAGCGGTTTGCTAAAAGTGAAAAAGCAACATTTATGAGTTTAACAAATATGATAAAAATGCGCACAGGTTGCTCGTGTATACATAATGATGTTATCGGCCGCAGGCACGCGATCTCCCGTCGTGAGCACAGCCAGTCAGCTGCCTGAGGACTGCGTTTGCGACTTTTGCAAATGAAATTTGTTAATGGAGAAGAGCTATTTGTGGGCATCAGCGACAAGTTGGCTCGGTGGGAATTGCAGCACGAATTGTAATTTCATACAAGATTTTGTGATATTCTTTGCATATCATTATTTTTGTTGGTTATCGGTTAGTCGGAAAATTCAACGAAAAAAATTTCGTTTACTCACTTTATTTTAAGATTACAAATCCTAGTTGCAGATTTGAAAACTTTCGATTTCACAATTTGCACTCTTAATTCGAGTTTGTAGATTTCAACTCTCACCAATTTATCCAATTTATCCCACTAAATCCAATTTATAATAATAACAATCATGTTCGTGAAATATTAGAAAATTCATACTGCTGCTGAACATTACGACAAAGGTTCCGACATCGCATAGAATTTTTTGTTTTGAGATATTTAAGGTGCTCCCGTGGCCGAGTGGTTAGCGTCTTACCTAACATGCCGGGGGTTCGGATTCGATTCCCGTTCTGGTCGGGGGAATTCTAGAGCTTGCCACTCAGAATGTATTCAAAGCGTGTAATTTGGTTGAGATAACCAAGTACTAATAAAAATGACACAAGTAATACTACGTTAGGACGGCGAAGTTCCTCTAGGAAGGTTAGTGCCATTTATGAAGAAGAAGGTTTTAATCAAGCAAACCATTTGTCATGACAATTGTCATACGAAAATGCGAAAACAGAATAGAAACTGAGAGAGGTTGGCGTCGACATCATGCCTCATACCGTATGTTTCTATTCTGTTTTCGCATTTACGCATGACAATTGTCATGACAAATGGTTTGCTTGGTTTTAATATTAGATTCAATTTTTTTGAAAGATTTTTCAACAGCGCAATCAAAATGTTGGTTCTTCTAACTAGTTTTCCAACAACTTTGTCAAACATAATATTTTAATCAGACAACTGGATTTTGAGTTACGATTTTTTAAAAGAAAGATCAACAAAACATGTTTCGGCGAGGGTCGCGTTAAAATTTACCGTTTTTTCGGGAAAAATGCTGTTTTTGACGTGGAATTGCTCAATACAAAGAAGAAGAAAAACGTCCACGATACATATTCAGCACAACACGTGAATCAACAACAAGGACACAATTTTTTATATAATAAACATATCGCCAACTTGTATGATGTTTCACGAGGGCAAGAATGAATCATATATCAAACATATTCAGCTGCTTCCACAAAACCACGTGAACCGATGGTCATTTTGAGTGCTAAAACAACATTTTACTAAAGAGTTGATATTGAAAGGGCGATGCATTCTAAAATAAAATCGGAAATGATTTCAATGAATTGATTCAATAAAATATTTTCGTAGTCCTACGTCAATAATGCGTCCGCGTCCTTGACACAACACATTCAATATTTTTTGGACTAGATGTGTGATAGATCATAGATTTAATTATTCGTAATTCTAATTATTAGACCCATTTTTATACATTATTAAACAAGTTGTTTAAAGCGCCGCCATCTTTCGACATTGTTTTAAAAATTTTGTCAGATTATGAGAATCCAACGAAACTGCATTTTAATTATTTAAAAAGACGTCGTATAAAAAATGTGTGTGCATTCGAATACAATTTGATGTTTAAAAAAAATGACATTATTTTCGCATGACATAAACACTTGATGAAACTGTATGTAATGTTAGTGTAAACTTTTTGTATTCAAGTTCCCCTCAGATTTATTTGACGTTTGACATGTCAGCCCAGATAGCAAGTAGAATTTGATAACTACGGAACGAGTACTGTCCTCGTAAAATAAAAAAAAACTTTTTTTTTTTATTAACACAATTTCCAAGATGCTGTCAACAAATCGTGTTTGAATAATGAAACGGAAGAGGTTTATGATAAAAAAAATATCGAACTTTCTATTAGTTCAGCAAAAATATTCAAATTAATTGCAATTTCTTAAAAAAAACTAGTCAAACAAACCTCCTATTTATCCCTTTTCTAAAGATACGTATATTTTATTTGGCTTTGCATAATTTATGAAAATTTTTGCCTAAAATAGATATTTGGGATGCTCATTTTTTTCCAGAAAATTCTAAAAACCTTCGTTTGTTGTAAAAATCGAAAATTGGAAAATTGATTTTGTTCTAAAACGATTATTCGACGGTGATGTTTTCGTGATGATGATGATGGCTTGAATCATACTCGATCAGTTATACGCCTGTAGCCTTGAGAAAGATAAAAAAAAACTAAACCAATCTTGAAAAGGTCATATGGGCGCCCCCGCCGTCACCGACTAGTTGAGAAAGAGTAAGAGTAAGAGTAAGAGTAAGAGTAAGAGTAAGAGTAAGAGTAAGAGTAAGAGTAAGAGTAAGAGTAAGAGTAAGAGTAAGAGTAAGAGTAAGAGTAAGAGTAAGAGTAAGAGTAAGAGTAAGAGTAAGAGTAAGAGTAAGAGTAAGAGTAAGAGTAAGAGTAAGAGTAAGAGTAAGAGTAAGAGTAAGAGTAAGAGTAAGAGTAAGAGTAAGAGTAAGAGTAAGAGTAAGAGTAAGAGTAAGAGTAAGAGTAAGAGTAAGAGTAAGAGTAAGAGTAAGAGTAAGAGTAAGAGTAAGAGTAAGAGTAAGAGTAAGAGTAAGAGTAAGAGTAAGAGTAAGAGTAAGAGTAAGAGTAAGAGTAAGAGTAAGAGTAAGAGTAAGAGTAAGAGTAAGAGTAAGAGTAAGAGTAAGAGTAAGAGTAAGAGTAAGAGTAAGAGTAAGAGTAAGAGTAAGAGTAAGAGTAAGAGTAAGAGTAAGAGTAAGAGTAAGAGTAAGAGTAAGAGTAAGAGTAAGAGTAAGAGTAAGAGTAAGAGTAAGAGTAAGAGTAAGAGTAAGAGTAAGAGTAAGAGTAAGAGTAAGAGTAAGAGTAAGAGTAAGAGTAAGAGAAAGAGTAAGAGAAAGAGTAAGAGAAAGAGTAAAGAATAAAGAGTAAAGAGAGGGAGAGAGAGAAAGAGAAAGAGAAAGAAAAAGAGGGTGCTCTGGGACCCAAGCGAGAGAATATAGAACATGAGTTCTCGTGTCATTCGATTCTCTTATATCTGAAAAATGACATCTTTGTGCAGAATTCAGCGTAAACGGGTCTCAGAAATGTTCAAATTTTATGATCGACGAGGTACTGAAAGTTCTTTATATTCTCGCCGAGATCAGAGATATTTTGCGATATGTACACTCAAATTTACGCACCGAATTTATGATGGAAGTTCCTTTTGCATTGTAGAGAGTATTTACGAGAAGATATAATATTGAACTTGCAAAAAAATGAATTTTATTTTCGTAATTATTGATTGTAGTCGTTTTTTATTGTTTTCATTGCTTTGGACTAGAGGACGTTATTTTTTTTATATTTTTTCTTGAAAGCTGATTTTTTACATAATATGTCTCGATATCAGAGATGCTTTTTTTCGTTTTTAGATACAATTTTCCAAAGTTAACCGGTTATCCAAGAATTCTTGTTTCCCCTTTTATCCAAAAATGACTTTTTGCAAAAAATCATAACATTTGAACTACTGAACCGATTTAGATGATCGACATATTAAATTGAAGCCAATAAGCTAACCTTCTTTGAAAATCACACTATCACACTGAATATCACACGTGTGGGAAGACTGGATTCTAGTCGCATATGTCTAGTCTAGTCACATAAGAATATTGAACAAAGGTCTAAAACATGTTGAATTTGCAAAATAAGGACTCAAAAACCAAAAATAACACCTCTCTGATTTTCGGATATACTATGAAAAAAAAACTCAGCTTTCCAGAAATAAGATAGCGCCCTCTATCTTCAACCGAGAAAACTATGAAAAGCTAACTTATTCAATAATTACATAAACGAAACTCCATTTTTTTTCGCAAAAGTAATATTTTTTTCAAAGAAAACTGACTCATAAGCTTCATTTTGATATGTCGATCATCTGAATCGATCCAGTAGTTAAAAAATTATGAATTTTTGTAGTGGCAAAAAGGGGGGAAATTTTGTTTTATCGAACCATCGGTTAACTTAGAAAATCATCACTCAAAAACGAGAAAAAATATTCTCTGATATCGAAATATGTTATGTAAAAATTCCTCAGTTTTCAAAAAAAAAAATATTTAAAATATATGGCGCCCTTTAGTCCAAAGCCATGAAAACAATTAAAAACGAATACAATCAATAATAACGAAAATAAAATCATTTTTTTAGCAAGTTCAATATTTTTTAATAAAAGTGGTAGCTCATTGTCTTCAGTTTGATATGTCGTTCATCTGAATCGGTACAGTGGTTCCAAAGGCATGAAATTTTGAAAAAAATCATTTTTTTTTGAAAAAGTGGAAAAATTGATTTTTCGGACCACCCTAAATTGAAAATGGACACCCTAATAAAAAATATAAAAATATATGGATCTAATAAGTTGCGATAAAGAACTATTAGACCCGGCTGCATACAAATGAAACTCACACTTCAGTATAACTCGAGAACTAATCAACCAAATGGATCCAAATTTGGGATGTAACGGTTTTTGGGTACGAGAAATGTGTTTATGATGGTATGACATCCCTCCCTCCTCTGGAATGGAGAGGGGGTACAAAAAAAATATTACACATATATCAACCAAACATGACGATTGAAAATTTTCGGAAAACTCTGAAGAAAAATGGGAAAATTCGGCATGGCATGGTTTAATTAATAGGGGCTTCAGATTCTAGTATAGTCAGCTTGTTTACCAGTCTAAACTCTATCAAGAACATATGAGGAATGATCGTACGAATAGTAGATGCAGCTTACAAACAGTACGAGTGATTTGGAGAGCTTAAACGAGCAGTATCCTTTGCATAGAACGAGATACACACTACACCATGGCGCAGCTTGGTCCAAACCATCCCGAATGGGTTATTTGAACTGATTGAGAACTAAGGATAACCAACGAATTAGAAACTTATTGTAATTTATGTGAAATTGACGTTAATTTTGTGAAGAAGTGAGAGTTTTTCCATCTGGTTCTATAGATATGAAACACTGGAATTTAGTTGTAACTAAAATTACAACAACTCAAAGTAACAGGAAAGCGACTGTTCGCGAATTCGACAGTTGAATGCATTTGAGTCACACACAGCAAAGAACGAAAAAAAGGAAACACTCTTGATAAACCCACCACCACCACATGAGAGCTGCAGGGAGTTCAAAAGGCTACACGCGGCTTCATAAATTTGCAGCTGCAACTATTCGTGCGCGGTTCTGTGACTGCCGGCAAAACTCTGTTTCACAGGTAAGCAAAGCCAAAACGAACTAAGAGGAGCAAAAAAAATACAGAGACAGGCATGAATGCGGTGAAATCCATACACTTTGTGTTTGTCCTCCACATTCAAAACGTCATTGCATGTAGATTACTGTTTGTGCAGCACACGTGTGCCGCTATGTGTGCAAATTGATTTATACCCATGCTGAGCCCCTTTACGTTGACCCTGGTGGACCTTGTCTTACCGGCGGTCTGCTCGGACAAAGGAAACCGTTGCTGCAAGAACTAGTTTCTTTTCGTTTCGTGTTTTTTTTTTGTTTTGCTCGATATGGTCGTGGCTGACGGGGGTTTCGTGCCGTTTGAAATCAGCTGTTTTGTGGACGATGACTCACAGAATTAGTTGCTGGTGGAGAGCTATAGCCTTCGAAAAAGAAATCCACGGACGGCGATATGTTAACTACTACCTTGTCTAAGTTTCTCAATTATAGGCTCCCAGGAGCCATCGGTGGATTAGGGTCATAGCCTATGATGAGATTGCAAGATGGATTAAGTTCATATCAGATGCTACCTACAAGCGATGATAATTAAAGTGCTTTCCCAGTTACTATGCCTAATGACCTTCATCAGTCAGTTTCTGTTTTTTTTGCCGTGGTCCAAACTAACTAGCATTCATAATTATTCCCTGCAACGGTAGTAATGTGGGGACTCGCGTGCCACGAGATGGTTCATAGAGAAGTAATTTCCTGTTTCAATCCCACTAATGACGTCCCTTTGGAGAAAATCCCACTAATTTAGTTGCCGGTACTTTCGCCGTAGCATAGCAAATCATAGTATCTTCATAAATCAGCTCCTCCCCATCATTGAAGTAGTTTATCATAGCAGCTCAATTAACAGGAAGGGGACGAGTGGCATTTATTCGATTTGCAGTGTCACTTGTTAAATATTCTTTGATTATCACTGTAACACATCATCCGCTCGCCTCGTAAATCTATGGGCCTGATCACGAGCGTCACTTCACAGTGAAAACAAAATGAAGTGCATATAACCTTGCATACAAATCATTCCATTTTCACCGTAAAGTGATATCCGTGATCAGGCGAAATATACTTCACACGAATAGTGGAGTTCACAAGGTCTGCCCGTTAGGGCGCATGAAAACATACGTCAGATTGACAGCGAAACCATCTGTTCATTTTTCTTGTAAATATCATAGCACTTTCAGTTTCTTGTTTGGCAAACTAAGAATCTGTTACATTTACATTCAAATGAAACAATGAATTTGAAGCGGTTAGTTATTAATAGGGATACCATCTGGTCGGAGTTGAAAATCAGGACACCTGTCACAGCTACGATTATGACCAAACTATTATCATTCTTTTGAGATACAAACAAATAAAAACACGTTGTATGTGATTTACACTTCAAGAGACCAAAACACTTAAACCTATTTGTTTAACGTGTTTCTCGGACGATCCATGCGATGGAAATACTCCGAAGGTGATGGCTTCTATTCTGTGCGAGAACAGGAGATTTTTGGTGCTTCTGCTAATTGACCAATCAGAACGCGGGATTTTCGTGCGGATAATGTTTGACATTTTTCAATTGTTCGAAGGTTAGTTTCATGAAATGTATAATTTTCTTCATTGTATTAAATTATTAGGAAATGCCTAAATCGATTGATGCCAATAGCTCGAAAACCGATAGACGTAATTCTACGTCAAAAAGTTTTCACTCAAAAATAAAATACAACAAAAAAAAAAAGAATTATCAGGGTTTGACAATTGAGACTTAAAAAGATGAAAAAGATTTGTTTAATTCTTTCTTTTTCTTCAGCCAGCGACATTTTCGATTGTGAGTATTCTTTACTTACATTAGAACATCGATTCTTCAATTTAGTTCTTAGCCGTTTTTTTAGTTTGAAAGCATACAACGCTTTCACTTGAAGTTTGAAACTGCTCCAATTCATTATCATTCGATTGGGCTATATGTGAGTCTCAGTTTTACATGAAAAAGGACGATCGTTGCTTTCAATTGAAGGTGTCATTCGATTTCTTTTCTCCAAACTGGATTTTCCCGGACTGTCTTTCCAAAAAAAGTAGAATCAACCCTTTATAAGGCCTTGGAAACTAGGCAAGAAGTCCACTCTACCTTCAGAGAATAAAGTCCTTACATGAAACTAAACATAACAAAAATTTACCTTTGATAAAAAATAAACTATTAAAACATTTGAAAAAAAAATGTGGCAATATCGCTGCCCGTTAATCCCAAAAACACTGTTTTCCGCTGCCTTGTAATCTCACTTTATTGCTTCTTTGATTATGCTTCTTTCGACGCAAAAAAATGGGAAAATGGAATCTATAGAAGTCTTTGGTTAAGCAAAATATTGAAATAATATTTCAAGTGTGGCGAAAAAAAACTGATTACGCCTGCTACTGTACATCCTTCCCCATCGTCATTTTCATTACTTTCATTAGTACGGTTCGAACTCAAACGAAATTTTTATTCAGATATCTTAGACATTTTCGTTCACAAAATTTAAATTCTTATGAAAAATTATGACAAATGCTAGAATATGAAAAATGAATCAGGACGCCCCGAAAGCATCTCAAAATCAGGACATGTCCTACTAAATCAGCACAGATGGAGTGCCTAGTTATGAATGTGTTTAGCTATTGAATTACAATAACAGGGGATAAACAAAAAGCATCGAGTTGAACCAATTTTTATTACTTAGTTTTTAGTAAATTTCACTGACTTTGTGTGTCATTTTGTCCAAAATCTACATAACTAGTCTGAACAGCTTACTTATGTTTCTTGGTGCATTATAATGGTCTGAAACAGTAAATTTTATTACGACGATCTATTGTAATAAATAATGTTGACTCTTATATTCCGAGCAATAAAGTCTACCGATCATCGCAAAACAGCATCCGCACCCGCCAGTTATGAGCGTCAATCAATGAACGAAAACAATCGAATCGGAAACAAGCCGTCAAAATGTTTTCCAAACAAAACGACACGATCCCTCAAAACATCGAGAGCGACATAATAACAGATAGCAGATCTGCACACGAACATCGGCTATGATGTGGTTGGTGGTGGGTGACGAAGAGGCAGAGGGAGTAAATGATCGTCACGCCGTCTCGGAGCTGCTCGGCGAATATCGGAAGCGTTTGTGGGTCATCAATAACTAGCGCTGTTGATTGGAAGACGACAGACCGCTGATCGGCTGCTGTATGTGTCACGTCACATCTCAGGAAATCTATAATCATCTCATCGTCAGCCGGTGGTCGTCATGATGATATCTTGTCGCGGTTTATCGTGGAGTGTGTGGATGAATCACGGCTCTTGGGTCGGGGGTTTATTTCGTTGGAAATCAATCCATTACCTGTTCTGATCCGGTCCGTACTCTTCACTTGTGCAGCTTCATTATTCGCAGAAAAAGGATTTGAATCTGAGCATCTGAAAAACCTATTTTTTTGCGATTCGTAACTACAAAGCTAAAAGAAACAGCGTGTATGCATTAACCCTTACAGACCCATAAGATGTCCAAGACTAAATATGCCAATACAACACAATATTTGAGCTATTGTGGATGTAAAGTAAAAGAAGTATTTTTCCTTATGGACCGTAAAAGTAAATAAACGAAGAGTTAGGTTTATTATATCGGTATTTTATTTATTGCTTTGTAATACAAAAAACATAATAAAAATTATCAGAAAGTAAAATAAACAGTTAAGGTATTCTACGAAACAATTTCGTTTACTTGTGAAGCACGAGTGGACATTACACAGGCCGGACCATGTTTGGCAGTTCCTTTTTATATTCGTTCAGAAACACATTTTCTGTGTTGGACATACGTTTTATTTTGACATTCAGTAAAAAAAATCGATTCAATAAGAGTGGAACAATCGATAGCGATTTTTGTAGAAGGGAAAAATATTTCCCTTGAGCGTGAAAGGGTATTACAGCGGTATTTTTTCGTGAAAAATGAACCATTTTTTAAATTAAAACAACATTTTATGTTTCGGATAAATGTCCTGTGTAATAGAGTATCTTCTTCTTCTTGAATGGCACTAACGTTCCCAGTGGAACTTTTACCTTCTCAACGCAAGTATTACTTGTGTCATTATGGTTGGTACTTAGTTGAGATTTCTATGCCGAATAACACGCCTTGAATGTATTCTGGAGTGGCAAGCTCTAGAATACGCGTGACCACAGTGCAAGTCGGAAAAAATTTCTTTGACGAAAAATTCCCCGAACAGAACGGGAATCGAACCCGAACCCCCAGCATGATAATGTAGGACGCTAACCACTCGGCCACGGGAGAACTATTCAATAGAGTAGCATGTTTTCTAAAAAAAAGGAAAGAAAAATGTTGTTCGAAACTTGTGTCTAACAATTATTCTCTCAGACTGAATGTCAGCTTGAATTGTACCCAAAAAAAATCACAAACGGTGCCAAGTATGAATAGAACCAAGACCGGCTGGATTGTAAAACTGCTCCACACAACCACAGTATACAACCATTGATGTTGGTAGTGATCCCCGATAATCGTTCGATTAATCGATTAATCGAATACTTCCTACAGAAATCGACTATTAATCGAACGAATACTGCACAACCAAAAATCGAAGCGAACGAATAATTTACGCCGATTAATCGATCCAAACCCAGAGCGAAAAAACCGTACGGCCGCTGCAGTTTTATCCTGAAAATCAATCATTATCTTTGACGCTCTCCTAAACTCCTAAAAGAAGCTCAATGCCGTCGATGCGAGATGAACTTAGTTTACGAGTTTAGGGGAGCGTAAAAGATAAAAATTGATTTTCAGGCAGAATGAACACTTTTTTTGATTCCAGATGGCTTTCTAACAAATGAGAAATAACTAAATAAAAATAAAATAAATAACTAAATATTTCTCTCAGTGTGACGATTGATCGATTCATCGATTATTTGGATCGGTTAATCGTATCGAATAACAAACTGCTGAAAAGTATTCGATTAGTGGATGAACGATTAATTTAAAAAATCGAGTGATCTCCGATGTTGGAATTGAATTTTATAAGTTATACATGGGAACTATTTTCTGAGAGTAAAACGGAGAGCGTAAACATCGTGAAACCTTTGATGTGTGCTCATTTGCAAAGTGTCCTATCTAGCTCTCTTATATTGCTTTGCCATGTGTATTATACACAAACTCGCCTCTCGCTTGAGTAAATTCTGTACCAGTATGAGTGTATGAGTATGAGTGTATCAGTATGAGTGCAACTTTTTTTGTTTCCAAACTTGAAAAAAATCACTCGCCGGGCAGAAATTTGAGTCGAATGAGAAGGTCATCGTCGCCACGGAGGCCTACTTTGCAGACCTCGATAAAACGATGGATTGATGAATTAAAAAAGTTGGAGCATCGCTGGGTCAAGTGAATCGAACTAGAAGAAGACTATGTTGAGAAATAAATCATCACTTTTCCAAAATTTTTGTTTTTTTTTTTGTAGGCTAAGCACTTATCGACTGCCCTCGTGAAAAGCGTACGCCACACACACGAAACCAAAAAACCGTCTCTTTCCTCCCGATTCGCTAGCTCTGACAATACAACGTATTTGTCGAACCGAACCGTGTCGTGTCGTGTCGGATAATATGAAAGTGAAGACGCGTCTACATTACGCCAATCGGCCTTGGCCGCCCGGTAAAGCCGACTAAATGTGGACATACCGCCCGGGCTTGCCAACGTGCCGAAAACCGACTAGAATCAAACCGAACCGAACCAAAACAAAACGAAGTAAATTAGGGTTAACGACCAGGGTTGCCAATAATATTTTTGAAAAAACTGGAAGATTGCTCTTAAAAAAAACTGGAAGAAAACTCGATCCTGTAAAACCTTTATTTTAAGAAGACCGGCTATGATTTATCTAAATTGATTTTTTTTACTCATTTCAATGCTTGAGAAATAGATTTTTTTTTATGATTCGTATAATGTTTATATGTGCACCCGTGGCCGAGTGGTTAGCGTCTCACATTATCATGCCGGATATTCGGGTGCGAATCCCGTTCTGGCCGGGGGATTTCTCGTCAGAGAAATTTCCGTCGACTTGCACTGTGGTCAAGTGTCCACAATATTTATCATTCAAGAGCTTGCCCCTCGGAATACATTCAAGGCGTGTTATTTGGCTTAAGAAATCTCAACTAAGTATTAAAAAATGACGCTAGTTAATGCATACGTTGAGACGACAAAAGTTCCACAGGGAACGGTTAAGCCATTCAAAAAGATAGTGTTTATATGTAGTTCATAAAACTGCAACTGTAATTACTGTGAAACAATATTTGAGGGATGGTTTTATTTGGGCAAAACTTGGAGAGTTTCGTATTTATCGCTTCATAAAATCCATAAAATCGCTTATCGCTTCATAAAATCCATAAAATCGTTGATAGAAAAGCGTAGCGTATAGTTCGATACCTCAAAAAGGCACGGATCAGCATGAGATACGTGGTAAAATACCAAAAAAATACCATAAACAACTTCTCATAATGTTATGTCAATACTCAAATAACCACAGACAACGTTGCTCAAGTATTACTTTGGTATTGAAATTATCAAATTTTGGTATTGAAAAGCTATCTTTCTCATTTTTTTTGTATTATTCATTGCTAATTTACATCTCATATTAGGGTTGTACAAACCTAATTTCGGTATCAAGATCAATATGAGGGACCCTTAAATATTTCCTCTAGCTCGAGAAAGTAGTTTTGAAAAAATATGCATAGTATGCTTCCTTGCAAAATATACACTATGGTTCACATGCATTTTATGCATGTTAGCTATCAGCTATTTAGGGGAGTTTGTTTGCATTAATTAAATTAATTATATTCAGAACTAAAACTCCTTCGAGTGACTATGAGAAACTAATATCCATTTGTTGTAAACGGAAGCAAGGTTACTTGGGTTATATATTTACATCAATTAAAGTCAGTGGAAACCATTTTCTCTATGACCTTCTGAACATCAGAATGTTTTAGAGGATCTATAACATCTGATGTTTATATAAACTCCTGCATAGCTCGCGGATTCTATGAACTATTTTGGGTAAGTTTTATTTCTATGGACATTGTACCAGTCGCGAGTGGAATGGTAGATCAATTGGTCTGAACTTCAGAATGGTTTGGAACATCCGATATTTATATAAATTGAAACACAGTGTAGAATATTGATTCTTGGGTAGGCTGTTAAATAAAATTAACAATTGAGTGATACCCTGTTTTTAAATTAGTTTGATAAGTTTCCACCATTCGGGAAAGCTCTTCGTTTTGGAATTTTCGACAAAACACCGAGCGATTGAACAAAATGGGAAAAACCGAATTACACCATCGCCTGTCGTAGAAACGAGAGATCGATCCAAGGTCGAATGATAAATGTAAGAAAATAAAATTACATAAGGGATAGGAAGAGGGAGGGACAGATAATATTTATCATTGTAAATTTATTTTACATAAAATGGATAAAACTAGGGCACACATATGAAAAAAACTGGATAAAACTGGACGATATTCCAAAAAACTGGAAGATTTTAGGGTTCAACTGGATGACTGGATCGAGAAACAAAACTGGAAAAATCCAGTTAAAACTGGAACATTGGCAACGCTGTTAACGACATTGTGCTTCTTGTGTTCGTTACGGCTTAGTGCATCCGATGGGACTTCGGCTTCGTGCACCCGATGCGGCGTCCACGTTAAGGCGCGTCCACATTATGCCGAATGATGCCGATCGGCCTGTACCAGGTGGCATATTCGGTTCGTTATGTAATGTGGACGCCTCATCGGGTGTACGAAGCCGAAGCCCCATCGGATGCACGAAGCCGTCACGAACACACGAAGCACAATGTCGTCAACGCTAATTTACCTCGTTTTGCTTTGGTTCGACTTTCTCGAACCGGACCCACTTGTTTCGGGTTGGGTTCGGTTTGATTCGAGTCGGTTTTCGGCACGTCGGCAAGCCCGGGCGGTACGTCCACATTTAGTCGGCTTTACCGGGCGGCCAAGGCCGATTGGCGTGATGTGGACGCGTCTTTACACTACGAACCGAATATGCCGCCTGGTACAGGCCGATCGGCATCATTCGGCCTAATGTGGACGCGCCTTGATATTATCATTCGGCTTCTACCGGTAACCGTGCTGCCAAATTGAAATAAATTCGATCATGATCATGAATCTTCCAGCCTTTTGTACCGGCAATCCAAAACAAAAATCTTCACACCCAATAATATCCAATCTGTTGTTCCCGCGTAGCCATAAAATTAGTTCGAGCCCCCTGCCGGGCGTTTTCTCTCCGAACGATTACCTGTTCTGTCCCGTAGTTCGTCTACCTCTCGTGTGCCAGAATCCGACGAGGCGAGAAAGAGAGTGATATTTACCCCACAACACATGGTCGTGTCGCGTTCTCCGTTAGAACAAGAGAGTCCAGTGTGTGAGATGAGATGTGTGCGGCCCGCAACGGAAAAATACACACTCTCTCACCCACCACACATAGCAACAGCAGCGCTCCGATGTGCGCGTATGTGTTTCCCCTCTGGCAGCGAGCGACGGAGGCTTAGTAGTCGTCGTTGTCGATTGGACCGCATCGCACCGCTAATTTTCGTGCGCGATTGATTGTTTTGTTTTCACAACAGCGCGCTGGTCAACGGATTTTTCAACCTGGCCGATTGTCATTATCATCCCCAAAACCAACCACTTCATTGGGTATTAGTGCTTTTTTTTTGTTTTGGATCCATTCGGTGGTGATTGTGTTCTTTCAAGGTGAGCAATATGTGCATTTTGCGCGGCTGCCGCTGCATAGGCCGCGCATCCAAGTTTGACCTAGTGAAATTTATTAGCTCCCAAGAGCACATGTGGTGTTTTAGTAAAATGAATCCACTATTAGAAACAGTGTCAACCGCTTCAATTTTCGGTGATCGAAGCAATGCGTAGGCTAGCAAAGAAGTGTCATGTTCTCCAGTGAAGCGGCTGTGTCTGTTACCTTGCACAGTTCTCCAATAATACGTTGATATTACTTACATCCCACGATTAGTGTTTCATCTGTGCGATGAGTCACGATTACTATATACGTTTGGTAATTTGGGGGAAACAGAATAAGATTTACCAGCAGTGCTTGCGTGCGCCCCGTGAGCCTTGAAATTACGTGTATATATGTCATAATTGCGAAATTCTCAGGGTCGACGAACCTGTTGTCCGCGGCTTACGATTTTTTTACAGTTCGATCACAGCAACCCAAACCATATGACAAACAAGATCCTAGCTTCAACGCTTGTTTATTCACCTTCTCATTTCAGATTTCAAAATCAACAGAACAGTGAACAAAAAACAAGTTCTTGCCCCGAATCGATCCAACGGCTGGAAGGCGCGTGCAGTATTGCCGAGTTTTGTTGTTGATTCACACAACGAACGAGCTGATAAGCCCTGCATACAGTTTGCGGCAAAGCTTGCAAATCCAGCAAAAAATTCACAACAATGCATTGATCTCGTTCCGAAATCCCCAGCAGTACAAGTTTCGCGTGATAGTGTGTAGTTGTTTTGTTGTGTCGAGGTATCAGTAATCCTTAATCGAGAGAAAGAAAGAGAGACTGAAAACCCCATTGCACACACCCATACAGAGAGGCGTGTCCGCGAAGCGGACTAGGCAAGCTCGGGAGAATCCTGCTTGCGGAGCAGGATTTTTGTTTCGGAGAAGACGTTTTGCACCTAACCGGTAAAGGTACCCTAACACACACAAAGCTTCATCATGGTGGACTACTATAAGGTGCTGGACGTTTCCAGAACTTCTACAGACGCAGAAATTAAGAAAGCGTGAGTTAAATATGCTACTATTGCATTTTCTCTCGTAACTGTAAGCATATTTGTTTTTGTTTGTTTTAGATACAAAAAATTAGCCCTCCGATGGCATCCAGACAAAAACCCCGATAACCCAGAGGAATCCAACCGGCGATTCAAGGAAATCTCCGAAGCATATGAAGTTCTATCAGACGGTAAGTACATTCGTTCACTGCAATTTACGTTTGCATCAGGGGTCGGTCGAATTAACGATTGCTTCGGGGGATGAAGGGATTCTACAAAATATGCGTGGTTTATTTCCTCAAGAGAATTTATAATCTACCCCAAAAGCGAGAAACAATATCGTTCAGATCATTTTCCGACTTTTTTTTGTGATATATTTTGTATCAGACGATTCAAAGCCCGAAATCAGAATGAGCAAATAGTATGAACATCTATTTCAGTTTACAGAACAAAAATATAAATAAAATGTGATAAACTGTTTACATTTTAACTCAATATTTTTCATTGATAGAGATCGATTATCCTCCTACTTCGGGGATACTCAAACTATTATGGGCAAGAGACCCCTTTTCCAGATTGGAATGATACAATCGACACCCTATGGCAAAAATTCTTTGAAAATTTTATCTTTATCTCATTCATACAAAATACTTACCAATTCAAAAACATTACGGTTGGTTAAATGAGTAAACTTGACAACATTTTCTTATCAATAAATAGGTATTAAATTCAGTAAATATCAAGTGTAATAATTAATTATTAATACAAATTACAAAAATAATAGTTTCTACTAAATTATTAGTCATTCTTATAACAAGTTGGTCTACGTAACACAACTTATACAGTATCTTGAAAATTTCCATAAGGAACTTGTATTAATTAATTGTAGTCGATTTTTAAACCTGGTCGACCACCAAAATCAAAGTTTTTCGATTATGTCGACCCCTGGGAAACCGACATTGACCACATGGGATCGATATCGAACACATGTTTACACGCTTCTTTCTCGAAACGTTGATCATTTGCATTATACTGGCGTGTAAATACCTACTTTATAGATATTCGTCACATTCACGAGTTTGCTTGTTCGCCCAGGCAGGACTGACTGACAATGAATTACATACGAGAGTCGTTCAAAAAATAAGTTTCAGTGTCTCAGAAATCGCGGAAAAATAAAGTTATGACAAAAAAACAAGGTGATTTTCGTAATCTACGTTTTATTTTCTTACATAATCACCGTAACGTTCGAGGCATTTTTCATATCGTGGCACGAGTATTTCTATTCCGAGCGCGAAGTGCGTAGCGTCCAACTTTTTGAAGTACGATGTAACTGCGTCACGAATTTCTTCAGTGTTATCGAATCGTTGACCGCCGAACGCCTGTTTCATGACCGGGAATAAGTGATAGTCGCTAGAGGCGAGGTTTGGGGAGTAACGAGGTTGCTCGAACACAGTCCATTTGAATTTTTTCAATTGCTCTTGAGTTACGCGAGTAGAATGGGGCCGCGCATTATCGGGGATGAGGAACACTCTTTTCGTCAATAAACCTGGCCTTTTGTTCTTAATCGCGGTCCTTAATAGGTCCAAAACTTCACAATAGTACGGTGATGAAACAGGCGTTCGGCGGTCAATGATTCGATAAAAACAAAAAATTTGGACGCTACGCACTTCGCGCTCGGAATAGAAAAACTCGTGCCACGCTATGAAATATGCCTCGAACTTTACGGCGATTATGTAGAAAAATAGAAAATAGAACGCAGATTACGAAAATCACCTTGTTTTTTTGCCCTTACTTTATTTTTCCGCGATTTCTAAGGCACTGAAACTTTTTTTTTGAACGACTCTAGTACAACACGTTAAAACTCTAACTCCGACATTGCTGGTTTTTAATTATACTGAATATGTAATCAGGTAATCAGGTCATTTGCTCAATGATCGTTTAGGAGCACAAACAAAATTCTACAGATTTACTCTGACATTTCTTTATTATGACGAGTTGAATTTCAGCAAATTTGCATACTATTGATCACTTCACTCGTGAATCAGATCATGCGAAATTGTTCGCATGTGCCTGAATCTGGAAGGCGAAGCTAGACAGTTGGACCGGTTTTCTGGGGTCTTCGGGTTCTTCGAGTGGACGGTATAACTCTCAGTCAAATACTGCGTACACGCTCGGGGAATATTTCGTGGGATTGTCCTCCATCTCCGAATATGACCCCGAGTTCATCGATCGACAGGGAAAGGATCAGCTTGTTGGTGGTCCCGGTGAGTCGTCCCAACAATCCCCTCAGCCGCAACTTCACCATCGAGGAACTTTCCGTCGCCCTACGTTCCGCCAAATGTGAGTCAAGTGGCCTTGACGATGTCTGCTATAGGATGATGAAAAAGCTGGTCCTGCTCGAACAGTCCGTCCTTCTCAGCATCTTTAACGACCTGTGGAGCACACACGAATTCGTCGAGGGATACAAACAATTCGACAGAAGCTGTGTCGCCGGGATGATTTCTATCTGTATTACTCTGGCGGAAGACAGCGAGTGCTACAAGCGGAGGGTAAGAAAATCGGCAAACGATGAGAGCGGAGTCGATGGACAAATGGCAGCAGGTATGGGATACGGCAGAGAACAGTAGCATACCAGTACTATTGACCTGGTTGAACAGGAGGCACGAAAAGGTAAATTTTTACTTGACACAGTTCTTGTATGGACATGGCTGCTTCAGGCGATACTTTTATCGGTTCGGGCATGCAATGTCACCCCTTTGTCCGGAGTGTGGAGATGTGGAGGTCATTTTCGTATGCCCCAGATTCACCACAAATCGTCTGCTGCTTTCTCTTCATGCGGGGAATATAGTGGAGGAAATGTGTCGTAACGAGAACAGCGCCATCACACAAATCATGTCTGAGCTGCAGAGGAAATGGAGGGCCGACCAACGTGCTGACAACGCCTAATCTGAAATATGGTACTCCACGTGTGTAGCTATGACGGAGTGTGCCTCATGTTGAAGGACACTACTTAATCGGCGACCGTTGGAAAGAGAAATCCTGCGAGGGTGACTAGCGGGGCGCGCGTTACGTTGGAGAGTGCTTACTAATCGGTTCACGTCTCGACAGGTGAGAAACCCCGCTAGGGTGGCTGTGACTGGTTGTGCGAGCTGGAATGTGGCCGGTGTGGAGTACAACAAAATGCAGGCTGGCAACTTCTGATCGTGGAATGAAAGCTGTAGCATTGCGAGGGCCGTTTCGACGGACCCTCTCGACGTCTGGGTTAATCCTCCCCAGACAAGGCTGGTAGAGCGTTCCTCACCTCTTAAAAAACGGGATTCAAACATACCCGTACCTAAGATTGGCCAAAGCAGCAACAACGATTCCGTTCAATTTCCTTGCCCCCTGTTCATCCAAAATTTTGGAAAGAATGGCGAATTGAACCATCGGTAGTTCGCCTTCCGGTCGGGTATGGGCACCAACATCAATTTCGCTACCCTCGAAGACCGAAGCCAACAGGAACCGTCAGCACATGGAGATGGTAGCTCTGGACCTGGAAAAGGCGTACAATAGAATATGGACCCGGTTAGCGCTTAAAATCCTGGCAGATTGGGGCGTTGATGGTAAACTACTTCACTTCATCAAGAACTTCGCCACACTCTGAACTTCTGAGGTCAATATTGGTAACATAAACTCCCGAGTTTTCCACGAAGAGACGAGAGCGCCCCAATGTTCTACTCTTGCCGTTACTCTCATTCCGGGCATGTTCCAGGTCCTGCTTAGGGGAGTCTTCATGTTCTTGTACGCGGACGACTTTTTCTTATGGCAGTGGGTGACACCCACAGAAACCCACGCATCAGGATACAGACATGATGCAGAAGAGCGACCAGAATTCAGATATACAAAGACTACATTACTCGCCATTGAAGATTCTTGGAGTGTTGGTCAACCACAAACTTAGCTTCCTTCGCCATTTCGAGGAAGTTAGGAACTGTGCCACCTGGTTGAACCGGCTGAAAACTTTCGAAACCGCACTATGGATTGTTTCCGGCCTCCTCCGCCAAAGACACGCAACTTCTTCCGTTCAAAAATACCAAGTACGCTCAGGTATCCAACATCGTGCAGCGGCCACTCAATGCGGTTTCAACGTCTTCTGAAGTAAGAAATAGGCGAGTTTTCCAGATCGAATGCGTATCTGGATCTCCTGGTTGGTGTTGTTGTATATATTTTGTTTTAACACGTTCCGTGTCATGTGAGGCGTTTACGATCCGCTGTACTTTCCGGAATATCTGTCCTTGGGCAGCTGCAAAATTTACATCGTTGGCTGTCGTCGTTCATCCCGGTATGCAGACTATTCTGTCCGATCATTGCATTGTACGGTTTGTTTTTCGATCGACGATATGAAGATCTTGATGTTCCTACACAAATAGCTGCCTTGGCCATCCTACAGCTTCGCACAGGACGCTTCGTTCTAGATATGGCTTCTCACTTCGTGCAGTTTACGTTGGTATTCCTGTAATTAAAGAACCTGCCTTTCATCCTCAACACACAAACCCTGTCGCTGATCGCGGGCCATCTGATTACACGACTCTGTATCCTACCCAACACGATGAAGCTGAAAACCCAGCTCGTTTGTTGTAATGCAGCTCTGGTAGTACTGGTTTTCTGCAGCCGCATATTCTCCGTACCTTGCTCCCTTTCCGGGAAAGCTTCTGCAGCGCAACTGTACTGAAGTGGTTCAAACTGATCCAGTGGGATCCTGTCCCCGACTAGGAAGTTCAGCGATCTACAGTTCCAAATACCGAGTTCCTTAATTCGTCGCATAGGTCGTTGCCAATTGCTCGGATCCGTTTTATTTTCTTAGTTGTTATTATAAAATTTCAACGTTGCTATGGGAGAGTCTCCTAACCTCACTTTTCTGGCAAGTATGCATATTGTGATCAATCGTACCTGTCTCACCTCGTTCTAACTTCCAGCCAATTTACATGGATCGTCCAACCGTCTAACTCAGTTAAGCCTTGCAGCCAGCATCGCCCGGGTCCTATTGTTGAGGCTGGGAAATGGGCATTCCAATGTGCCATTCTAGGCAAGTATGACTGAATCGAAAACAATTCGCAACCTGATCTGCCTTTGGTTTGTAACAAGGGCGACGGCAAGACATTCAATGTTATATGGCTGTACTATCAAAACGTACGCGGCATCAGGACAAAAATTGACGATCTGTATGTGGCAGTATACGATTGCAATTATGGCGTCATCATGTTGACTGAAGTCGGACAGCATCAACTCCCCGCAGCTTTTTGGAGCTGACCTCAAAATTTTTCGTAGCGACCGAAGTCCTTCCAACAGTCCAATGTCCAGATTTGATGGAGTATTCATCCCTGTAGCTCGTCGTTTCACTGCCGTAGCGGTTCAAACGAGAGATGGAGGTGCTTTGGAACAGATTTGTGTCTCTACTACCATACGTAGAAAAAGGATGTCACTTTGCGCATTACACATTCCCATTTGGTTTATGAATCCCATTGCAATCATTGAATTACTCTAAAATTGATTTCGCCGTATTCAATGAGTTTCTGTATAGCTACAATTGGAGTGCCCTTGGTCTGGACAATGATTTCATAATGAAGAGATCCAGTGAAGCTCTCGACCCTAAACTCACTTTCGACGCACTCCGTTCCGCGCATATCACTAAAGCTAATCATCATCTTGGGTGCATTTCAAGAATTTCTAGGGATTTCACTGATCCCATTTGCCGAAAATCACTCTACCGTATTCTACCCTTGGAACCGCATCTGTAGTATGGAACTCTTACCAGGAAATGCGGCTCTAAACCTGCTTTTGTGCGACCGTATCCCCATCTATTGAAACTATCACTGATGAACGGTACCGACTACAATTAATACGTTCTTATTAATACGGTACCGACTACAATTATGTAGATAAAATGAACTACCTGATTCTTCCTAGCCTGCCAGGAATTGCTCTCTCAGATTATTATTCATTTTGGCCTATGGCGGTTCCGTGGATATAGGATATAGGCTACATTATTAGGACCTGTCGTGTTTTCCGGAAGCGTGTGGAGGTCGGAATTGCAGCAAGTGAAAACTCGATCGATGATTATCATAGTTTAAGACTCTCAGAAACTTCCCCCTGTTCTAAATATATAAAAATGGATTTCTGTCTGTTGTCTGTCTGATTCTTATGGACTCAGAAACTACTAAACCGATCGACATGAAAATGGGTATATAGGGGTTTTTGGGGTCGGGGAAGGTTCTTATGATAGTTCGAGACTCCTCCCCCCTCTCTAAGCGGGGGGCTGTCATATAAATAAAACACAAATTTCCGCATTACTCGAGAATTAATCAAGCAAATGAAACCAAATTAGGCATATGGAGGTTTTAGGGTGCAATGAATGTTTCTATAGTGGTTAGACACTCCACCCCCCTCTCTAAGGCGGGGCCGCTGTACAAATTTAGGACAGATTTCTGCATAACTCGAAAACTAACCAAGTTAATAGTGCCAAATTTGTCATGGGAAGGTTTCTATGGTGAATAGACCCACTCTCTCTGAGGGAGGGGGGGCTGCCATACAAATGAAGCATATATTTCTGCATAATTCAAGAACAAATCAAGCAAACGGAACCAAATTTGGCATGTTGAGGTTTTAGGGGGCAAGAAACATTTTTAAGGTGGTTCAACACTCCTTCCACCCCTCTAAGGGGGGCTGCCATAGAATTGAAACACAAATTTCTGCATAACTCGAGAACTAATCAAGCTAATGGGACCAAATTTGGCAAATGGAAATTTTAGGGGAGCAATAAATGTTTTTATGGTGGTTTGACACTTCTTTCCCTTCTCTAAAGAGGGGGAGGGGCGAGAGAACAACTCGAGAACTAATCAAGCAAATGGAGCCAAATTTGGTATGTGAGCGTTTTTGGGTACGAGAAATGTTTCTATAATGGTATGACTCTGTTTCCTCCTCTGGAAAGGAGAGGGGCTTCCATAAAAATAATGCACATATTTCAACCAAACATGACAATTGAAAATTTTGGGAAAACTCTGAAGGAAAATGGGAAAATTCGAAAAATTCAATTCGCATGTGTTCTACAATTACATATTGATAAACGTTGTTAGTCCATTTGATGTTTGCGGTAACGAAATTGATCTTCGTTCTATATAAATAAAAATGAGTTATTACATACGCGTGCGCGGTTGAGTTTTTAAAAAACAACTTTATTGGTAACCACTACTTTACAGTCACTAGATCGTCACGAGAAAGAGGCAGAGCACTGCAAGTGCTCACCTTTTATTACGATAAAGTGTCTACTCAGCTTATTTGCCTAATGACGCGCCGTTTTGGCGCGAGCTTGTCCTATTGGCTAGTTTCTGCTTAACATAATCCCTAACGGCTCCCTCCTCTAGCGAAAAGTCGTCCTCGGCTTTTGAATTATTATATTTGTGGTACCATTACTGTTTTCTGTTGTGAATCCGTGTCCGTGTCCGGGTTGTCTTCGTCCTTAAATCGTTTCGGTGTGTCTTCAGGGATGAATAGGGTAGTCTTCTTCGGGATGCGTACTCCAAGGGTCCAGGCTAAGGCGAGTCCGATAATGATTATTGTTATTATAGAAAGTGAACCGGATGATAGCCACTTAAGTAGATGTAGGTTCACATGAAGATTATCTGTTGTTAAGTTTAGATGATTAATGTGGTTCCGTTGCTCTGTGTTCAATTGCTGTAAGTACTCCAAAGGTATACGGTCCATTAACTTAGTTGAAGTTACCTTTAATCCAGTCGTGGGAATGAATGGTTTCGAAGGAATTTCTATTTCCTTGTTGAAGTATTCCTCGTTATTCAATCTAATAGAGCAGTTTGATATTTGAATGAGGGATGATCCCTCTAATCGTTGGTTGTGTGCTGAACAATTGGAGCGGATCGTCATGTTGACTTGATTTACCACGATATTGAAGTCGTCGACCTTTTTGACAAAGTTTTGGCCGTATGTTTTCTCCATCGGGCATTGGGATGGTTCTCCATTAAAGAGCTGCTCAATACAGCTGTCCGGTGCTTCTAACTGCTGATTCAAGCATACATGTAAATTTCTGGTTTTTGGACATGGTATCTCCGATGAAAATGAATTTGGACCCTTCAGATAGTACTTGGATTTTAGGTGAATACGTGTGCTATTCGAAATCATTGGTTCAATGTAGTATAATGTGAACGCATCGCTCGTAACCTTTGGAATTTTGAGCACGTAGACTATGGAATGTTGCGAGTACATAACGTATGCGCTGGCTATGTCGAGGATATTATCTATGGTGTCTGATCCTAGGCCGTTGTCCTGTAGCGTATGCTGCGCTGCTGTTAGTTCTTGTAGACTGATGAGCCGACTACTGGGTATGCTAAGCCTGGCTAGGGAAATTGCTTCTTCTATAATTTCTATTTGGTGGGAGAGTTCATCTAAGTTGAATAAGAGCTTTACAGAATCAAGCCCTTCTATAGCTTTGTTTACTAGGTTATTAGAATTTGCAATCATTATGTTGATAGTTTTTGTAAGTTTTGAAATCCTTTCTTCAAAGTCATGGTTAATTTTGATTTGTTTGTCGTTTTGATCTATAAGAGCATTTGTGGTAGTATTTATGATTCTAAGATCTTCCGCGTCGGGACTGCCTGACACGTATTTCCATATTTTACCTATTGTTTCCCACCTTCTTACTCTGTGTGGTTTGATTTTCCAGAATGTTTGATAGAGTTTGCTTATTTTCACTTGAATAAGGGAACTGAGTAGATGTTTGTTAACAATTTTTTCTTCCGCGTCTATTCTTAGTTTTTGTATCGTATTTTCGATTTCGTTTAGATCTATTTTATGCAGAATTCTAATGTGTCTATTGCTGATTTTCGCCGCTCCTAAAGGGATAATGGCAACGGGGCTTTGCCTTAAGTCGTGGATCAGTAAAGTCGAAAGTCCTTCTGTCGCCAGGATACATAGTCTGTAAATGAATTTTGAAAAGGTCTTTGTTAGGATTGAGTAGTCTTTGATAGGATTCGTTTCAACAAGATCCGTTTAAGTCTCTCTTTTGATATTTCTTTTGTGTACTTTGATGTCTGTCTCGTCCGTTATGGTTCGGTCTGTTTGATTTTTTATTGTCACCCTTCGGTATCTGGGGGTGTACGGTGTAGGTTTCGCCTTACCTTTCACCAAAGCCTCTGGGTTTTCTATAATTTTGAATTCTTCAAATGAAACTAAAGGAATTTTCGAATTATGAGCGTTTGCATTCTGCGTAATATTATCTTTAGCCGTTTGGATTTCTTTTTGTTTACTAAGATTGATTTCGTCAATGTTTAGCGACGAGGAGTTGCCAAAAATGATTTCTCTGGGGGATAATTTTGTCACAGAATGTTTCACGTCATTGTATAAGGCGGTGATGATAGAGAGGCCTTCGTAGAGGGTATGGTTTCTCACCTTTTTCTGATTTGCCATATACATTTCTAATAACGTATTGTGGAATCGTTCGATGATTCCGTTACTATTGCTACTGCTTGCAAAGTGCAGTGCGCATCCGTGTTTTTCTAGAAAGGTTTTAAATTTCGCACTTCTAAATGAAGTTGCTTGATCACAGGTGATCAGCTTAGGTATTCCAAAGATTTTAAAATATTTGATGAGCACTTCGATCAATTCATCTGCCGTTTCATTTTTGATTTTGAAGATCTGTCCGAATTTTGAAAATGAATCTATGAGTGTGAGGAATTTTTCTCCTTCTTTAACATAGACGTCGATGTAAATGTTCTCCAATGGTTTTTCATAAATGCGTCGAATAATGGGGATTTTGAATGGTCTTCGCTCGTATTTAGCGAATTTGCATTCCTCGCAATTTTTTGCAAATGATTTGATCTTGGAAATCATACCAGGGAAATATACCGATTTCTGGATTTCTTCGTGCGTAAGTCTCCAATTTCTGTGATTGAAATTGTGACTTTTCTTGATGAAGTCCAGTTGGTCGGCGTCGGAAATGAGGTCTGGCAATTTCAGATTGCAAAACTGAACCTTCATACCAGAGCGGAAATGTGTTTTGAGGATTTTAGAACAGGATGAGATAATGGGGGGAGATGCGAAGATGCCATTGTTCACTCCGGGGTCCAGGGTGTCCTTCAATATACGAAGGAGTTGCTCGTCATCGTAGTTTTCCTGGTGGAATATATGCCTGTTTTGTCCTGGAGAAACACTAAATAATATATGAGGGCTTTTGGTTTGATCTTTGGTTATTCTAAGGATAATTTGATTCCGAAATTTGTTTATAATTTCAGGTCCGTATAGAGGGTTATTTTCGTAAAATTCATTTTCCAAAACGATTTGACTATTTGTTTCCAAACGGGGAATTCGCGATAGTCCGTCAGCTACCACGTTCTGTTTACCCTTCTTGTAGATAAGTTTAAAGTCAAATTGCTCTAAGTAAAGCCGTTGTCGCGTCACACGTCCCGTTGCGTCTGTTAGTTTTAGTTCTTTCGTCAATGGTTCGTGGTCAGTATAAATGGTAAAAGTCCGTCCGTAAAGATAGGGTCTAAACGTTTGAGCCGCGAAATATATCGCAAGCAATTCTTTTGACGTTGCCGAATAATTTTCTTCGGCTTTAGATAGAGTCCGGGAAAGATAGGCTATTGGCCTTTCTTTTCCGTCCACTAGTTGCGAGAGAACAGCTCCGATCGCTACATTTGAGGCATCCGTCGTTAGGATAAAAGGTTCATCAAAATTCGGGTACGCCAATATAAGATCAGATGTCATAATATTTTTTAATTCTGAGAATGCTCTCTCATAGTCAGCTGTTATTTCAAAAACTTTATTCTTTCCTCTTAGTTTAGATGTCATTGGTTTTGCCATATGTGCGAAGCGAGGGATAAATCGTCTATAATAGCCGATTGTTCCCAAAAATGATTTAAGTTCTTTTTGAGTTTTTGGTAACGGCCATGATCGTACAGCTTCGACTTTTCTTGGGTTGGGTTTTACCCCCTCCGTCGTTACCACATGACCCAGAAATTTTACCTCCTTTCTCAAGAACTCTGATTTGTCGCATTGAATTTTAAGGTTCGCTTCATTCAAAGTTTGAAGCACTTTCGAAATATCTTCTAGATGTGTCTGTAAGGACGTTGAATAGATGATAATATCATCCATATAGACGAAGCATCGCACCCCTAAATGTTTCCTTAAGACTGAGTCCATTAGTCGCTGGAAAGTGGCGGGGGCGTTTTTCAGCCCGAAAGGCATTCTTAAAAATTCATATTTCCCATTGTCGACATTGAATGCCGTCTTTGGGATGTCAACGGGATCCACTTCAATTTGATGGAATCCACTGGCCAGGTCGAGCACAGAAAAATATTGTGCTTTTCCTAGACGGTCCAATATTTCGCTAATTTCCGGTATTGGATACCGGTCAGCTGGAGTTATTTGGTTCAGTTTTCGGTAGTCGATCACGACACGGAATTTCTTGGTACCTGAGTTATCAGCCTTCTTGGGCACCACCCAGATGGGAGAAGTCCAAGCTGATGCTGACTCTCGTATGATGCCTGTATCTAAGAGTTTTTGAATTTGGTCCCCAACTATCTCTCGCAAGTGATAGGGGTATTTGTAAGTCTTCTGGTGTATGGGATTATTTTCCGTGGTTGATATTTTATGTTTTATCTGATGAGTGAAAGCCAATTTTTGACCATCTTTGAAAAAGACGTTCTTGAATGGCCGCAAAGTTTTGGCAAGAAGCCTGATCTCCTCTTTATTGAGGTGGTCGGCAGGAAAATTGAGGGTTTCTTTTGCGTGATCGGTGTTCAATAAGAAGTTCCCGTTTTCGAATGGTTTTATTGATTGGTGTTTTGCTGAACCTTGTGTATGAATGTGTACGGTTGCTTCATTATTGTTGGACATATAAAGTCCTGGTTGGATAGAAATGGTTGGTGTTAGGTTTAATTCGTTGTCAATTAAAAAGGATCCGTCCTTTGCAGTTTTGATTTTCATAAACGATTCAAAATTCTCATGAAAGTTTGTGGATAACGGAAAATATTTGTAAAATCGAAACGCTGATTCTCCAATGATTAGTTCATGAGTTTCTGTGTTTATAATTGCTTTCAAGGCCGCTAAATTTTCATAGCCTATCAGCCCATCGAAATATTTGTGAAATTTGAAGGCATAAAAAGGTAGTTTCTTTTTGGTTGCCTCTGGGAAAAGATTGATGCAAACCATTTTGTCGAGGAGAAATTTCCCGTCCTTATTGGAGACTATGGCAGTGTGTTTAGCTGTGCGAGGTTTTTCTATGTGCTCGGGACTAATATATGACTTATTCGCCCCGGTGTTTATCAATATTTTAATTGTTTTTTGGTTTGCGGTAAACTTTATGTACGGAATGAAATTTAGGTCAGCTGATTTGACGCGTGGCCGTCCTGAAAATTTACTTCCTCGGGCTCGCTATCACTATCAGTTTCCACGAATTCTTCGTTTTCATCTTCTTTTTGTTCTTCGCATGCTACGTGTTTAATTTCTGTGTTATTGTTTTCCGTCCTATGTGTCGGTCTCGGTGGGAATGGCTTACGCTGTTGGAATTTTTCGAGCGGTTTATTTTTATGCTGAATGGCGCCGGCGCTGCCACTGGCTTGGTTTTGTTTTTGTTGAAAGGGGGGTCTTTGTTTGAAACTATACGAGGGCTTCCTCGCTTCCGCATTTTGGTTTAACAAGACTGCTTGATAAGCGTCTTCCAACGTGGCGGGTTTTGATAGGCGAATAATGGAGGCAAGCGGTTCGCCGATGTTATCCAAGTATTTTGTTATAGTTAGCATGTCGATAATTTCTGACACTGAGACGGGGTTCAATTGTATGTTAGTCTTAATCTTTGTGTTCAGTTCCTTCATGTCGGTAAAAAACTTTATTTGGCTCTTATCGCCTCTTCTTGAATTGAAGAGAAGCGATAAGTTGGTGCTCAGATCTCTCTGATCACCGTAGTTTTGAATCAATATTCGTTTGATTTCTGTGATTTGATTGGGGTTGCCGTTCGCACAGAGAATGGTGCGGGCTTCCCCTTTTACTTTGTTTTTAATGGCTCTTAGGTAAATTTGATTGATTGTGTCTGGGAGGCCATTCTCCCCCTTGACGCTAAAGGTATCGAAGATTTCATCTAATTCCTCGATCCATGCATGTAATTCTTTTTTGCAGCCCGAGAACTCAGACATATTTTTAATGGGATCAGGTATCCGATAGGCATCCTGTCCCTGCCTTAGCTGTGCTTGCAACTGCGCCACGGTGGCTTGCAGTTGCTGCACGCTCGAGTTAGTGTTTCTATTTAATTTTTCGGTGAGCGCTGCCACCGTATCTTTAATTTGCTCTAACTCGGTCGATCCCGATCTGGTTTCAGGCATTTTTTATGGTTTTATTTAAAAGCTTCAGTACTTACAACAGTAGCCGTTCCAGCTTGCAAGCGGATCAAGATGAGTTCGTCTAAGAGGGGTGTCGTCGCTTTTCCAAGAAGAGTCTTCTGAATATTGCAGGGCGTGACCCTTTCCAGAGCAGTTTCACTTGATCACTTTTTTCTTTTACACTCGCGCTGGCATCCCACTTCTGACACCAGTTATTACATACGCGTGCGCGGTTGAGTTTTTAAAAAACAACTTTATTGGTAACCACTACTTTACAGTCACTAGATCGTCACGAGAAAGAGGCAGAGCACTGCAAGTGCTCACCTTTTATTACGATAAAGTGTCTACTCAGCTTATTTGCCTAATGACGCGCCGTTTTGGCGCGAGCTTGTCCTATTGGCTAGTTTCTGCTTAACATAATCCCTAACGATGAATCGCCGAATGTATTGATAAGAGCAAAACTGGAGGAAGGAATTGTCCGATTTAGGGCTGTCTTCATTCTATCATATTTTCTATATCAAACATTTATTCTTTGTAACGGAGAAATATGTTATTTGCAAGTGGATGAAAAATCTTGCACGAGGGTTGTGTCTGAAAATAATCTGATATTGACCCATTCCATGAGGTTATGCACCAATGAACCAAATTTAAAATTTAGTTTCAGGAAAAAAATGAAAACGTAATTTGAATAAGCACGAGTTATATCATAAATTTCTTGAAACGAATTTGATTTTTATACGCCAACCTTTGAGAGAGGCGAGTTTAAAAAACTACATAATTACATTCTAAATATTTTAGGTTTTCACTATTCATATGTTTCTTGAGATATCTCTGCACTTGCTTAAGCAAAATTCAATGTCTATGTACCATTGAATGGACAATTAAATACTTGTTCGAAGAGCCGTGGGTAGATCTAGGTTTCATTTTGTAATTTATGAGAAACAAGCGTTTGAAAAACAGGTATTTTGAAGCGTTGTCACGTCACAAAAATAGAGCATTTTTTAATTTATCAGCTGAACCTTAGTTCAAACCTTCTCATACTTGGGTTTCTCTGAGCAAACAATGAGAGTCAACAACCCACAAGATTTGGTTAAGATCGGTCCACAAATAGAGGAGTATCAACTGTCTCAAGAAGTCGTTGTCACGTCACGCAAAGTATTCGATCCATTCCAGCGTGACGTGGTAATATTTTGACTCAATAAAAGCATTTTTTCGACGTTTTTATGTATAAAACACACAAAATTAATCGATATTTTAGAGAAACATTTTCTATAACAAGATAACATTTACTACAAGAATCATCAGTTGGAGAATATTTTATATTGTCTGTCAAATGCTTTTGTGACGAAACAAAACCTGACTTTTTACTGTTTCGGGCTGTTGAACATTAATGTTTGAAACGGAACTGAAACCGTTTCAAAAGACAAAAAAAAACTTTCTTCTATGTTTTGTCACCAATAGATAAACGTAGATCCCATAATATAGAATTGATTGTTGACTTCCGGTTTACTGGTATTGAATAGTATTGAATGACAAAAAATATGGAAACCACAAACGATTTGGTTGTTGATTGCAGGTGTCTCAAAAGCGGAAGTATTCCATCGTTATCGATGTTTTTTTAAATCGAGGATGGTGTCTTCCGGTTCGTTTAAAACGGATCTAAAAGACCGGAAATGGCACGAGATTCCACAATACGACCGTGAATGGTAGCATTGGCATGGGTACGCGAAGAAGAATGAAAAAAGGGAAAAAAATTGATAGTGAGCAGATAGGATTCGAGCGAGAGGGAGATAATATTCGAGTGTTAAGAACATAGGCTTAGAGCGACGTGTGTGGAGTTAGACAAACAAAGTACACATCCCAATGCACACGCAAACGTCAACGGCTATCGATCAAAGTCAACGTCTAAGCCAAAGTCAAAGTCACGTGAACAAACGCCCCTGCACAGGTACGCGCACATGTACACAGATGCATACAAAGAAATCAAAAATCTTTTGATGGCAAGATCAAATGCGTTTCATTGTGCTAGCCTCTGATGTCAAGCGCCAGAGTGAACGTGTTAAACAACGATGTAAAAATTGGAGGTCGGTTTAGGACCACCCCGAATTTTCCCAAATAACGGCATACCGTGTATTACAGGTAACAGGTAGATTCAATTTATACAGTTTATTTTGATGAACAATTACAATTGCCTTGTTTCACAATGTTTCACAATCTAAAAGAACATTGAACTCATTTTGCATACAGGTCAAAAATATTTCTTCTCTGTTTTCAAAGCAATTAAAACGCAAAATGGCGCTAAAACGCTAGAATGCAGAGAGACAGAGAAAAGTCACCATGTTATCAAATTGTCATGGTTATGACACCTTTCATTTGACACTACTGAAAATTTTAAAGTGCTGAAAATACTGAAGTACCGTTCCTGCGATACAAAGGCTGATGTCACATTAGGTGGATTCGCCGCCGCGGATTCCGCGAATAAAACCGCAGCGGAGGATCTACAGTGTATTGTGAATGAGCCATGTCACACAGAGCGGGGCGGTTTTGGAAGCGAATTCATATCGAGAAAAAATCCGTCGCGATATCCGCGGCGGTGAATCCGCCTAATGTGACATCAGCCAAAGAGGGGTAGGTTCAGGACTACCGGTCGCGTTAGAACCCCATTCCCCTATACGATGGACCTTTGGAATAGGAAGGGGGGATTCAGAGGAAAGTAAGAAGTATTTAGAGTAATAAAAACATAATAAATAGTATATTACTTGCTACAATACGGTAAAATTCTTCTTTAATACAACTTATTGATTGTGTGACGTGACAACGCTTCGTGGAGACTGTTTTTTCGCACAGAACGCGTTGTCACGTCACAAAATGAATGCCGATTTTTTCAATGTTCTTGCGAGTTTTTTGAAAAGCTGGATATACAGGAGTCACCGTTTATCTTTTGTTGACCAATCATAGAACAAAGTTTATTTGTATATTTTAAAACGGAACTGAAAATACAACATTATCATTCAAAAGTCGGAAACCGCAAAAAGACAAGGGTAGTCACGTCACAAAAGTATTGGGCTGGCAACAAGCGAATTGAACTGCAAAATATTCTCCGACTGAAGATTCTCGTAGGAAATTGTCTCAATTTTACTTTGATATCGTTTACTATTTGGAAATCGTGTGATTTATACATGAAAACGAGAAAAACCTGCTTTTAGTGAGTCAAAACGTTGTCACGTCACGCTGGAATGAGTCTATTATAAGGTCGAAGTACTGAAATTTTATAGTAAAAAAAAATTTTGGCATTGCTCAATGGTGCAAATATTATAAACATACGGTAACAATTGACAAGATTGGGGTTTTGTTTAAAGAATTATTTTAGCGTAATAGATACAAAAATTATGTGCTACACTATATTAATAGCATCCGAACATTTGTGGCTCTACTTAAAACTATTTATTTTTAGTGTGTTACGGCTACGACCCATATCAATTGATTATTCAAAAAGTTCCACAGTGCAAACTGCGCATTACGATTGTACAGCCGGATTAGGAGAAGTATGTTCCGTTGTAGGCTTTGTGCTTTTTGCCCTGTAATGCTGGTCTCGTGAAGAAGTAGATTATAATGAATATTCGTGTGTAGATATCCTTAATCTGTGGTTAGTTCTGGCACAAAAGCGGTTGATTATGTTGAAATTAAGGACATATTCAGCCTGAAAGGTCAACCAACCCTCATTTATGATTTCCGGGCGCCTGAATGATCTGCGGAGAAGTAAAATATTTTTATAAGTAAAGTGATCGGAAACGGAGAAATTCATCAGTTGGCCAATTCATGGAAAATACAAGGAAGCATTCGAACGACACTACTGAACGTTCTTGATCCGAACATGTTGATAATCCTTTTCTGCCAATTTTTCGATCCATATCTAGTGGGAAAGTCGCTCGATGAACGTTGCGAAATGAGCGCTAGTAAATTAAGTAATATGTGTCACACAAAAACTCAGGAAATAGCTTGCCTAACTGTTCCACAAAGTTCATGTTAGTGCTGTTAACAATTTCGCGCTAGTAGAAATACTGCATCCATATTTAAACCAAGAAAAAGAACGTCGGTTGATACTAAATCCGCTGCTGCTGCAAAGAAATTACGAATGTAAACAAACAATGTGTGCCAAACAGATGGTCTGCATATATGTGTAGCAGGAGCCCTATTATCGATCGATATTTTGATTTCCCTGAATAGTCACAAGAACGTCTAAAATGCTCAATATTTTAGGGTGTGATTTCCATTTACGCTGAAATCTGTTACCACTTATCATAATGGAAATTGATCGCTTTAACACACTCCTGCCTTGTTACTCCAAATAGTACCAATCGACCGACCCGAAAGCCCAATTTTTTTATGACCTTGATTCATGCATAGTCGTGATAAAGCCCAACCAACCACAAACCCGACTTTCTCTGCGCGTGGTGAATATTCACACTTCTCCAATTTACATATACCCCCTCATCCAATTAGCCTACAAACGACACATTTACGACAGCCGATTCGCACGTAAAGGTGCTTCCAGCTATTCCCCGAGCGGCGGAGGGATGCGTGACAGCAGTAATTACACTGCTTACACCAATCGTGACTACAGCAGCAGCAGACACGGTGGCGGTTACGGTGGCTTCGATGGCCACCATTACGGGCGCTACGGTGGGGGCGGTGGCGCGCGGTCTCATCACGGCTCGTCGGGTCGCGAGAACAGCCGTCCGTTTTCGTTCCGAGGATTTTTCGAAACGACGCCGTTTTTCCGCTTCTTCGGTAGTAAAAAAAATAAAAAAAAGTGTTTTCGGTTGCTAACACCAACGTCCGTTGAAATTGGAGCGAGTTTTTCCTTAATGCATTTTTCGTGTAGCATCTAATGTGTTGAGTTGCAGTTGTTGCTTTAGAATCCATTGCAAGCACCTATCATAACAGGAACCAACCGTCAGCGAACCCCATAATTCGTTCTAATCACGCCTTCATGTTTGCTCTATCATTGGTTGAAAATTTGCGTGATTGTGATATTAACTCCATGACACAAATTGTAGAGACTAAAAATACTTTTGAGCCCAATTAAACCCAGAACTGTTTTTGCGTGGGCTTCAACTACCAAATTTATCAACATTGTGCTGTGTTAATACTAGAATAAGAATAATTTTCAATGTTTCAATCCACTAACGCATTCACACACATTCCATTACCCACAGAGAAAAAACGTCGCATCTATGATCAGTACGGCAAGGAGGGTCTCATGAGCAACAGCTCCGATCGCTACCACCAGAGCAACCGGCATCGGCGCCACAATGGCGGCGGTATACACGACGAGTTCGATATCTTTGGCGGATTCCCGTTCACATTCCGCGACCCAGAGGAAGTGTTCAGGGAGTTCTTTGGCGGATCGCCGTTTGAGGAGATTTTCAGGGGTAAGAGTTTGTGCTTTCCTTCGTGTTGCAATAGATGTGTCATTAACAAATTATTTTTTGTTTTGTAGTAACGTCCCATCACAACGGACGTCGCGCCAACGGTGCCGGCAATGGGCAACGACACTCGCACCCGCAGAATGTGATCAGCTCGCCGTTCATGTCACCCTTCATGAGCTTCAACCTGATGGATGAGTTTTTCAATGCGGATCCGATGGCACACCGGGGAGGAGGCGGAGGCGGTGGCTTCACCTCCATATCGGAGTTCAGTGTCGGCAGTGGTCCAGTCAAGCGAACCTCCACCTCGACCACGTTCGTCAACGGGAAGAAGCTAATGACGAAGAAGTGAGTGTTGAAAAAGTATTAATTTAGGATTGACTTCTACGTTCTTTTATTATTGAGATTATCATGGTTTCATATTCTTTGAGAGAGCTTTTAAAATTGACAGTTCATTCGCATCTAACTGTAGCTCGAGTCTGTTTTTAATTCAACTTGACATAAATAGATCAAGGTCAAATACTTAGACTTCAATGTAAGGGACTGTCCACATGCCACGTGGACAGGTGAAGCACGATTTTGAACACCCCCTCTCCCTCCGTGGACAAACACGGACAATTTCTATACCCCTCCCCCTGTCATTCAAGTGAACATTTCTCCATTTTTTAATTTTTTTTTTATAGAAATCGGGAAAGTAATTAAACTGCGCGTAAATTCCATTTTTATTCCATTTATTCCAATGTTTTTGAATTGATAAATAAGTTTATTGATAGTTTATCAATACTAGCGGTTCTTATCCATTTTTTTGTTTTTAAAATATTGCCCGTGAAGTTATTTGTATAACTCCTTAGTTTCATCTAAATTCTATTTAAGTTGTTTTGTACATTATATTACGTTATATCGAAGTGGAATTCAGTTCGAAATAATCGAAGAAAAGCTGAAGCCGAACAAGACCTCATTGGTATAAAAAATCGATATGGATATCATCACTCTGTTCACGATATTAAAATGTTATGTGGTGTTATGTAGTTTTGATTCGTTCAACACCTAAATTGCTTAAACTAATTGACGTTGATCAGTGCCCAATATCTGATGCTCTGTTTCGTCATCCTTCACGCAGTTTGAAAATTCGCAACGTGCTTTTTATGATATCCAATGAGTCGAAATCCTTGATTATTTTTCCCACCGGCCTTAACAAATGATAATCTGAAGATGCAATATCAGTGAAATACGGTGGGTGAAGAAACCCATCGCAGCCAAACTCCAAAAATTCTTCCGGGCTGTCAAAGAGACATGAGGTTTGGCATTATTCTGGTGGAACAGGACGCCTATCATGATGGATAATCACTGGATCGTTGATTTTTATACGTTTAGCTGCGAACTGTGCGTGTTGGAATCTATCGACTGGTTGCTTGGTAGGAACTCATAATACAGAATTTCTTTCCAATCACTCAGACATGAAGAGTGACCTTCTCCTGGTGGAGACAGGTTTTGAGGATATCTAACGGAAGTCATTTGACTAGTCCAAAGATATTTTTTCACTCAATATTGTTGTGAATGCTTAGACTTTGTATCACCAGTCACGATTTGCTTCAAAACTGTGAGTTTGGAAATACGAGCCGATGGTAATGCGATCCATTAAATGTTTTTTGGTAAAATAGTGTAGAACCCATACCTTGTAGCGTTTTACGTAAGCAGGTTTCATCAAGTGCTATGAGCATAGATACAGTAGAACACCGATTATCCGCGAGTGGATGATCCGATTTGTCAGTGAGAGATAGGCACTTGCTCTTTTGTTTTGGTCGGGGTTTTCAGATTATTTGACAACTGGTGTGCACGTAATTTCAGATGGATAGTTGATTGATTTCTGTATGTACTATGTTTTATACATACATAGTTTTCATGCTGGAATATTTTTATTTCGTGTTTGCACCTCATTTTTAGTCCATTAACGCGTTATACGCGATTTTCGTTATTCGCGGCGACCTTGCCAGACTATTTCGCGATTAATCGGGGTTCTACTGTATTTGTGGTAAGGCTGCTAATTCATGTGTCGTGAAATAAGGATTATTCTTGATCAGCGTCTCGTTTTGATTACCATTACAAGACAACATGAACTTTCTGGGAACCCCATAGAAGCGTATTCCATAACTAAGAAGAGCATCGCTGCTAAGAACACTTCTCGAGGGATACAGTTCGTGCATCCATAAAAAAAATTGTTAGTGTGTTCCGTTTTCGCCTTGGGAGTTTCCAAAAGATGAAAGCGAAAGTCTGGCAGTCGCAACATTTCTCGTAGGCTCAAGGTTTCTTCAATGGTGTTGATTTATGCTTCCCATCTAGCGTCTGTTAAACTCATTCAACGACTCTAGCTTTAGTTGGGGTACCTTACTCGGGTGATCGCCTTCTCAATATTCTTCGTGATCCATTTTTGGCCGTCTCCTATGTGCAGCATGGATGGGCTCCAGAATGCGTATTGGCAGCACTGTCCGTTATAACTGTCTCGCCCGGGGCTCTGGCAACCCTATCCCATCCAATGCAAATTGAACGTAGGCAGCATAAAACAGGGCTCGCGCTTAGGGGGCTCACGTATTGTTTAATGTTTGGGGTCATATATGTTAATATTTGATTACGTTGGATAGTTTCCTTTGGCAAGCGGTGTTTGGATACCCATCCGGAAGCTTTCTTGATTTCTTGACGCAATTAAAATCACAGCTGAAGAATCGCGCGGAGCACTTCATTATTAATTTTAGGTTATGATTTCTATGCTCATGATTTTCTATGTTGGCTACTAAAAGGCGGCCATCTTAGCAATCCCTTGGTCTCGCCATACTTGTTCATCCCACTATTCATATATACACCTTTTATAGCAAGCCGACAAGCAGACCTGGAGCTCGGTCCGACAGCTCATCTGAACTCGTCAAACGGAAAAGAGGTTTCCTCGCTCCAGTCATAGCAGAGGTCAGACGTGTTTACCGAGCCCCGGGCCGAAACCACAGACTCCAAGTGGCCCGGATATGCACATTGGCGATCCTGCCAGGAGCTGGAGTTTTCTGTAGCACAGCTACTTGTTTGAGATTGAGTTTGGTCGATTGTTTAACGTGGTGATAAAGCGAAATCAAATACCTAAATCATTGTCGAAAATCGAAGTCGAAGTCATTGTCGAAAATGGAAGTGTTGCGTCCAAGTACGGTGTGAATTTGGTGGATAGTCATTGGTTTCCCTATGCTGTGTTGTACGGTATGATTATGCAGCGGAGTCCAAGCTCCGTACGTTGCGGGATAATTAATTTTGTTTTATCACTTTTTCTTACAGGCGGTGATACAAAATGTCTCATGCTGAGGCGTGCAGTTTAATGATTTAGATTAGCGGACGAGTATTTGACTTAGAAATATGATTGAAGGCTGATTCAAATGTGGGTAGGCCAGAACGTGTGAATTGAATCGCTGGTTTCGCACAGCAGGTTAAAGGAACAAAAAAATGAATATGAAGGGAAGTGATGTGCTTTTATGTAAGATCAGATATGTAAAAGGTGTCGGAACTACCACGTTTGATAAAACTGAAAGCGGATCGAGACGATCGCGCCATGTTGAATTAAAAGCGAATCGAATCGTGTATCTTATTTAAAAATGGATCGCGACGACCGTTCTAGTATGAATTAAGAGCGGTTCGTGACGACCGCACCAGGTTTAATTAAAAGCGGATCGAGACGACCGCGCCAGGTTTATTTAACAGCGGATCGCTACGAACGCGCTAGTATGAATTGAAAGCGGATCGAGACGACCGCGCTAGTATAAATTGAAAGTGAATCGAGACGACCACGCCTAGTTTATTTAAAAACGGATCGCGACGACCGTGCTAGTATGAATTAAAAGCGGATCGTGACGACCGCGCCAGTTCTAATTAAAGGCGGATCGTGACGACAGCGCCAGGTTTAATAAAAAGCGAATCGCGACGACCGCGCTAGTATGAATTGAAAGCGGATCGAGACGACCGTGCTAGGTTGAATTGAAAGCGGATCAATGAAGCGGATTGCGACGGCTGCGCTAGATTTAATTTAATGTGGATCGCGACGACAGCGCTATGTTGAATAGGAAGATGATAACGACGACCACGCGTGATTTGGTTAATGGCAACATGGCAATCGCAAATTTCAGATCAGTCATGTTACAGCGAATTATGTACAGCTCATGATGCTCATGAAACAGCCAGTAAAAAAAATTGAAGAGATTTGAAATGCTGTGGAATTGGAATGGAATTTTGATCGAAACTGGTAATGCAGTCATACCACAGATCCTACGCCAGAAGTCGCTATCGCTCATGAGGGTCACCCAGCTATGGCTAAGTTTGTTAGAACGTATGGTTTTTTGGCATGTCGAAGGACGCAGAGGCAAGGGCGACATCGACTGTAAGAGGGCAGCATAAAATGTTGGAAGAAAAACTGATGAGAGATACATTTTTCTTCATTTATTCCCCATATTTGTTTTAGAGAGGGGGAGGATGTGTGGGCTCCAGAATGCGTATTGGCAGCACTGTCCGTTCTAACTGTCTCGCCATACTTGGTCATCTCACTATTCATATATACACCTTTTACAGCAAGCCGACAAGCAGACAATAGACACACCCCAAACCTCCAGTGACCCGGTAGCACTAAAGCACTAAAGGGTCTACCGTGTTAAATCCGCACACGCAAAATTCATTCTCAACATTCGAGTTTTTATCCAATTATCACCAAATTTTCAGGGAGTAAAAAGAAACAATTAAAGTTAGTTTCGGCATCATTGATTTAATTAGTTTCGTCTGAATTGAAGAATTCTGCTATTTTTGATCATGACAATAAAGTGATCCTAATTAATAACTCATCTCATATCTTTCCATCTTCCATCTTTTCAGGGTGTACGAGAACGGCACCGAGACGATAATGTCATACGAGAACGATGTGCTAAAATCAAAGACTGTAAACGGAGTCGCTCAAGCTATTTCCAGCTACAACCACTAGGCGAGAACCGAATTGTAGAAGCTAGATGCGCCGCGGAGAGGACTGTGTAGAGCAAAACCTCCAAGTAGAGAAAGTGAGACAAGCCAAAAGAAAATCGTCGTCGTGGCTGTTGGGTGGAGAGATTGAGTGAAATGGATGGAGTGCACGCTAGCATTAATTATTAACTATATCTAGTAACTAGTAATTAGCGTTTATTATTACCATATTTACTGCAAACCTACGAGTAGACACAAACCGCAGGAACAGACAAACAGAACAGCAAAAAAAAGTGTGGCTATTCTGTTGTGTCTCGGCGACACATACAATATCGACAGGTATCGATGTTGTTCATGTTGGGGGCCCTCGGGGGCCCTACCGAGTTGGGTCAGAAACCAAATCGCGCATTCGTTCATAATAACTAGAGAGAAACATTATCCACGGAAAAATCAGAAGAGAACAGCCCATCTAACATAGCAGCGAGCTGCAAAAAGAAACAAGAAAAAATCTGTAACAAATCATTCGGGGTGTATTGGGAATAGATAAAACAGATGGAAACATCATATACTATTATCCTTAACAAAAGCAACATAACTGTTTGTCTGGCGAAAGCGATGAAAAACATTGGTGAAATAAAAAATTGAACCAACATCCGACACTTACTAATATTATACACCCGGATTCCAACCAAATTGCATATGTTGGTATCGCTAGGAAGAAAAAAATAAACCATTTTCATTCATCGATTTTCGTATTTGTGTGTTATGGAGTGTGAAAAATTCAAACATCGCGCATAATCAAAAGTCATGCTTTGCACTGTATAATTGGATGGAAACGGAGAATCCTTAACACTATTTTTGCTAGACACAAAAATTGTTTCGGAGTACATATTGTAAGTCATAATCAAAACGAATGGTAAAGTGCGGAGATATAGGCGTTTTCTTTTTTTCGGATAAGCAGTTTTGTGTGTCGTTAAAGAAAAAAAGCTTTATGTGTGGCACCGTAACGCGCGAACGCGAACCAGTGCTTTCGATCCTCATTTAATTTTAATTTTACATCTATTTCTAATGTAGAACAATTGACGAACGTCGCACTAAAATTCCCGCACGGCCCTTCATACTTCAAAAAATACAAAATTCACCACACACCCTAAAGAGGGAGTGGGGGAGAGGTGTATATAGACCTGCAAATGTTTTTCATTTTACGAACTACGTTTGGGCTTCGAAACCATCACCTCTCTCGTTCCAAGTTTTGTTTGCCATCAAAACATCGCTATCTGCTTACTACTATTTGTTCATTATTATCTAATCTTAAACTAAATATTATTATTAATACTTACTGATGTGTAGAAGGATTGTCGCGCGCGGTACAAGCGGCCAACTGAGTACTGAAGCTAGGTACCTTCGGTTTTTTCTAGTTTAATTTGATTTTCTCGCGGGTTGTCGAACAATTGGAGAATATGCGAGTGAGATAGAGAGAGCGAGAGCGAAAGAGAGTGATTTGGGACTGGAATGCAGATTGGATGCAGCGACAGTTTTGTTTGCGTACGATGTTCATTTCTTGTTAAGTAAGAATTTAGCAATTATACAGCAAAAATCACGCCGTGAAAACAGATGATACCCACACACCCTCGTTTAACTTTAAGAAAAAATATAGCGGAAGAAAGGAGGAAGATGCAAGGCAGAAGGAGAACGATAATAATGGAAATTTAGAAAATGAATGCAAACTAATTCATCAAAATGAAAAGAGACCATTTATGTAGCGTAATAATCATTGGCGTAAAGAAAACAAAACATAACAATGTGTAACAGCAATTATTAAATAGAGAACTACAAGCAAAAAAAAGGAGTAGGGGTAACGATAAAGCAGATACCGATTACTAAATATGTTACAAAACACAAACCCCAAAACATTAATATACGCAAAAGAAAGAGAAAGAGAAAAAAATCAAAACGATGGCAAAGTTTTAAGCATTACAGATTTCTAAACGGAAAAGATCAAACGTGTCGATTGTTATCTGATCTAAAATGTACCGAACTCATTGCAAGAAAAAAAAAACACTGGCTACACCCAAGCGCAACAGACAGGAAACATATGACATGTATGGCTTGTAGCGGTTTTATTTAGTTAGAATCCAGAATCATATTGATTTGAGCAATTCGAACAGCTGGTACTCTTTGGATCTGATGCGCCTCAAACGCAAAAGAGACAAAAAGTACAAAAAGTTTTTGAGAACTAATTCAGAAAACCATTGGAACATGTACACCTTAGCGCGGAACATATATTCACGGGCCTTGAAAAAGACTAGATATGAATATATAAGGAGTAAAATCGATGAACATCAAAATAATTGTAAAGGACTATGGAGAATATTAAAAACATTATTAAATTCGAAAAATAGTATACCGCGTTCCATAGTTTTCGGACGGTCAGAAGAACAGTCAGACCAAATTATTGCAGAGAAATTTAACAGTTATTTCGTTAACAGTGTTCTGCTGATCAACCAAAATATTGCGTTGGTCAGAGAACCTGACGAAATAATACAGCCGATTACTATCAATAGCAGACTAGATTGTTTTTCACCTATCACTTTTGTTGAGTTGAAAGGTATCTATTTTTCATTGCAAAAATCGGCTGGTACCGATAATGTCAACGCGAAAGTGATCCAAGATTGCTTTCACATCATTGGACACGGTCTGCTGGACCTGATAAATGACTCTTTACGAACTGGGCACGTGCCAAAGATTTGGAAGGAATCCCTTGTGATTCCAATCCCCAATGTTAATGGGACGGATAAAGCCGAAGAGTACCGCCCTATTAACATGCTGCACATATTAGAGAAACTGTTAGAACTTGTTGTGAAAGGTCAGCTGATACATTTTATAGATAATAACAGTTTGCTAATACCAGAACAGTCGGGATATCGAGAGGGACACTCTTGTGAAACCGCGCTGAATCTGGTATTAGCAAAATGGAAAGAGAATATCGAGGCGAAAGAGACTATTTGCGGTATTTCTGGATCTTAAACGCGCTTTTGAAAAAAATTCTAGGCCCTTATTGTTACAAACACTGAAGCGCATTGGAATTGTAGGGATGGCGTACAAATGGTTTGAAAGCTATTTGTGCGATAGAACTCAAAAGACTCGTTTCAACGATTCTGTTTCCGATCCCATTGGCAACTCACTCGGGGTGCCACAGGGAAGTGTTTTAGGGCCCATTTTGTTTATTTTATACATAAATGATCTGCGACGAGTTTTACGATACTGTGACATTAGTTTGTTCGCGGACGATACTGTCCTGTTCATCGCAGCTAAGGATATAAAAGAAACCGCGGAACACATAGACGAAGATTTGCATTCTCTGGCTCAGTGGCTTAAATTTAAACAATTAAAGTTAAATGTTGGCAAAACAAAATACATGCTCATTTCTGCAGCAAACTCCAGTATTGACGTAAATTTTGAAATAGATGGTGAGACATTAGAACGCGTGAAAGAAATCAAATACTTAGGAGTTATTATTGATGACACGTTAACTTTCAAGTCTCACATCAATAATGTCATCAAAAAGATTACCAAGAAGTACGGCGTTTTGTGTCGTTTGAAGAAAGAGTTGACAATAAACAGTAAAATTAAATTGTATAAATCATTGATTTCACCGCACATAGATTTTTGCTCGTCGATCCTCTTCCTTGCAAATAATACACAATTAACGAGATTGCAGCGTTTACAAAATAAAGTAATGCGTTTGATTTTAAGATGTAGTAGATACACTTCCTCTAGTTTGATGTTGGACGCGCTACAGTGGCTATCTGTGAAGCAGAGAATTTATTACATGACAATGGTGTTCATCTTCAAAATTTTCAACGATTTTCTACCTCGATATTTGTGTGATCGAATTGAAAGAGGAAGTGATGTTCATAGATACAATACAAGAAACGCGAATGATGCAAGAACACCCAACTTTATGTTTAGTAGGTCGCAGAACTCGTTGTTATATAAAGGTATAAATTTCTTCAATTCGATGCCCAGAGAAATTAAACGTGCGGCAACAATGGCAGAGTTCAAGAAAATGTGTATTTCACACGTAAAATCTGTTTTGTAAACAGGTTTTATAATTTTTTCCTAAATCATTCATTTATGTTTTCAATTGATTAAAATTAATAAAATTTATTTACAGGTTAAACTACCATGTTCGTACTAATGATGATGATTTTTTTTGTTTTGTTTATGTATATTGTAAAAAAAAAGTAATAAGCGTTGTCTACGAGAGTTTGAGCCTCGCGCGCGTTTGGTCGGCCTGGACTATGTTAATGGAACACTGGCAGAACACTGATACATAATGAAATTTTTATGTGGGTCTGAAGTGGAAACTGGAATGGGGATAGCTCATTCTGAATTGTCGTAAACTATCTTATCATAAGATGGTTATATCGAGTATTTCTGAATGTGGCAGATCTCTATCATGTTCTAAGTAGACACTTTTAGATATTGGGTTCGATTCCCAATCTGTCAAGGATCTTCCCGGGTTGGAAATTTTCTTGACATGTCTTAAAAAAACTTTGGGTCTGAAGTTGGGATTATCATTATGATAATGTCGATAAGGATAGGACCATTGTTTTTCTTTTAAAGTTTTTGCCTATTTATGATGTTCGATTAATAGAAATTCATGCCTGCAACAGAGTCAGTTCGCTGTTTTGTTTTATAATACTGATATCTTAATTTGGTTAAATATAAATATTATCTATTAGATAAATCGGCCAGTTCAAACCTTTGTAGGGGTATGAGGTGGGTCATCATCATCATCATCATCATCATCATTCATTGGGCCTTATTATGGAAATCGAGTCGATACGAATTTTGCTCGCTAGCTCTATTTTACTTTTATAGATACCGAGCAAGTCGATAGCATCCACCGAGTGAAAGCTATCGGTACAGGTGTCATAATTTATCGAGTTTTTATATCGACTTCTCAATTCGATTCGGCCTCATGATAGTACAATAGAGCTAACGAGCAAAATTCGTATTGATTCGATTTCTATAATAGGACCCAAATGCTACTTTGTTTGTAACTCTTCAATTATCAACAGTTTCAAACATAGAACATAAAAAAAATGATTAGAATGTTCAGCATTTGCCAGTAGGGGAGGTGGGGGTAAAACGGACATGTTAAGAAGAACTTCATTTATATCTTAGGAAACTCATGTTTCCTAAAGCTTTGATGCAGTTTCTTGCAATTCAATATACTGCTTTTCTACCTAATTGGCTAAATATTTAACAAAAAAGTGTTTTTCAATGTTTTTTACTGAAATTAAAGACAGACAACATTTTTTTCGATGCGAGTAACATGGACATATACAGCCCTATTCTGTATTCCAAGGGATTTCCATTTCGTTCGAGCTATAATTTCGCTTCACCTATTTCGAACGTTTTGCCCCTTTAATGTTCTAAGAGGAACAGATTGAACGAAATGCAAAAACAACTCGAACAGAATACAGAATGGAATTTAATCAAGTCGTTCGAAATATTTCGAATCAATCGAAGTACAGAATAGGGTTGATAGTGGGGATAATATGGACAGGTTTGTAATGTATGGATCGTAGAGGTTTATCGATCGCGAGAGGAATAATTTTATTCAGCAAGGTCTGAACTCATCACGAGTGTCCGTTTAATTATGAAAAAATCGAATTAATCTACCTAGAAGTGATATCGTGCTTTTCAGCAGTATAAACGGACAGACCCTCAACTATTTTGCTTTTGGTTCCAGTCAGCTTCTAAACAGTCCACATCTGGCGATTTGATTTCCATGTATAGACGCAGGGCATTCCTTAGGAACAGATTGAACAGACTTTTCACAGTCCATCTCATTCCTACAGGCAACTGTCCGTTTTACCCCACCAGTTCAATTATTTCAATCATTTAAAATTTCCACTCAAAAATGAATTTACTTTTTCGTACATACCTACTGTCGCTTCTCTGTTAACACAAAAACAGAAATATAACCATCAGCGAATTGAATTTTGATATTAAACCACTCAAAATGCTTAATATCAGAGCAGCTAAAATTACATCCTCACGCGGAATCATGTATGATTTTCGGTTTTTGTTTCCCTTTTCCACTTTTGATCAGTATTCATTGCCATAGGGTGGCTTAAATGTTATAGAATAACATGTAGAAGGTGTTCTTATTAACAGATATCTGAAATTCAAAATGTAACTATACAAATCGACCACCTGTCCATATTACCCCCACTGTCCGTATTACCCGCGCTTCCCCTGCATGGTTTGAGACACAGTAGGCAATGTTATGTATCTTAATTGGCATTGCGTTTTAACCCTCCTATGCTCGCGCATAAGATCTGACAGACCCAGAATCTATGAGGTGGATAAATTCAATGTTTATTAAAACTGAATAAAGTCAAAGATAAAAAAATATTTTCTGGAGTTTTCTCATTCAATAATACACAATAGCAATATTGTAAAGACACGCACAGTCTAAGCGTATACGAGTTACGATTTTTCGAGCGAGTATAGGAGAGTTGAGCAGGGATCTGTTCAAGGTAAAGTGCGTTACTCTTGATGTTTACATTTGTAGTGTTTCTGGTCTGCATGTAACGTCCTATATTCGAGACACCGTACGTACTGTGTCGACATCTACAAAAGTTTGCAGTTGCAGTGTCAAAGTACGTAGAATAAGAAGGTAGTCTCTTCCCTGCTTTATTCAAGTAGTGGTAGGCAAAGAAAAAAAAGCAAAAAATAGTAATAAACCATCGATCGAATTCATATAAATTCGAACATTTTTTAATTTTTTAAAATTGTTCCCGTTCCCGATCCAAAGAGCGAATACATGGGACAGCTGAAAACATCTCCGATTAGTTTATCTTATCACAATTTATATAAAACACGCTTACCTCTAGTACAAAGTGGTCTTCTGTGCTGATTATCGGTTAAAACTAGACTTTCCGAGATCTCGCACAGCACGCAAAAGAGACAGTGTGCTTTGCGTTATCCAGTCTCACATCTCACTAAGTCATTGGGAGCTGTCTGTGAAAAAGAACGAGGTAGAAGGCTCTTTCTCTTCTCTTACGTAAAATTTTGTGATGTATTCAGGAAATGCCTCATCGCGTTTCGATGCGAACGATGCACATGTGTTATGTACATGAAGAGATGCTCGTGCATTAGTGCTCGCGAGACTTTCTCGTGTACCTGCCTCAAAGTGACATTTGGTTAGGCCTTCTGAGATGAATAAAAATAAAATTCAGCTTTACTTTACTTGAATCACGCATTCGAGCAGTGACATTAAGTATTTACTACGTTTGGTATGAATAAAACTGGCAACTGAGTATGAACTTTTCGAAAATGGATGTTTACTTGATTTCGTATGAATAAAACAGCATTTATCAAGTATTTACTTTGTCGTTATCAAGTATGCTCATGAGCGTACTTTGCTTCTGAAAACTCTTTTGTTTATCTTATGCGATTAATATTTAATGCTGCTATCTTACATTTAAACAAGTGAAAAATGTATTATGATGCGCCAAATATTCCTTTTCCGCTCGTTTGTGACATCGGTCCTTCATTTGAGAAAAATCGGGTTCTTTATTAATTTAACTTTAATTTAAAAAATATATACAAAAAACAGGAAGTGGGTTATATCTATGGTATAACCGCAAGGGTGACGTAGGACTATCGTTGATTTATAGATCATTTGTTTGAAGTTGAATCTGAATTCATTCTGAATGAATAAATATTTGGGGGACTTCGAAAACGAGAGCGTTACGTTCGAGGCACAAGGTTTTATGCATCCAATATTGGATACGGAAATATCCTACTGATGGGGAAGAATAATCTTCAGAAGCTATCCTGTTAATTGCGATTGCTTGAAAAATCACAAAACCAAATGTATTTGGTCACAGTGTTACATGGATAGAAAACATTCAAATAAACTCTTTCACATGAATGTATTTTTAAATTCCCAGAGGAACTGGCAGATTATTTTCCGGATCTTTCTCGATGCTGAATGGCATCCAAACGGAAAGAATTCCGCGCGTGTATATGTGTGTGTGTGTATGTAGCGGCTGCTTCGAGATCTTCCCGGGGAACCGTTTGTGGCATCACTCTCCTCCTGATGGATTCCCTTCTGGCCTAAGGTGCACAAACAGGCTTTTGGTGACACCGTTCATCCGCGCTTTCATGATAAACGAAGAGCTTCACCACAACAGCGACAACATGCTCCAATCGCTGTTCAATTAGAACTGAGTGGATTTCCGAGCGGCGCTCGCTTATATACCGATTGGTGATTTCAATAGCCTGTTTTGAAAGCAATTTTAAGACTATTGAAACAAGTTTTTGGATCAAAAAGTAACAAGTATATAACGCGTAGACATTTTATCTTTCGAATGAAGTGTTTATCATACCATTTCGTTCAGTTGTTTAGGAGCTATTAACGCTCAAAATCTCGGTCTCCGGCGTAACGCTTTCGTTTTCGAAACTTTGATTTTACACCCCGGTATAGAAATGAAAGACGTAGTCCTACGTCAAAAATATATACACTTTCAGATGATCATGTTCTCTTTGAGTTTTTTGATTTTCAGGACAGCAATTTCCTTTTTCAGAACCAACAGCTCCATTTCTTTTTGGTGTCGCTCTTCTTGGTTTGCTTTCAATACATCCGTATAATCTTGTTGCTTTTTCAGGAACTTAAGTTGCTCCTCACACACTGTTTGTTGTGTTCTGCCACGTGTTTGGAATAAGAAAAAAAAGAATTAAAAAACTATAAAAGTTCTTTGAAGAACAATTTTAGGAGAGAAATGGGAATAAAAATACCATTTTAATCACTGAGAGCGCATGAAAAGTAAAAGTAGAATTAAAATAAAACACATACCGATTTTTGATTTGTTTTTAGTGTTTGACACGCTTGACTCGGCGCCAGAAACTCGTTCTGCAAGCTGTTGTAATCATAATCATCAGAAGAATCATGCTCCTCCTTCGGTGGATCCTTCCCCATTGCAATATTTTTGCTTCCTACTGCCAGACCATCTGTAAAAGTTATGATAAATGATAACATTTCAAAAGTTTAAATATAATTGAATTAATGAAATAATTTTTAACTTACACGGAACGCTGATGATGCTGGGATTGTCAACACCCCCCAGCAGTCCATAAAACTTTTCTTGCGGTTGGTTGAGCACAATTTTAACGTTCTCTGTTTTTTTTGGTATCCGCTTTGTTTTAACAGCGGTCTTCATGTTATTGATTTTCTTCAATATTTGGTCGCCAGAGAACTCCAATCCACGACGGATGAGCAACTGGTGTCGCATCGCCGCCAACGCTGTCACTTTGAGGCAGGCACACGAGAAAGTCTCACGAGCACCAACACATGTGCATCACTCATGTTGAGGTGCAACGAGGTATTCTTGAGCACATCTCCATATTTTACGAAAGAGAAGAGAAGGAGCCGAACCCAGGCTCGTGTGCTAAAGCCCGGTCTCATCGCTTGCACATGAGGGGGTTGTGAGGAGGAGAAAATCAATACTCGTCCCTCGATTTTTAGTCGCGCGCGTACAGGAAGTCTGAACACATCTCAATATTTTACGAAAGAAAAAAGAAAGAGCTAATCCCAAGCTCGCGTGCTACAGCCCGATCTCATCGCTTGCACATGGAAGGGTTATGAGGAAGAGAAAATCGATACTCGTCTCTCGAAAATAAAGCGCGCGCACAGGAAGTCTGGTTAAAACAGTATCCCCAAAAAAATCCGGCGAAAAATGAAGCGAACAAACCAATTTGTTTCGCGTATCGAACGAGATTTGTATCCGAAAAAGTTTAACCATTTTCGTCCCAACAATTTGTTGGTCGGAAAACAATGGAAAGTTATCCGGCTTTCTTCAAAACTTTCGGTTCTGCTGCTATTCAATATTATTCTGCTCCGGCATCGCGGGACGTGGCACTTTGCTGAAGTAAACAAAAACTGTTCAGTATGAAATCGATAATCGAGAAATCTCAACAAGATACTACTAATAAATATGGCGCAAGTAATACCTACGTTGAGAAGGCAAAAGTTCCACTGGGAACGTTAGTGTCATCCAAGAAGAAAAAGATGATATGAAAACATATGTTAGGGACGTGAAAAAATAGTCTTCAGAAACCGTATCTCATTTGGAAACTTGACATCTCGAGTGGTTCGGCATCCCTGTTGCTCGAAATTGATAGAAGGGTAAGAGTAGGAAGCCGGGCTCTGCATAGTCATAGTCAACTGAGCATAGTCAGCTGACTATCTGACTGACTATATCCATAGTCAGTTAGTAACGACTTTTGGCTTCTTCACGCAGTTTCTCCGCTAAAACGACTGAACAGTCAGTCGGGCGTTTAGTCGCTATCTCCCTCTACCGACTCGACTATATCATTTCATTCTTCCCAGTCAAATTGTCCAAGGTGCTACTGACACTCGACCGCAACGGTTATGTTTTTAGCGCCATTCTAAAAGAGAACAATAGCAATAGAAGTTTTCTCCTGCTACCGAATGCAAAGCTTTTTTCAAAGCTAATTTCGGTCCTAAATAAAGCGTTTCTTACAGCAACAGTTGTCCGGATACCAGGAAAGGAGGAAGCAGCCGAGAAGCCCTCAACGGCCATTCAGGAAGTTGGTTCGGTCGGATTGGCCACTTTGACCGGCAGTTTTCACTGCCCCTTGCGTGTCCCGCTGTTTGCACCTGTCTCATCTACATCGTTTTCCTGCCAGTGACGCGCGATTTTGGCGCAATTTCTGCTCTTCAGCCATCAGCAACTCAGGAGGTGTGAAAGAAGGTCTTTTTCGCTTCGTCGCTTCGAACCGCTGCGGCGATTGCCCTGCCATCGGCGGTATCCGGTCCCTTCCCCGCTACCCCACTACCATTAGGTGGTGAATTCGGAGTGGTTCTTCGGTACGATCGGTGAGTGATTAAAACCTCTTCATTATCAGGAGTTAGAAAGAACAGGACGCCCAGAGGGCATAGGTTAGATAATTTCTAAAACTTATCCCAAGAATTCCATTAGTGATTGCAATTTCTCAAGTGACATTTATTTAGTGATACTTAAAAGGTTTTCAGCAAGTGTTTTTCAGCCAGTGAATTTATCCGCAAGTGTTTTTTTCCGCCAAGTGATTTCGGTGTTAGTTTTTGAACTGCGTTGGCATTGTCCCCCGCCGTTACTGTCCTCCGTCGTTTTCGTCCCCCGTCGCACGTCGTATATTCTACCTTGGTTTGTGAATATTTTTCCGCGCCTGGCTGTACTTCGATATAGCCAGGCCCCGATCATGGCTTCCAGCAGCTCCGGCGCCGGAAGGCCAACCAACATTTATAATGGTGTTCCCACCACTCGTACCTCGCCCAGATGGGCTGACCCTTTTGGTGGCAACTTACAAATATTACTTTTGAGAGCCACTGAAGGCAATCTTCTTCCATCGAATCCTTTTACTGTTTCCAAATCGATCCAAGGAGTGATCGGTAAGGAATTCAAAGATGCTAAACCTCAACGCGACGATAAAAATCGCCTTCAATATGCACTACATCTACGAGATGAAAAACTTGTTCAACTGCTTCTGGGTACAAAGTCGCTGATCGACGAAACACCCATTGAAATTACTTACCATCCCACCTTGAACCAACGCAAATGCGTTGTGTCCTGTCGTGACGTTATGTTTTTGAATGAAGATGTCCTCCTAACTGAACTAGCCGACCAAAATGTGATCGGTGTTAAAAAAATTCTATGATTTGACACAGTCTTGAAGGAAAGAGTTCCTACTTCAACCATGATCCTCATCATTAACGGAACAGTTATCCCTGAAGCAATTAACTTCGGATTCCTCCGTGCTCCAACCAGAAACTTCTACCCAAACCCGATGCAATGCTTCGGATGCTTCGCTTTTGGCCGCACTTCCAAAAAGTGCGCTAAAAAAATCCAACTTTGTCGTAACTGCGGTGTAGCCCACCCTGAACTAAACACAAATACTAATGATAAAGACAAAATTAAAAATTTTATTTGCAATGCACCTGCCTCTTGTGTGAACTGCAAGGGAAATCACGCCTCAACCAGTAGGAAGTGCCCAGCGTGGATCGCAGAGGATAACATCACCAGAGTCCGAATTGACCAAGGTGTGTCTTATAAGGAAGCTAAATCCATTTTCGAGAACAAAAATGGTCCTTCCTTTGCTAGTAAGCTGCAAGAAAGACTAGAGAAAATTCAGAATACTGGTTGTTCTCAATGCAAGTGCAACTGCACTCAGGCTAAGCCAATTTCTTCCGTAAAAGCAGTTCCAACCCCGTCCAGTAATCCACAGGAATCGGAACTCAGCACCTCCTCGTCAGATTCAGAATCCGACCCAGATATTTCAATGGAAATTGATACAACCCCCTCCAACAAGAGGAAGAATACTAACAAAAGGTCAACCTCAGATGAATTCAAATCATCAGAAAAGGAAATTTTTCGAGGAAAAGAATCCAATAGGAAGAAATCTAAGAATCAAAAATACAACTCAACCCAACCATCCACTTCCCTCCAACCATCCACTTCCCCCCAACCATCCACTTCATTCCAACCAACCACCGCATCCAAAACTAAAACCTCCAACCAATCAAACCATTCAAACAAACCCACCCCACTTGCCAACAAACCAATTGCCAACGTTTCCAAAAATGACCCTAGACTAAAGAACAAATCCGGCAAGTCTACCCATTCCTAATCTCATACCCTTCTCTCATCTTCGAACCCTTATTTACTTACCTCAGCCCACTTACCTTCTTCTCATTTTTAAAATTCACTCCTCTAGCTAGTAACAGCAACCCTTCGTCCTGTAACCAAACACCCAACCGAAAACTTGCTATTCAATGGAACTTGCGTGGGCTATCCACTTCCATGAACGAAATTAAGCTAATGTTAGCTGAGGAACTACATCTCACACTAGCACTGGCTTTTCAAGAAGCTAAAAAAATCAATGTATCGCTCTTAGAGCGGGCGTTTAGCGGCAAATTTTCATGGTATTTTAAGGAAGGGCCATCCTCGGGGCTTTTTGGAGCCTGCCTCACTGTCCTGAGTGACTTTCCTCATACCGTCATCCCCATAACATAATCATTACAAATATGTGCGATACAACTGAAGGGACCTCTACAGGTAACCCTTGCTTCCTTGCAACTTACGGATGCCATCAAACAGTTACCGCACCCATTCGTCCTGATGGGTGACTTTAACGCCTCCCACTCTTCATGGGGAGGAAACAAATGTGACAAAAGAGGTAAAACAATTTTGGGAATCGTCCAAAAGCTAAACCTCATCATACTTAACGATCACCGTCATACCAGGATAGATATCCATCACGGATCATCATCGGCCATCGACATCACGATTGCTTCCTGGGCCCTCGCCTCCAGGTTGAGCTGGACCGTTGATACTGACCTCAGAGGTAGTGATCATTTCCCCATCCACATCCGAACCCTGTCTAGAAACCCAAACATTCGTTTGCGCAGGAAATGGATATACCAGTCGGCTGACTGGGAAGGCTTCGAATCCACAATCAACAGCTTACTTTCCGAACATGAAAGCTGCTCTGTGGAAGAATTGACCCACGCCATTATTTTAGCGGCTAAACAAAATATCCACCGTACCAGTGGGAAACCCGGCCGATAGGCTGTACCATGGTGGAACGATGCAGTTGCACAGGCCATCAAAAGGAGAAGAAAATCCCTTCGTATCCTACGACGCCTTCCTGATGGAAGCGCTTGCAAAATGATTGCCCTAACAAACTTCCAAACGGCTAGAGCTCTAGCTAGGAAGGTAATAACCGAAGCCAAGCAAAACAGTTGGATGGAATTTCTTGATTGCATCAACCCTAATACTTCGACATCTGAACTTTGGAACAAGGTCAACTTACTTAGTGGCAAGAAAGCTTCAAACTGCTATTCCTTCGAGATTAATGGCACCTTCACCGAAGATCCAGGCACCATAGCCGACCATCTAGCCGACCACTTTGCCACTATTTCAGCCACCTCCAACTACACTAACGAATTCAAGGCTATTAAGGCGGAGGCGGAACTTAAAGTTTTTCCTCCTGCTTCGGAACAGGTCCACAAATACAACGATAAGTTCTCTTTGGACGAGTTGTTATGGGCAATAAAAATATCCAAAAGCAAATCAGCTGGCCCAGACGGAATCGAATATCCGATGATCAAGCATCTACCTCTTCATGCAAAAAATCTACTTCTTCAGATATACAACGAATGTTGGGCTAACAGCTATTTCCCTGACGCATGGAAAACGGGCTTGGTAATACCTATCCCAAAGGTAAAGGAGAGTAAACGGGCCGCGAATAACTTCCGTCCCATAACCCTCCTCAGCTGCTTAGGGAAAGTCTTCGAAAGAATGATCAATCGAAGACTTAGGACGGCCCTTGAAGAATACCAACTATTGGACCCCAGACAGCACGGCTTCCGCCGAGGTAAAGGTACGGGCACCTACTTCAGTCAACTCGATCATTTCCTTCAAGAAACTACCGAAAAGGGCCAACACAGCGAAATCGCTTCACTCGATCTAGCCAAAGCCTACGATACCACATGGCGCCATAACGTTATCGATCAACTCCACCGATGGGGTTTTGAAGGCTCCCTCTTCAACATTCTTCGCTGTTTCCTCACCAATCGAGGCTTTCAAGTTCACTTCGGAGGAGTACTTTCGGATCACCGTTGCCTAGAAAACGGAGTACCACAAGGTTCGGTTCTATCAGTTTCCCTCTTCCTCGTTGCTATGCAGTCGGTTCTAGAGGTTATCCCTAAAAACACCGAGGTACTGGCCTATGCAGACGATCTACTGCTGATGGCAAGAAATCCTTTCCCAGAAATGGTCCGCAGAAGACTGCAGGAAGGAATCTCGGCTGTTAGTAACTGGGCAAATTCCATCGGGTTTAAGTTTTCGGCAGAGAAGTCTAATATAATGCACTGCTGCAAATGTAAAGGTCATAGGAAAAGGTTTAGAACATGTCTAATCAATGGCAGGCCTATTAAGAGAGTCAACTCAGCCCGAATTCTTGGAATGCTAGTTGACAGTAAACTATCCTTCGGACAACACCTCAGAAATGCTAAAGCTAGTATGAAGTGCCACCTGCGACTGGTGAAAGCTTTAGGTGGCCGATGCCACTTGAGTTCTCGTAAAACCATGTGCAACATAGGCAAAAGCATTATCTTCTCTAAAATTCGTTACGGCATCGAACTTTTCAGCCGTGCCTCTTGGGCTCACTTGAATTACTTAAAGCCTGTCTACCATAGTGTGATTAGATATGCATCAGGAGCCCTTCAGACCAGCCCAATAAACGCTCTGCTTGTGGAGGCTGGCGTAGTTCCTTTCGAACACTTCCTCACAAATATCCTAGCCACTAAAGCCATCCGGACGTCCGAGAAATACCCGGATCTTCTATCCATTTACTCCAGAGCCAACATTTGGCTGCAAAATATTAGCCAAGTCACCCTCCCGACTATTGCCCCATTAAGCAGAGTCGGTCAACGCCCATGGCACGCACATCCGCCAAAGATAGACTGGTCTATCAAAAATGCTGTCAGGGCTGGGGAAGCCAGCAGCATTGTTACGGCCTGTTTTAATAACCACCTTCACAACAAGTATCACACCCACCACAAAATCTTCACAGATGGGTCTTTTGATGGAAACCTAACAGGGTTTGGAGTTTTTGCCAATAACACGGAGCTAAAATTCCAACTGCCTTCCATATGTTCGGTATACTCCGCCTAAATTGCCGCTCTCCTTGTCGCGACATCACTCTGTGATAACGACCGTAAAGTGGTGATCTTCTTAGATTCCTATAGTGCATTACGGGCGCTACAAAGTGACGATAGTAAACACCCTTGGATACAAAGCATTGAGGAAAAAATTACAGGGAAGGACATCACATTCTGCTGGGTCCCAGGGCACTGCGGAATCCATGGTAATGAACAGGCTGATCGTCTCGCCAAGGAGGGTAGGCTCTTAGAACTATGGACCACCTCCCACCCAGCAAATGACACCATCAGATAGGTCAGTCAATCCCTCAGATTGAGCTGGGAGAACAGTTGGTATTTTTCCCGCGACCTTTTCTTAAGAAGGATCAAGAATACTACCCTTCCCTGGAAGGATAGTATTCTCCGATCTACTCAAGTATGTCTGACACGTTTACGTATCGGGCATACATTTTTAACACACAAATTTATCATGTGTAGATTGGAACCAACACTATGTGAGTCATGCAATGTAAGACTCACGGTGGAACACATATTAATCACATGCCCTAAATTTAATGCTTCAAGAATAAAGTTTCAGGTCGCAGACACCATAAGGACAGCACTATCGGACGACGCCGTCGAGGAAAAAAGGACCATCGATTTCCTAAAGGATACAGGTTTATTCGATCAGATCTAATGTCTAATTACTACATTTACCTATACTGATAAAATTTCGTTTGTCTTCTCTTCTACTTTCAGCAAAAGATGAGCAGGTTTTTTACGCCCCTTTTAGAAGCGAGCTCCTCAAGCACACTAAAAGGGGCTTTTTCCCTGCTCCAATTGTTTGGTTGTGTTTTTGACCCCGGGGCCGTGTAGGGTGCGGCGATACGACATACATCCATAGCGGTTACTAGGACTGGGTCGAGCGAGAATAACGAATTTTGCAATAGTTTTCTTAGTTTTCTTTCCAGTTAAATTTCCCGCCCTCAAGGGCAAGAGACGAATGAACTCTCAGAGTTTAAAGTCTCTTTAATTCAATACCGTTACCGTCAAATTGTCCACATTCTTTGTGTGGACACCGACTGGACAACATCGTTGCTGGACAAGCTGGACGGCGAGGGATCGAGTGCCTTTCTCAAGGCAAGAGGGTGGAGGTGGTAGCGCTGGAGTAAAAGTAGAGTAGAGTTTTCAAAGGGCCTTTCTCAAGGCTAGAGACGAATGAACTGCAAAAGTTTAAAGTCTCTATAATACAATACCTTCCTTCCTTCCTTCAAATTGTCCTCATTGCATTTTGAAGAGACTTCCCCCAAAACGAACTCGTTCCTCTCTTTCTCTCTCCCATGTACATGTGCATGCATGGATGTTTGAGTTCAACGTGGTTTGACATACGCTACATGTGAGCTAGATTCTTTTGTATCGTACAAGAAAATTATTTACACTTATAAAATAACGTGCAGTGTGTGTGCGCTATTTTGCACGCCTAATACTAACTAATACTAACGCGAGGACCTTTATAGCATAAATGTCTAAGTTCGTTGGTTTGAGTTCACGATGGGTAGACAATAAACCGTTCGTTGATGGGGTAACTTTTTTTTTTGCATCAGAAATCGTGTTTTCGTTCCTCTTTATATGGACGTAAAAATAATATTGCGTACGCGGGTATGAATTAGAGTTAGGGGAAAATGGAAGTGTGGATTGAAGTCAGTTGAATGAAGAAGTAGATTTGTATTCATTGTTTGAGTCAGTTAAAATAACCACTGACTGGACTAGTTCTCCAGTCAACCTCGCTAGTCAACGCTAGTCAATTCATTTTCTAGTCAAGTTACTTTTTGTTGCCGGCGACTGCCGGAGCAGTTCTAGTCGAAGCAAAACTACTGAGAGTAGAGTCGGTCCTCATTTTTCACCTTCGAAGATTCCGGGCCCTGGTAGGAAGCCAGCTGTCATGTTTTGTGTTAGATAAAAATGAACGAATTATATTTTTCATCAATTAATGCTAGCGTTCAAAATCATAAGAGCCAAATTGTCAAAAATGAGTGTTGTGAAATCGCGAGGTAAAAAATGGTGCTCAGATGAAGACAAAGCATTATGCCGGCCTTGGCTTGATGTGTCGCAGAATGCAGCCGTTGGAATTAACCAAAGAACGGACAATCTGTATGACCGTATTCACACCAATTGTGAGGAAAATCACATCAAGTGTATACGACAGCAGAGTGGTGCTTCTCCGGAAGATGTTTTCAAACAAGCGCTATCCTATATGCAACATAAAAAAAAGATATAGTTTGGAAAGTGTCCTGAAGTGAAAACAATACCACAGTGGAAAGGTAATTTGTTTTTGGTGCCCAATGAAGTAGTTTCAATTTTCTCTCGACTGTATTTCGCTTGTCTCGTGGAAAAAAATCTTTTTATGAGAAACATCAAAGAAACAGCTCGGTGAAATTTGTAAAAACATCCATTAATTTCAATCCCTTCATGCAGGCTCCCAAAAAATCCCAATTTATGAATGACCTCGAAACTGAAGAATTCCGTGATGAAGCAACTACTGGAGGAACATCAGCCTCAAGTGCGCACCGTCCAATAGGCAGGGATGCAGCCAAGAAGCAAAAGAAATCAGAACTCGATTTGGCCAAATCTGGTAGGTTTTTGGTAGTAGCTCAAGCAAAGCTGATCGAAAGAATCAAGGTGTTAAAAGGATTGGTTAACCATTCGATTATATCTGTGAATCTGAACAGATTAAGTAATGTAGCCAGGAAGTATTACGCTTTGGAGCAGCAACGTATTTTGTCAGAACGAAGCGAAAAACCTGGTTCCTTTTCAGAAGCTGATTTTCAGGAAGACGTACTTGCAGATATATCCGATGAAGATGTTGTCAATGAAAATATTGATTAATTTTCTAAATAATGTATATTTGTCGCTATCTAACTTTTAATGAGTTGATAAATCTTTTTCGAATGTTTTTTAACATGTTATTTTAATTTAAATGATAACTAAAAAGTAAAATTAAGTAATAAGTCAGTTTTATTAATTTCAATTAATGCTCTTCCCCCCTCTTGCTCCATCAATGCTCAATACACAAAACCTGGTAGTGAATATTGGAATTGTGTACGTATTCAAAGCGCGTCAAAAATTCTGAATAAACTGCTTCAGAGGTCTCTGGAACAATGGAGTTTTCATTTTCATGCCACTAAAATACACTCTGTCCAACTTTTATAAGACTACCCTGTATATATCTCGTTGCAACACAAACAGTTATTATTTAAATATGTTACATTCATACATTGTAAAATGCTTAGAATAAAGTATATTTAACGTCAATTTCGTTCAAAAGAGTTATTTGTTTATTTATTGTGCCTCAATATGACAATTTCAGCTGTCCAGTTTCTATAAGACCATTTCAAAATTCATAAGTATTATCAATATTATCAATAAAAAATTCAAAACGACTGGCTGATTTACATGTCATTAATTGGCAACCCTGCCATTTCGGCTAAAAACCTGGAAAATTCGTGTTGGTATACTATTTACCAAATTCTGCTAAACAAATTTCTCGATATTTTTCCATGTTTCCGAAATTGCGACCTTGAGCTCTTCAGTCATGGTGTACCTCAATGTAGATTCTGCGTACAAGGATCTCCCTAAGATTTTCAGCAGGATTCAAGTCTGGAGAGCGAGCGGGCCAGTCCAAAAAAAATATGTTTTTGGTCCTTAATCCATTGCTTCGTTCCCTTGTTTTTATGAATAGTAGCATTGTTTTGCTGGAATGTGCATTTTTTGTGACGATATCTACGCAAAAACGATGGGAGGGAAGATTCCAGAACATGTATGTAATTCTTGAATGATGTGAAAGTTATCTTGAGCTTTCCGGTTGCAGAAAATGCTTTTCCTCCTTCCGTAAATCACACCAGTACTCGTTGAAACCATCAGGTCCATCCAAATTGAACTTTTTTTCGTTTGTGAAGATAACCTATACATTGAAGAACTTTTCGTTATGGTATACAGCAAAAAATATTCTTTTAGAAACATTCTTTGTCACAACATACCATGTCCCACTGTCGGTTCATGTGAGCTTTGGTAAAACTCAGACGTCTTCCGATGTGAGATGGTGTGAAATTAGGAGCTTTAACATTTTAAGTCCTCTTTAGGTGAGGACTTTTTACCAAAACTCGACGATTTGTCACCCGAGAAACATTTAAATTAAAATATTGCTTTATTTGCATAAATGATTTTAAGGTACCGTATTACCGTTACCGTATCCTTGAGGATTTTCCAAATAATTGAGCTCTACTTGATGAGATCGTCCAATCCGCCGAACAATTTCTCTGATAGCAACATTTTCTTGGTGAAATGCATCGATTTGTCTTCCTTCTCTCTCCGTGAGCACTTTTCCCTTCGGTATTTTCCAGATTTATTGATCAAAACAACTTAAACTACGGAAAATATAACAGGTCTCATAGAAACTGGACACTTGAAAAATACAGAAACATTAATTTACACTCAGACTTTTTCGGATACAAAGCTCGTTCGATTCGCGAAACATATTTGTTTGTTCGCTTAATTTTTCCCCGGATGTTTTTGGGGATACTGTTTTAACCAGCCGGGTGACGTCTTTAGAGAACCCCCATTGAACTGACAGGAGCCAACATATCGGGTATCCCACTGACATTTTCCCTTTGTTTTCATATGAATTGGGTATCCCACTGACAGTTCTGCTTGAGATTTTGCTAACTATCCTAGCATCAATCATAGCACCCGGCTGGTTTTAACCGATATTCAGCACAGTAGACGTCCTCGTACTGGAGGTAAGCGTGTTTTTTATAAATTGTGATAAGATAAACTAATCGGAGATGTTTTCAGCTGTCCCATGTATTCGCTCTTTGGATCGGGAACGGGAACAACACTGCTTCGATATAACCTCTCCACATATTTGTTCATCGGGTTTTGATTTTTTTTTTCTAATACAAGTGCGATAATTTTACTGTTTTCAATTTTAAAATGATTAAGTGAACTGCTATTTAATGCTTCCGAGATATATTTTGAGGCAGTTCTAGTGTTACAATTTTAAAAAATTAAAAAATATTCGAATTTATATGAATTCGATCGATGGTTTATTACTATTTTTTGCTTTTTTCTTTGCGTACCACTACAGTAAACATTTACTAACTGGGCGAGAATGAAAGACCAGATATCGACATTCACGTTAACTGGTCCGGCATGTTAAACGTCAAATAAAATCGAGGTGAACTTCAATGAATTGTTTGTTTCGCGTTTATCATGAAATTGGATGAATTCCAATTTATGTTTCGAATTGAGTGCGACAACAGGTATGAAATATATTTTGAGGAAATTATTTTTCTTTAATTTAATCAATGTTTTTGTCATGCGAAAATAATGTCAATTTTCATGACATTTCAAACTACATTCGAATGACCATTAGGGGCTGTCCACATACCACGTGGACAACTTTAGGGGGGGTAGGGGGTATCAGAATGTCCACGCTTGTCCACGGAGAGGGGGAGGGGGTATAGACTATGTCCACGTGGACACGAAGAATAAATATTTTTTCAAATATAATCACCGATACACTCGAAATTAAATAAAAATCGTTCCGTATTCAAGAATTTCAAAACTCCGCCCAACCTGAGTATTCCATAATTATCAATAAACTGATTGAGATGAGAGTCAGATATTTACTGAGAGTGCTCCATATATATTTACTAGATCATTGGACTTCTTCACTAAAATCCATATTCTGAAAATAACTCATGTAAACTGTGAACAGCCGGGCTATTTCCTATGATCCTATGACTTTTAGAGTTACGGGCTATACATAGACGTTCATAACCAAAAACTATAAAAATTAAACAGTTCCATAATGGTTGAGTTTTCATGATATTACGCATATGGTTTATTCATCAAATATAATGTTCTATAGATTTTTTTCTAACTCGAGAACAGTTAGTTTTAGAACGAAAATGTCTGTATAGTTTTTCATGCAAAATTACGTGTAAAACCTTTTTTTTTGAATTACTTTTCTTGAAAAGTAACAATTTTCCAAAGTATTGGAATTTTTCAATTTCTAGGATATATTTACATTTACGAAAGATGATTTATGCACCACTAGTTGACATAATTTCCTATGATCCTCTTATCTCTCCACGCTAATAATCTTTTGTTTACACCGAGTACCATTATCTATTATCCATAGAAAACTGCGTTTTATTGCATGATCAAATTCACTAGACATTAAAATTCGTACAGAAGTAGTGTAAATTATTGCATGCGGTTGGATAAAGTATTTAGTATGATTCCTCGCAAAAGGTTAATGAATTGCAGAATGGTCGATAAGGATTTGAAAAATAATAAAATATTTTGATACGCTTTCAATACCCTAATTTTCCGAACTATTGCGGAAAAGGTTTCGTATTGCGCTACAGACTAAAGGTGAATCGGAAATTCAGAGTGATGGGGCCTGATTCTCAAATACACTACGAATACACTTCACGGTGGAAACGGTATGAAACGCATTCGCGATGACAACGGTACGGTGTCGACATCTGGATGCGAGATTAGTTTCCCACTAAATTTATCATTATAAAATCAAATTATCTTCAGATTAAATTTTTGTATGAGATTATTATATCACACGAAGAAAACAAAGTTTTCCACTCACATTGAGTACCAGTTTGATAAGAAGAGGTTAATTTTCATTAATGATTTTTTATTTGAAAAGTGCTCATTCTGCCTGAAAACTCATCATTATCTTCGACACTTCACTAACTCGTAAAACGTAGTTCAATGGCGTGCCGTTTATTTCGTTTCCACCGTGAAGTGTTTTCGAGAATCAGGCCCATGATGAATCGGCATTTGCTGTGATCGATCATATTCCGGAGTGGCCAAGGATCTGCACTCAATAAAAAAAAATAAAGGACCAGAATGCAACATCGAAAATGTTGAGTGGGTTTTGGAACGCTGTAACTGTCATAAAACGATGCATTTGTCAAAGCAATAACTGGGTCTTGTATAGAACATTTCAAAACTGTCCATCGATTTGCTGTGCGATCGTTATGTCATTAAATGTTTATAATCCAAAATGAAAAAACAAATTTTCCTTAGATCGAGAATATCTCTGTGAAAAAAATTCTACTGGAATTCCATTTGAATCGAATGAAAGCGAATCAACCAGGTTAATTGGATTATTACTGGATTTTCAGATGGAATAAGTACACTTCTGAAATAAAGCTGTGAACTTAAATTAACATTATTGTATCTATGTATTCTATGTGATATCAACACATTTTTTAGGAAAAACCTGAACTAAAATTGTATTTGAAAATAATTTCAAATCCATTTTATTTTATTCGATTGGCGTTTGAAATCACAATTAGTAAAGCTCCAGATCAATCTTCGAAGTTGTGTAGTTTATATTCAGATGCGGATTGTTCCTCACCTGGTCAACTGTACATTACTAGTTTCCGTGTGGGCAAACTAGATAGCCTGCACATCTTCGCTGATAATGGAAAATCAAAAGTTTACTCACAAGTATTTTAAAATTAAATGGAACATGTGCTTTGTTATGCTACACATTTCTCTACCTGGTACAGCAGGGTACAGCTAGTAAAACCTGAAATAAAATAAACTTAAATGGAATTTAAGCGCGATTCAGACATTTCCTTAGTTATTTTAATTAAAAAGAGAAAAATGTCCACGTGGACAAAGGGGGGTAGGGGTATTAAAATGTCCACGCTTGTCCACGGAGGGGGAGGGGGGAGTCTAAAATCGTGCTTTTTCTGTCCACGTGGTATGTGGACAGCCCCTTACAGCAAATCTTCCATTTGATTATAGCGTCGATTGTTTACGAAATTCTGCTTTTTGAGTGGTCCAAGGTACATTGCTAAAATAGCTCCCTGTCAAAACCGATCGAAAACCAATTCCAGTAGCAACCATTGATGTGGTTAGTTTTATCGACTGGATTTCTAGGGCCCTTTAACCCTTTACCGTACAACATCGAGTCTCACTTGTGGGTACTTGAATAACATAGGGCGCTAGAACGCTAAACAGGCTAGTGAAATCACTTGATGTGTGACGTATTAAATACTACGGGAAGGGGTTAATTACTCCGTAATTTCGACCAATGAACTATAGGTAAGGGGAGGCAATACGGAGATGGCACAGCGTTCCGGTCGATATCTCGTTCATCGATTTCATGCTGAGTAGTTCATTAATCGATTAATCAAACTATTGCCGGACATCACTATGCACCATCTGACATTGAGCTAGACGTGAAAGCAGCTGGCTGGGTGTGAAAACGTAAACACTAGCCATCACCAATTCATAACAAAAACCTCGCAGTGCAATACGTTAGCCTCCCGAATTTTGAGCAGCCATTTGTGTGCTTATGGTCGAAATTGTTCGCAATCGAGTAGTCAAAATGATGAAGTGCTGAGATTGTATAGAATTTGGGACTCACCATCGGGAGGGTGACAAGCTTCCCACCCATATCGAAGCGCACAATCGGAACAAGAGTACCAACCAACTTGTTTAATAATAAGCTACATTGCACCTGCAGCAGGGAAACACGAACGGGTAGCAGAATGATTACACTGACCAGGAAGAAGAAGGATGCAAGTAACTCGGCGGCGGATTCTAGCAAGCGAATTTCCATCCGAGAGTTTCTCCTCGTTAAGGAAGTGCAAGAATTGGACCAGAACCTGCCGAACACTTGCAAGATCACCTTCCAGGATCCGAACGTGTTGAGTGAATTCACGCTGGTCATCACACCGAACGAGGGCTTCTGGCAGGGTGGTAGATTTAAGTTCGTCCTTTTCGTCCCCGAGGAGTATAACATGGCGGTGAGTAGCAGTAATGTTCCGCCGAGAAGAATTTGCTTCGTGACACAAATTGTCCATTTACAGCCACCGAAGGTGAAATGCGTTACGAAACTGTGGCATCCCAATATATCCGTCGAGGGAGATATCTGCCTATCGTTGCTGCGATTGAATTCAATAGATGGCCTTGGGTGGGCTCCCACTCGGCGGCTGAAGGATGTCATATGGGGACTGAATTCTCTGTTCACGGTTAGAGTATAGCCGGTTTTGCGCGTTAGAGTTGCTAATAACTGTTTTGTTTTCATCCAGGACCTCTTGAATTTCGAAGATCCACTGAACATTGAGGCGGCGGAGCAATTCGCCAGGGATAAGGACAAATTCCAGGCGAAAGTTCGAGAGTACGTAGCAACGTACGCCCGGAGATAATCGATTCAGCCCGGGCGTACCGAAAAAAATAGCGACAACAAAAAACGGACAGAGGTGTGATATGCAGCGGCGCATAAACGTGCGTAAAAAAGCGTGAATAATTTTATGGGTGATTGGCTATTCACGTTTTACGTTTTTCTGAGTAGTCGTGATATTTGTTGTAATTATTTTCGAACACTTGCTGGTTGGTTGTAAATTTCATCGAGTATCGTTTGTTGGAAACATCTTTTTTACATCTTGACAAAATGGGCAATGTTGTACGATTTCGTCGTCGTGAGTTTCTAGAACAACTTATTTTTGTACTCGTGGCAAATTTTTAAAACGGTGGCATTTGATTACATTTATTTTTATCAAATGACATTACAAAAATAAAAAAAAATATTTGAGTATATTTTTATTTTTGTTTCTGTAATTAGTGTCTTCATACCGGTCTAATTTAATAAACGATGATAAGTTATGAGAGATGAAAAATTAAATGAAATCGATTTTAGGCAACGTATTCCGAAATAGATTCTATCACTCCTCCCAGCCCGATGTGGATAAATCGCACGCTTTCCACCGGTAAACGATGGTTGAATTTACAGAACTTATTTCCATTGATGATGATCGAGTAGTACGAATCTTTCACTTTGATTTCCATGTCGAACGGAGTCCCGATCGAAATGGGACATCTCCCATCGCGTTCCTCATTCTGCCAAGCACCACCCTCGTAGCTGGTGCGGATTATTCTTCTGTCGCCCGGACGAATACTTATATGCAGTGGTGCGTCATCACGAGGGTCTACAGCTGCACCCGTTTGGAGATTTATGTTAAAACTAATAACAAGCAAGATGAAATGGATTAAACAACCACATAATGCAAGCTACATCGTTCAACACTTACAAATCATTGCCCGTAACCTGTCCGCGGATATGAAGACTTTTGCCAGCGAACAAACCCCCAGGAATTTCACCAAGAAACGGGATTGACTAGTTAATATGATGATGCAAATGCGTTAGTAAGTGATTAACAAACGGTTTACGTCTTCTGTTTACCGTGTTTTCCACCGGAATTGTAGCCATTTCGACAGATAGTGTAGCCAATACTCGGATAAACGACGAGTTGGTGACCGCTTTAATATAAACTGCTAATGGATAGGTGATTGATTTCAGGCAACTCTTACGGGTATGTTATCTTATCAATTGCCGATAAATAATATGAGGTGATTCATACATTTCCGTCCCAAAGGCGCTTTTGCAATTGCCGATAGAAATAGAGTAGGATTAGAGCATTGTTTTGGAAAATGAGTAAAACGCACACTAATCTTTCTACCGAATTTGAAGTGATGCTTTCCGATGAGTTCCAATAAATGTAGAGTATAAGGCCTTTCAGGCCGTGCAATTATAGCAGTAATAGAACAAAACTACTATGAAGACAATTTTTACATATTGGAAAAAAGTAAATTTATTTTGTTCCAAAAACAATTGGAAACTCTGTTTAGAAGCCCTTAAATATTTCAGCGTTAGGAAATCCAGCCGGTATACCACGCCACGCGGCACATCCATCGTCAGCGGTATGCGATATGCATACCCAGCAGAATGAAATAATAAAAAGGCCACAGCCATGTGGCTCGCTCTCTTTTCTCACACTGGACGTCGGCTAGGGAATAAGTAGGTTAGGAATTTAATAAAACTCTTTTTTAAAAAGTATATAAACAGGAAGAGTTTCCTTACTGGCGCAGCCGGTAGGATACCCATCAGGAGGTTTTAGAAAAAAAGTGACAAAGTGACAGTGAAAGCTTAGTAGTGATCACCAGCAGCAGCACCAAATAATCATTCTGGAGCATCGCTTGGACATCGCCCCTAGCAGAACGACAACTATTGCCCGCCTCCTCGGGGCCTACATATCAGCATATCGAATGCTGGAAATAATCGTGTAAGTACACACATTTAATTATACTTAACTACCGAAACAATGCCAGACGAAAAGTGCAGTGAAATTGAGCAGCTCCGTAACACGGTTGAGGAGCTTAAAACAATGCTCGCCGGGGGGCAGAATGACGATCTTTATCGCCTGCCAGATCCCATCAAAAATTTGTCCGAGTTCACGGGCAACAAACGAGAATTAAACTCGTGGTTGGAAGAAGTTGACGAATTATACGATACCTTTAAAGTGAAGGGACGAAAGGGTGCTCCTGACACATTAAACATGTTCTATCTCAGAGCAATAAGAAACAAAATTAAAGGTGAGGCACGCACCATTCTATGTGCCAACGGGAATCCCAGTACTTTACAGGGGATTAAGAAAATTTTGGTCGAAAACTTCGGTGACCAAAGAGATTTTACTACTAACCTTTCACTTTTATTCCATATCCGTAAAGGTGACAAAAACAATTCGAGATTCTTTAACGAGGTTAAAGAAATCAATACTAAGTTAAAGGCTAATCTTCAAATGAACCCGCTTTCACCAAACGAAATTATCGAGATGATAACAGTCTCAAAATATTTGGACAATATAGGGGAGCCACTTGCGTCCATTATTAGAAATTCTAAACCTTCTACACTCGATGAAGCACACTTAGCAGTTATGCTTAATGCTAACGCCGAGACACGCGCAAAGGGGACGGTAAAACCAAAAGCATTCGGAAATCAAGCACACCAAAGTAAATTAAATTTTAATAAACCCCCACCGCAACAGCAACAACAACAACAACAACAACAACAACAACAAAAACAACAACAACAACAACATAAGAAACCATATCAGCAATACAGAGCGCGGGTTGAGCATAATAATAATGAATCAAATGGAGCGCAAAGCGCCATAGTGGACAATGACTCGGACGATGACAATGACGATGACGATGACGACGAATCAGATATCGCAGTGGAATCCAATGAACTAAATTTTCACGTGGTCAGATTGAAAAACTCTCGAACTTGAATTTTATACCATACATTCGTTTTACGACTTCGAAAGGTTATTTAAACTTTCTGGTCGACACAGGGGCCAATAAGTCGTATATAAATCCGGAACATGTCAAAACCGCTAGCAAGGTATCTAATCCTGCGGTTGTAACAAACAAAAATGGTAAATTTGTAATAGATAACGTTGTACATGTTAATTTGTTTGCAGAATCCTTCAGTGAAAAATTGCCATACCACGTGTTTAAATTTCATCCATTTTTCGATGGCCTTATAGGCTACGAAAATTTAGCGCGCATGAACGCAATCATTGATACAACACATCATTTTTTAAAAATTGGTAACAGAGAGTACTCTTTCACAAAGTACTATCCTTCAAACATAAATTTCCACGAGTGTCGTGAAAAACTTGGTGAGATTTGTACTACATCGAATGGCACATTTTTGATTGAGCATGAAACAGATATTGCTACCTTGGCTACCATGACTGTTGATAGATCACAGTAGCCATGCCAGAAGCAGGAGTGACATGCTTTTAGATTTGTGCTTATTCTAGTTTTACCTTCCAACTAATAAAGACATGAAATCCTCAAACTCTCATAATTTATTTGACTACTGAGAAGGTAACATTTTTGGCGACGAGGTTGAAGCCTGAAGATTCTTCCGAGATGACCACCGAATATGGAACTCAAGCCGGATCCGAAGCTGGAGCAAGTGGAGGAGAAATTCCGTTGTCCGTTGTGATGCAGCAAATGGCCGAGCAAAACAGCCGTTTGATGAAGTTACTGGAACAGTTCACCGGTAACCAAGCAACGTCAACACAGCAAAACGCTCCAGAAAAAATTCTCGAATCCCTTGCAACCAACCTTAAGGAGTTTCACTTCGATCCGGAAAACGGGTTGACTTTCGATCGCTGGTTTTCTAAGTACGAGGATCTATTCAGGCAGGATGGCAGAAGCTTGGACGATGCCGCGAAGGTTAGACTTTTGCTGCGGAGTCTCAGTGTTCCGGTGCACGAGAAATTCCTCAACTACCTGCTGCCGTCCCACCCACGCGATTTCACCTTCGACGAAGTTGTAGACGAGATGAAGCAGATTTTTGGTCAGCATAAATCTCTGTTCAGCAAGCGCTACGACTGCCTCAATATTGAGAAGAACGAAGCCGACGATTTCGTAACGTATGCTGGAATCGTCAACCGTCAATGTGAGGATTTTGAACTTCAGAAGCTCACCGTGGATCAGTTCAAGAGCCTGGTGTTCATCTGCGGTTTCAAGTCATCGAAAGACACCGACGTCAGGACCCGACTTCTGTCGAAGCTCGAGTCCGATCAAGCTGAAACCATCAACCTGGCAGGACTGGTCACCGAGTGCCAACGACTTTCGAATCTTAAACACGACACGGCGTTGGTCGAGAAGAAACCGACATCTTCAGCGGTCCAGGCAGTTCGGCAGTCAAAGAAGCAGCCGAACAACCAGATGAAGTCATCAGCAGACATCAAGACACCTCCATCACCATGTTGGCAATGCGGCGCAATGCACTTTGTGAAGGACTGCAAATTTTCGAAGCACACCTGCAAACAGTGCGGGAAAGTGGGCCACAAAGACGGCTACTGTGGTTGTTTTTCCAAGTCATCAACTACGGAGTCGAAAGCTGGTTCCAAGAAGAAGAAGCCTTTCAACACGAAGGTTATTCAAATCGTGAAGCAGGTCCGTAGCCGTAGAAGGTTCATCACCGTCAATTTCAACGGAAAATCGGCCGAGCTCCAATTGGATTGTGGTTCCGACATCACCGTTATCAGCACACACACGTGGAAAATGATTGGCTCACCGTCATCAACGGTGACTAGCGTAGAAGCATCAACGGCATCAAGGGAACCACTCGAATTGGTTGGCGAATTCACCTGCCCGGTTACTATCGGGAAAACTACGAAGGCATCGGTCTGCTACATCACATCAGTTGAAGATCTGAACGTCATCGGACTGGACTGGTTGGACGCGTTTGACTTATGGTCGAAGCCGCTTGCTGCCAACTGCAAACAGGTGAATCTTTCCAATTTTTCACTTTCCTCTGATCAGCACTTCCTTAAGCAATATCCTGAAGTTTTTCAAGATGGTTTGGGCTACTGCATGAAGACGAAAATTTCACTGTCTCTGAAGCCGGATGCCCAACCCGTTTTCCGACCAAAGCGACCGGTGCCTTTTCATGCCATCCAAAAGGTAGAAGAGGAGCTGGATCGACTCGAGCGGTTGGACATCATCTCGCCGGTCGATTTTTCGGACTGGGCAGCACCCATCGTCGTTGTCAAGAAACCGGGGGGAAAAGTGCGTGTATGTGCCGATTACTCGACTGGGCTCAATGCAGCACTGGAGACCAACAACCACCCTCTTCCTACCCCGGAGGAGATCTTCAGCAAGCTATCCGGCAGTCAAGTCTTCAGCATCATCGACCTGTCGGATGCCTACCTTCAGGTGGAGGTCGATGACGAATCCAAGAAGCTGTTGACGATTAACACCCACCGTGGGTTATTCCGTTTCAACCGATTGGCTCCAGGGGTCAAGTCAGCACCCGGTGCATTCCAGCAGCTAATGGCGAAAATGGTTTCGGGTCTACGTGGTGTGGAAGTTTTCCTCGACGATATTCTGGTGCACAGCAAGACTCTCGTGGATCATAACCGAATCATCCACATGCTTTTCAACCGTCTTCGTGACTATGGATTCCGTCTACGTGTGGAGAAGTGCCGATTCCACCAGGATCAAATCAAGTACCTTGGACATATCGTTTCTGCTAAAGGTATCCAACCCGATCCAGCCAAGATTGCAGCCATTTCGGAAATGCCCGCACCAACCGACGTTCCCACCTTGCGCTCGTTCTTAGGTGCAGTCAACTTTTACGGCAAATTCGTCCGCGAGATGCACCAACTACGCCATCCGTTAGACAACCTTCTGAAAAAGGACACGAAGTTCGATTGGAGTAAGGAGTGTCAGCACGCTTTCCAAAACATCAAAAAAGTGCTACAATCTGGTCTGTTGCTCACCCACTACAATCCAGAGCAAGAGATTATCGTGGCAGGAGATGCGTCAAAAACTGGCATTGGTGCAGTTATTCTTCATCGTTTTCCGAACGGCATCATCAAGGCTGTGTCACATGCATCGAGATCGCTGACTGTAGCAGAGCAGAACTATAGCCAAATCGAAAAAGAAGCGTTGGCATTGGTTTTTGCTTGCACGAAGTTCCATCGTTTGCTGTGGGGTCGCCGGTTCACGCTTCAAACGGACCATCAACCATTGCTGAGAATTTTCGGATCCAAAAAGGGCATTCCTGTACATACCGCAAATCGGCTCCAACGATGGGCCCTGACACTTTTGGGATACGATTTCAACATCGAATACGTATCAACTCAAGATTTCGGTTACGCTGACGTACTTTCCCGGCTTATCAGCAACCATCCGAAACGGAAGTGGAAGTAGTCGGGTAACGAGTTTGCAGTATTTCCGGCCACTTTGAGAAAGAATCCACCACAACTAAATAGTATTCTCCATCCACAGGTCCAGCGAAATCGATGTGGAGTCGTTACCCGACTACTTCCACAACGACCACATTTCTTCGAGAATGCTTCGCAAGATTTGGAATTCCTACAGTCATTGTGTCGGACAATGGAAGCCAGTTCACCAGTGCTGAATTCCGTGATTTCTGCGAAGAATTTGGGATCGTCCATTTCCGTACAGCTCCGTATCATCCACAATCAAACGGGCAAGCGGAGAGGTTTGTGGACACCTTGAAGAGATCGCTGAAGAAAATTGTCGACGGAGGAGAGAAGTCAACCCTTACTGCGCTTCAAACGTTCCTGTACGTCTACAGATCCACTCCATCAGCGGTTCTGAGTGGACAATCTCCAGCCGAGGTAATGCTTGGACGCAAGATGAGGACAACTTTGGACCTGTTACGACCGTCACCCAAACCAGAATTTCACCCGCAACATCAACCAGTCAAGCGAAGTTTCCTAGCTGGTGCTCGAGTTTATGCCAAAGTCTACTCTGCAAACGATAAGTGGAAGTGGATGCCCGGTGTTGTGCTCGAAGCTATTGGCAACGTCAACTACAACATATTATTGGACTGCCAAGTTGGTCGACGCAAAGTGCTACGTTCGCACATTGATCAACTCCGAACGGGAATGGAAGAAGTTGCTCCTGCACCAGCACCATTATCTATCTTGATTGACGACTTTGGACTTACTCCAGCTGAACCAACACCTCAGCTGGACAGAACCCAATCTTCGATCCAGAACGATCAACCAACACCTAATGAAGTCCTGAACTTGGATCAACCAACATCTGATGAGGAGCACGTTGAGTCAGCCGAGGTTCTTGATCTTCAAGATACGTTGTCGAGTGAAGGAGATGAAACTCTACTGTCAATGGATGTTCCCCAGCCGATTCTGACATCGACACCTTTGCAACGTCCCGTGCGATCAACCCGGCCACCAATCAAGTTTCAAGATTATCACTGCTACCAAATTAGAGGGGGAGATGCTACCTTGGCTACCATGACTGTTGATAGATCACAGTAGCCATGCCAGAAGCAGGAGTGACATGCTTTTAGATTTGTGCTTATTCTAGTTTTACCTTCCAACTAATAAAGACATGAAATCCTCAAACTCTCATAATTTATTTGACTACTGAGAAGGTAACAGATATCAACTCAAATGTCACTGTAAATCCTGGCTTATATGTAGCCGAGGATAACAGGGCAACAGTATTTCTGTCTGCAAATGGAAAGAAAAGAAATCACAACTTAAAACCATTCGATAATGATCCTTACTTGTTGGAAGACAAATGCAGTACAGGTAAACTAAAATTTCCTGCCGATCATTTAAACAAAGAAGAAATCCGCCTACTGGTTAAAACCCTGAAGCCATTCAAAGACATATTTTTCAATGAAAGCGAAAGGTTAACTTTCACTCATGAGGTAAAACATTCTATAAACACGACTAATGAAAAACCCATCCATCAGCGTACATACAAGTACCCATACCACCTTCGAGAAATTGTTTCTGAACAGATTCAGAAGATGTTAGACAACGGGATTATTCAAGAGTCCTCATCACAGTGGACATCTCCGATTTGGGTCGTACCCAAAAAAGACGACAATTCAGGCAAAAAGAAATATAGGATTGTGGTTGACTATCGCAAGCTAAACGAAGTCACACCCGCTGACCGATACCCTATACCGGAAATCAGCGAGATCCTTGACAGATTAGGAAAAGCTCAATATTTTTCCGTGTTAGACTTAGCAAGCGGCTTCCATCAAATTGAAGTGGAACCAGCTCACATTCCCAAGACTGCCTTTAATGTAGATCATGGCAAATACGAATTCATTCGCATGCCGTTCGGGTTGAAGAATGCGCCCGCTACTTTCCAAAGGTTGATGGACTCTGTATTGAGGAAACACCTGGGTATCAGATGTTTCGTCTATATGGACGACATCATTATCTTTTCCCCTTCCTTGGAGAATCATCTGCAAGATATCACTAAAGTTTTGCAAACTCTGAAAGAAGCCAATTTGAAGGTACAGTGCAATAAGTCGGAGTTTCTTCGCAAAGAGGTTGAATTTCTTGGGCACCTCGTTACTGTTCAAGGAGTTAAACCAAACCCAAAGAAAGTAGAGGCGATCAAAAATTGGCCAATCCCAAGGACATTGAAGGAGTTGAGATCGTTTTTGGGAACCGTGTCTTACTACCGCCGATTCATACCAAAATTTGCATCCATTGCAAAACCAATGACTTCGAAATTACGCGGAAAAAGTAAAACGTTTGATGTAACTCATGATTTCGAAACAGCCTTTAAACAGTTAAAGGATATAATGACTAAGGATTTGCTATTACACTATCCAAACTTTGACGAAGCTTTTATTGTGACTACGGATGCCTCTAACGTAGCAATTGGGGCAGTGTTATCGCAACTGGTTGATGGTAAAGAGAGACCTATTGCATGTCTCTCTCGAACTCTTTCAAAGGCTGAAGAGAATTACTCAGCCACTTCAAAGGAGCTTTTAGCGATATATTTTGCCGCGAAAACGTTTAGGCCGTATCTCTATGGTCGACGATTTACTATATACACGGACCATGAACCATTAACAAAAGAGCTAAAATTGACAGACGCCACTGGGAGAGTGACCCGACAACGGCTTTATCTGGAACAGTTCGACTTTCGAATCATTTACAAGAAAGGAAAGCAAAACGTAGTCGCGGATGGGCTTTCCAGGATTCCCCGCATGGAACTCAATCTTCAAACGTTGGAAAGCGAATGCTTTGAAAATCACGAAGTATATGGTCCAGAAATTATCAACAAATACAAGAACCAGCTTATATTAAAAATTACTAAGGATAAGTCTAAGAGCCCACATATAATATATAATACTTTTCCAGGTCAAGTAAGACACATTTTTCATAGAAATGGATATTCAGATGGAGACCTAACAAGGATTTTGAAGGATTATCTGGATCCAACAACGAATAACGGTATCTTTGCGCCACTCGACATTTCTTTGTCGTGTCGAAGGATAATTAATAACACATTTAGCAAGACCTTAAAAATTAACTTCTCCAATCTCAAACTTCCAGATTTGATGTCATCAGCGGACCAACAGGAATTCATCAAACGATGTCATAATTTTAACCACAGAGGATGGAAACTCACATACAGTGAGCTACAGAAATCTGTATACTTCCCAGGGATGTTATCTAAGGTCAAGGTATTTGTACAAAACTGTGAATCTTGCAAATTTGCCAAATATGAACGAAAACCGTTCAAAATCCCGATTGGTAGAAGAATTTATGAAAGACCGTTTGAAAATGTCTTCATAGACGTTTATGTCAAAGAGGGTGAAAAATTTTTAACCCTCGTTGACGCGTTCTCAAAGTTCGCGCAAATTTACAAGATTCAAAATGAAACTGCCGATGAGTTAATGGAGACTCTGACTGAATACTTTAAAAGTTTCGGCCTACCAAAAATGATCACTTGTGACCAAGCCACAAGTTTTAGAAATGCAAAATTTAACAAATTCTTACACAAACTTGGTATATCTCTTCATTTCGCGAGTTGCAGTAATGGCAACGGAATTGTGGAACGTTTCCACAACACATTGCTCGAAATGTCTATGGCGAATAGAGACAAAATAGAAAATCTTTCACTTTATCAGGGCCTAGTCTTGGTAACGACCCTGTATAACGAGACAAAGCATACGACGACAAAACTCACACCTAAAACTCACATTGTTAATAACTTTTGAAAAACTGAAAACGCCAAATATTAGACGATTCAGACGATGGGAAACCCTAGGAAAAGCCTGGAAATATATATCAGGCAGCCCGGATGCCGAAGATTTGAAAATCATTAATACCACTACCAACTACCACATACCACTACCAGATAGTTTAAGTAAGTTGTATCTGTTGGTTTGAATGTAATCTGTTGATACTTACCTTGTGCAAATAAATAAATAAATAAATAAATTAATACCACTACCAATACACTAATTGAACAAAATAATAAGCAAACAGCAATTAACAAGCAATTTGAAGAAAGAATCAATAACTTAACAAAAACTATCTCTTTGCTAGTTACCGACTATTACAAGTCATATAATGAAACAATGGATGGATTTGAATCAGTTAATCTTTTATTTAATTTAGATGAGCTCATCAAGAATTTAGAGATAGTAGAGGAGGCTATAACTTTAGCTAGGTTTAATATACCAAGCAGCCGCCTCATCAGCCCAGAAGAAATCTTCGCAGCACAACAGTTTCTCACCAGCAACAATTTCGAACTAGATTCCTTCGGCACTATTCTGGATATCGCCAGCGCTTATGTTCTTCGAACCTCACATTCAATTATCTACACCTTAAAAGTTCCAAGAATTAAGGATGTCATTTATGAGCTACACTACATCGAACCAGTCATAACCAATGGTACACGTGTTCATCTATCTTCAAACTACTATCTAAAAGGACCCAAATCTTACCATATGCAAAATTTATGTCCTAAAACCAGAGGACTTTACATTTGCCAAGAGTCGCAGTTAGAAGTAGCAGGAGCATGCATTCAACAACTAATGAGTGGAAGTTCTGCCCAATGTATGGTTGAGAAAACGTATGGTCAAAATTTTGTAAAGAAAATCAACGACGCCAATATCGTTGTAAATGATGCAAACATGACTATGTCTTCAAGCTGTTTTAAACACACGAAAGACTTGCAGGGATCTTTCTTAATTCAGTTCTCCGGATGTACTATCCACCTAAATGGAGAGGAGTATACAAATCTCGACGCTGAAGGACCTGCAACGTCTTTTATTCCAACCACCGGGTTAAAGGTAAACGCCACTGAAATCATCAATCGTATGCCTCTAGACTACTTACAGAAACTTCATCTAAATCATCGAGAACACCTGCACAAGCTCAACTTGACGACGACAAACATACACGGAAGTTTGCGCACCTTCAAGTGGATATCCTTTGGTTCATTCTCCGTTACAACTCTAATCATCCTTGGAATCATTTTCACCTTGGTCATCAAAAACATACCATGCAATAGAACCAAAATCGTTATCAAGGGAGACACGCCAACGGGTAGTATGGAGGACATTGTAGATGAATATATTCAGAAGAAACCGAGGGTTAAGTTCATACCGCAGCAAGATAATTGAGGAAAGCCGAGGACGACTTTCGACTAAGAGGGGAGCCGTTAGGAAATCCAGCCGGTATACCACGCCACGCGGCACATCCATCGTCAGCGGTATGCGATATGCATACCCAGCAGAATGAAATAATAAAAAGGCCACAGCCATGTGGCTCGCTCTCTTTTCTCACACTGGACGTCGGCTAGGGAATAAGTAGGTTAGGAATTTAATAAAACTCTTTTTTAAAAAGTATATAAACAGGAAGAGTTTCCTTACTCAGACAATATTTTCCATCGCATTGCACGTTCATTTCCGCATTAAAATAAAAAAAACCATGGTCAATTTAATAATGAATGAAACAAATCTAAGTAACATTTTACATAATGCAGCAACACAACTCCTTCAGGCACGAACGTTTCCAAATGACTTCGCCGTCTCAACGTGGTACAGCGCGGGCTCGATTAAATACAGCTTCTGATTTCTTTTCACTGTACATAATCAAATCTTGTATATAATCGAGTAAAAAAATTTTTTTTGCTCGTTTTTTTGCATGTATTATTTGTTTTTTTTTTTAATATAAAAGAAGAATTTGATTTTTGATCCATCCCCTTAAAGTCAGAAAACACCTTTCTCACATGAAAAAAAATAATTTATCCAGATTCTCTCAGGAGGTGATAGACGGTCATTTTCGATGAAAAAAATACTTCTACGCATATGTTCGAATTTCAACAATGGCAGAGTTATATAACTTTTGTTTCGGATTCTGTTTCCTCAAAATGGCTCTACATTATAAAGTACGCTACAGAAGACGATTCTGTTGCTTTCATTTGAAAGATGAGAAAATTTAGTACAGGATATACAGCCGTTCTACGCATAGTTGTCCCATGTTCCAAAATCAGCAACTGAGAAAAACGCAATCAAAGTTTTCTAACACATTTGTCTAGCAGAAGCTTCAAGCATTTCAGTTTAGCAATGCATCGGGTTTTTTATAAGCACTAAGCTATTGTTTAATGAAATGTGAAGAGATTCCCTCAATTGAAGCAATCTAGGTGGATTAGGGGCTTAAAATGCATGGTGGGACAGTTATGCGTAGAATATCAACATGGGACAGTTGAACTTGATTTTATTTTTTTTTTAATACTGGGAACAAATAATAAGTTTTTTGTGTTTTTCCAAAAGATTATGCAAAAAAATATTTTTTTTATGGAGCAAAAGTGAAAATTGTCAAAAAGTAACATTTGAGAACTATGCGTAAAACGACAGTGTCAAAGCATAAAAAAGTAAACATAATTGGCACCGTGGTTTAGTATATAGTAATGTAGTATCCCTAGTATCAGTACTGGAACTTTTTCCTACATCTTGTTCTCCTATTGAACGACGATAAAGTTGACGTTAAGGAGATTGTATTGAAATACTTCGAATCCGGTCATACGTTCATGGCGGCTGACAGTTTTCATGCTGCTGTTGAAACTGCCGAGTAGTAGATTTCGAAGATTTCAAAAAGGCTGTTGGAGGGGCCAAGAAGCGCGTCGATGTGATGGACATGCAGAGCATACATTTTTTTTAAACCGAATTTGCCGTTACTCAATACACTCTCAATAAATTAAATCCGCGGCCATAGATTGAGAATATTAGACGGGTCAGAATTGCAAAAGGTCGGTATGATATCGGCTATTCTGATGTTGTTGACAGCAAGCAACTGAATTATTGTGTTTTGCTATCTAAGAAACAGCAAAAGATGCTTGCAGCTGGTCACTTTTCCTTAGATGGCAGCATGAAGTGGCAAAAAGCTCCGAGAGGAATTCAAAAGCAACGGAAGAAATTGTTATTGGCAGCAATACTTCCAGTTGTTCCAGAAGCCAAGAAGGTTTTTTTTCGAGAACATGCCAACAAATTAATGCTTATATACTTCTTCATTTACAAAGCGTTTTATTTACCATTTGATAGAGCTTGAAATGATAGATCTCCTAAAAATAAAAATATTAAAAAAACTATACCAAAATATTTCAATGTTTATTATGCTGCCTTCACATTCAATTTACACATTACACTTCCATTAGATTATACCAATGGGGGCTAAACCACGTAATAAACCACGTAAGTTCATTTTCAGTCAATTCAGTCCTTATCTTCTTCTCTCTTGATGCATCCATTTCTGGATTTTGTTAATAATCGTACACTTTGACCAAATCTCCTCTTTTCCTGAAAGTGTACGTGGTTTATGGATGACCCTTTTCTTTCAAAAGCACTCCTAGCAGTTTATATTATTATATGAATAATGCACATATCATTCCTGTACTTGAATCGATTCCTTTATTATTGATCTACAAAAAATACATAGTGGGACAGTTATGCCTAGAATATCAACATGGGACAATTGAACTTGATGTTGTTTTTTTAAATACTGGGAACAAACAATAAGGTTTTTTGTGTTTTTCCGAAACATTATGCATAAAAACATCGTTTTATGAAGAAAAGTGAAAATTGTCAAAAAGTAACATGGGACAACTATGCGTAGAACGGCAGTATAGTAGTGGGATATCTAAATTAGTGGGTTTTAATAACATTTTGGAAGTGAAAAACTTAAAAGTTAATAATTTTTAATGTGTTATTATTAATTTCATCCTAAAAAATTATATTAAACTAGATTGTTTCTATCAATTAAATTGAAGCTTTCTAACCGCTCTATAATTTGTTCTTTGACACCCAACTTCTATCTTTCTTAATTTGGCTGCAATATCGTTATAAACAATTCCTGGTGAAAATTCAAGCAAAATCATCAAAAATCACGATTTTTACCCCACTGTACTCATAATAGTCACCTCAATTACACCTTAACGTTGAAAGGTTACATTTCTTCTTGAAATAAGTTATATTCGAAGTATATAAAAAAAAATCCGAACTGTATATAATCGAGTCCAAAATGTAAATGTGTATAATCGAATGACATATAATCGAGTCTGCATACAATCGAGTCCAACCTTTATTACTTGCATCACTTTTATTAGTAAACAGTTGAGATTTCTTACACCAAATAACATGCCTTGAATGTATTTTGAGTGGCAAGCTCTAGAATTCGCGTGATCATGCAGCGTTCGGTACAACGAATCAATTTGCGAACTATGGCCGGCTTGTGTATTGTTCTCGCAAGGGCAAGAATAAAACTTCAATCAACCAACTTCAATTGCTTTCACGCAACCACATAAACCATGGACCCTTTCAATCATCAAATCATCAAAAATTTCTACTAAAGCAGCTATACTCAACCTGTAACCTGCAAAATCCAAGCTATCATTGAAGCTGCAGAGTTTCAAAGTAATGTACTTTATTTCAGAAAATATCTGAGTGTTTTTTGGAGCGTTGGATTTGTAATTTAATTAATAAATACTGAAAAACTACTTGGATATTCAGTAAGATCAGTGTTTAAGTGCCGCTCTAGACAGCGAGCAATTAACAGTACTTGTTAATTTAGAGAGTGAATTTGGAAATTTGGTCAAATCGGCGTTTTATTGCTTCGCGAAACGTTTGCGTCCCTTACCTAATGAAAGCATCCATTCACCAGCTCTTGTCAGTACTACCAGTGCTGTCAGTGCGTATTTAGGCGTAAGAGTATTCTTTCTGTTCTTTCATTGTCCCGTTAGACCGGACAGCGGAGACAGTTGATATGATCATTGTTGTGTTATTAATAGAACAACAGCCCGATCTTTCTTGCAGAGCAAAGCAGTTGTATGGATGAATCGATCTTATTTCGACCGTGGATCGATCTCCATCGCTGTTGATTGTTACGTGGGCGTAGTTATTCTGTGACAACCCAAAGATGGTCAATTGAGGGCCCTGAGTTTTGAACTCACGATCGATCGCTTACTAAGCGAACGCGCAATCAATGGCGCTACAAAGACCCCCACAAAACCAGTTGTATCTCAGGATTGTTTGAAGGTACAAAACTGTTTTAATATCGAAATGCAGAGAAGCACCTTGTTTGTGACAAGAACCTTGACCTCTCCACAACTGATTACTTGCGAAATCTATCAGCGAAAACGAACTTTATTTTGCTGGGGATATCTCCTCTGTCTTATAGAATTTCGGGCCTGGGAGCTGTCAAAAATCCATCTTAGCGTACGTTTCGTCATCCATCCGCATGTACACTTCGTACTCCGTAAAAACCTTGTTGTACATCCTTCGAGCGCGTCGTTTGTGGAAATGTTTTAGCACATCATACACGGTCTATTTAGCCACACTAAGTGATTTCGCAATTTTAGTATCTGACCACGTCGAATTTTTAATGTGGATGTCCAAAATCATTTTTTTCCCTCGGCTTCCATCTTGCACAATTTTTTCTGAACAAATGGATCAACGCGATTTTTTTACGGTCGAAAGATACATGTTTTCCAAACAATTCGCGGTCAAAATATTTCAGATACGCCTACTACGACCGCTGTTGTAAAATAAACGGATACTAACTGAATCAAACCTTAGATTACAAATTATGAAAACATTATATTTCCCTATTTCTAGTGAACGGCATTCCATAAATATTTTAGAAAAGGTTTGAAAAGCGTCATTGATTGCAGTAAGTCAAACGTAATTGCCAGTCATTTCGAGCAACCGATCATGGTTTTTGAAATTTATAGTTTGAAGTTTAAAAAAATTATAGGAGGTTGTGTCCAAGACACGACCGCATTGTTGACGTAGAACTACGCTGTAGTTTAATTCAAGTCGCTTGTTTATAACTGCGAATATTATTTTATAATGCTACGAAGCAGTTATCATTCTTAGTGGAGAATGTTTTGCTACTGGCAAGCGAAACCAAATCACACACAAAATTCCAGAACGACATTTACTTTCTTGGTGACTAAATAAACGAAACGAACTCTTTATGTTAATCTCAACAACCTCGAAAAGAGTAGCATTTCTTCATTATGATCAAGATTTCATTATAACTTATTGAATAACTTGGTATTCCCCAACTATTTTTGGTGCACAATCTTAACACCTGCTTCAACATAGCGTCAGTTCAATGCATTGATGCAATGTCAAAGGCACCAACGAAGCCTTTATGATAACGGAAAACAAAAAATGTCAACTGCTTGGAAAGGGGCTGAATATTTGCCTCAGCAGAGATTTATTACTAATACCCTAGCGCAAATATTTCCCTCCCGCTATCTCCCCTCCATGTCGCCAGGTTCGGATCGACATGTTCACCCGCAACCAGGGGTTAGACATCAATTGAATATAGGCTACCCAAAATCAAAATCAATATGGCGTCATTCGTTTATCAACATATCATTTACGAGGATTGAAATCGAAAAATGCGCTGCTTTATTCTAACTGCATGAGCGATTTTCATATTTCAGTTTCACATGGAGGTGTTCACATTTAACATGGAGTTTAAAGTTAGCCACTATTCGACTATATAACCGGACCGAGTTTTTTTTTAAATTTTTTTTTATCCCATTTATTTATTTAGCATTAGCATTTTAGCTGTAACAGAGCCGAATTTTTAATCGTGTACATGTCATGGTGTCATGGTTATCATATTTATAATTAGCACATTACACAGTTGCCATTCGCCAGTATTTCTTCTATACCAATACATATAGTACATTCACACAGTAGCCATTTAGGCGTAAGAGTATTCTGTCTGTTCTTCCATTATCCAGTTGGACCACCGGACAGCGGAGACAGTTGATTGATCATTGTTGAGTTATTTATAGAACAGCAGCCCGATGTGTCTTGCAGAGCAGAGCAGTTGTATGGATGAATCTATCTAATTTCGACCGTGGATCGATCCCCATCGCTGATGATTGTTGCGTGGACGTAGCTATTCTGTAACAACACAAAGATGGTCAATGAGGGCCCTGAGTTTTGAACTCACGATCGATCGCTTACTAAGCGAACGCGCAACCAATGTGGCTAACACGTCGCGAAACCATTCCACTAGTCCAGTTTTCCGGAATTTTTTGAAAGCGGATGATTTTTCAAGGTAGACCTTTGAACACTCCTTGTCCCACCAAAGTGATGGAGGACGACGTCGTAAAGTGGTAGCAGGAACACGTTTCTTTTGAGCTTGAAGTGCGCTTTCGTAAATCAAACTCGATATAAAATTATACTCATCGAGTGGAGGAAGTTCATGCATTGAAACAAGTGCTTCAGATATTATTTCTGCAAATTTTCTCCAGTCAATATTTTTCGTGAGGTCATACGCAATATCGACTGACTCACGAGAACCTGATTCATTGGCGATCGATAAAATTATTGGCAGGTGGTCACTACCGTGGGGATCTTGGATTACCTTCCACGTGCAATCCAGGGATAACGAAGAAGAGCAAAGTGATATGTCTAGCATGCTTGCCCGTGCAGGAGGGTTGGCTATTCTGGTTGCTTCCCCAGTATTCAAAACTGTCAATTTGAAGTTGTCACACAGATCATAAATCAAAGTGGCACGGTTGTCATCGTAGAGTGAACCCCATGCTGTTCCATGGGAGTTGAGGTCACCTAAGATTAGCCGCGGCTCCGGCAGTGCCTCGATGATATCAAAAAACTGATGGCGGCCAACCATAGTTCTTGGAGGAATATATATCGAGGCAATGCAGAGGTCTTTGCCATTGATTTGTGTCTGCCAAGCGACAACTTCAATGCCTGTCATCGATGGGAGAGTGACTCTATAGAAGGAGTGGCATTTTTTGATCCCCAATAGTACGCCACCAAACGAGTCATTTCGATCGAGGCGAATAATGTTGAAATCGTGGAAATTCAGTTCGTCGGCTGAAGAAAGCCATGTTTCACAGAGGGAAAATACATCACAGTTAGAACTATGAATTAAAAATTTAAATTGATCTAGTTTAGGGATGATGCTTCTGCAATTCCACTGTATTACAATGGTCAAATCCTTGACCTCTTGCACTGAATCAGGCATCGAGGGAAATGAACGCTGCTAAAAAACCACATTTTTCTTTCAAAAATGTTCTCACAATCGGAAGCAAACATAATACTATGCTTTTAAGAGGGTCATTTATATTTAAAGCATTTAAAATATTGTCCACCAGGTCAGAAAGCGCAAGCAAGCCAGATTGTGGCTGTTGCCTCGACCGCGAAAAAGGAACAGACGTGTTGGGCTCTGCTCCGGGAAGTGCTGAGGACCCCTGGTGCGTAGAAGAACCGCTTAAACCAGGAGGTACTTGCTTCGGTCTATTCTCAGCACGTTCGATACGAGGTTTCATTCCAACTTGGGAAGTTTCGGTCTTCTTTCTGGGGAGTGATGGAAAAGAAGTAATTTTTCTTTTCCTAATGGCACCCTGTGATGTACCGGAACTTCCTGCATTGGGAGCGTCTGCAACAGGCTCGTCGTTCTGCAGAATGGAGTAGGGATTGTCCTGAGTCGTTGAGGCGGAACTCTTAAGCATTTCTGCATAAGTCCGCTTGGAACGTTCCTTTAAGGAACGCTTGATTTTTTCCCCTCGTTGTATGTACACCGGGCATTGAGAAAGATCATGGGGGGCCCCGTCGCAATGAAGACACTTGCGCTCTTTTGCGCAAGAAGTCCCATCATGACTCTCTCCACAATCTGCGCAACGTTGTTTATTGCAACAATAGGCGGCCGTGTGACCGAGTTGCATACATTTGTTGCATTTCATTACCCGGGGTACAAACAACCGAACAGGTAAACGAAGAGCACCTATTGCAACGTAGTTTGGAAGAGCGGAACCCTCAAATGTCACTCGAAAAGAGTTTGTCCGATTGAGAACTCGTTTGTCATTTTTAAGTGACACAGACTTCAGTCGATCGCATTCAAGAATCTTCACACTTTTAAGTGAGGAATTCTTGAAGCGACCGACACCATCGAGTATCTCTTTTCGAGTCAAACCCTTTTCGTTTATTACACCGTCTATTTCAACGTTGCAACAGGGTACGTATACGCGATACTCAATCGCAAAGAGATCACAGCGCGTTATTGCATTCGCTTGGGTCCTGCAAGAGACGACAACTCGTAATTTGTCTGGCCCCATCCGAGTAATTTCAGTAACTTTGGAAAATTTCTGCGTTAGTTCTTTTGAGATGCGAATGACATTAAGAGGTTTTGATTTTCGTCTAAAGTATACAATGAATGGACCTTTGAATCCCTCCGGGTATTCCTTTAGACGAAAATCATGTTTTTCATCAATTTCCTCATCTTCAGAACTTTCTACTTCATACACAGAATTTTCCTCCTCAACGTCTGCTTCATCCTCCTGCTCTTCAGGAGGTGGGTCAGCATCATCAGAAACATTCAATGACGTGGATGGGGGATCCTCCCCACCCTCAGCCATAATAATGAATTAGTCACCTGTTCGATGTGAACAGTGTAGAATAATAATAAAAAATAGAAAAAAATAAATGAGTAAATAAATTATATTTGTATTCAAGGTATATATAAATTATATTTATTCCAATTTTTTATTGTATAAAATTCAAAAATGAAAAAAAATTTCAACAAAAGTTCAACGGTAATGTAAGAAAGATGTACACCCCTAATGCCAACGCTTGCCGATTTGGTAAATACAATGTTGGACAATGGTGTAAATCGTACACAGGAGGTTGAAGGAATGATATATGCAACAATAGAAAAATAAACTTCTACTTGCCGCTGCTGTGTAGCGTGTGATGAATGTGTGTTGATCTGAACTGGATCCTCAGCGTCTCGATCGTGCACCACTTTTAATTGAGCTCGCTTCACTCGCAAGCACTGATGAAAAAAAGCACAATATAGATCTGCGTGAAAAAAAACACCGTTATCGGATCGATTCTCAAACTTGTCCGATCAGCTCGCGAGTTCTCGAACGAATGAACTTTTAATATTGCCGGTCTAGATCAGCTTAGCTGTCATCCTTTGTGGAGTGAGTTTTGCTACCGTCATGCGAAACCAAATCACAGACAAAATTCCAGAACATTTATTTTCTTGGTGAGCTGACGATAGCCTAGCTTGATGGTTCCCCATACAATTGTGTAGTTCAGAACCTCAATGCAATGGCGTCAGTTTGATGCAATGATTGCAATGCTAGAGACATCAGCGAGTCAGTAATTTGGTCGCGTTCACAGCTCAATTCGAAACTAAAACATGTGAGACTTTAAACTTCTTGGTAAATTTATCAATATATTGAAATACCATTTCATTCAAAAACCATGATTGACCATGTTTATATTAAAATAATGTTTAATGTAACTTTCAAAATTATGACATCATAATTTTTTGTATTATAAATGTCTGTTCATTTTGATAACAAGAAAAAAATATTCGATGGATTAATCGAATACTGAAAGACAATTATTCGAATGAATCGAATATTTGAAAATGGCCCCACGATTAATCGATAATCGAATAAACGAAAAATTTTGACATCTCTAGCCTCAGCGAGATCCACTGTTTATACTCTAAACAAATATTCCCCTTCATTCTTTTTCTTTTCCTTCGTTTACGGAAACTTTAAATCTTAAGACGCGTCCACATTACGCCGAGCGGCCTTGGCCGCCCGGTAAAACCGACTCAATGTGGACGTACAGCCCGGGCTTGCTGACGTGCCGAAAGCCGACTCGAAACAAACCGAACCCAACCCGAAACAAGTGGGTCCGGTTCGAGAAAGTCGAACCAAAACAAAACGAAGTAAATTAGCGTTGACGACACTGTGCTTCGTGTGTTCGTGACTGCTTCGTACATCCGATGGGGCTTCGGCTTCGTGCACCCTATGTGGCGTTCACATTACATAACGAACCGAATATTCCGCCTGGTACAGGCCGATCGGCATCATTCGGCATAATGTGGACGCGTCTTTACGATTTCCCTTTCGGTTCGGTTCGGATTTTGATTATAGAGACTTTAAACTTTTTCAGTTCATTTGAGAAAGGCCCTTGGAAAACTCTATTCTACTCCTGAACTACACCTCCACCATCATTGCCTAGAGGAAGGCACTCGATCCCTCGTCGTTCAGCTCGTCCAGCAACGATGTTGTCAAGTCGGCGTTCACACAAAGAATGATTTCCCTTTCGTTGTTCGTCGATAAGTTGTGTTTTTAATGTTTTAATGTTTTTATGACTATGATTAAAACATATTTGGTATAACTTTTTTGCGCGTGATATCTGTCGCATGTATCACCGAAATAATTAGTTTGTCGCTTTTCGCCTTTTATCTTTTTTTTCAACATACAAAACAATACTCTTTACATCTATACAGTGCCTCAATACATGGAGTTTTTCATTAATCCTTTCCCCGAGCACGGATGATAACTTGTGTTTATACTGAGTACCGTTATCTATTATTCATAGTAACACCGTTTTGGTTCGTGAATAAGTTAAGTTCACAAGACATAAAACTTCGTTTAGAAAAAGTGTGAACTGATACATTGTTGCATAAATTATAATATTAGTATACTTCTTTGCTGAGGTGGCTGAGAGCAGACAAATGACTGCAAAGAGTTAATACAGATTTCGGTACAGATTTTCTGAGAAAAAACACAGATAAAAAGATTTTTTGAGACCAAAAACACAGATTTTATTATGGCAACCCTGGTGATGAAAACCAATTGAGGAGGCGGATGGTCATCCTTGACGTGGCAAATAATTCGTCTTTGAATGTCCTGTCTTTGAATTACCAAATGTATGTATTCTGCAATATTTTCAACGTTTCGGCACAAGAAATTTTGTTTGCAACACAAAATTTTACACAATATCTTTTATTTTTCCTAAATTACGTATTCCCGGTATATATTTGAATGCGAACATTCGATTTCTATGGCAAATTACTCGACATCAAATGTTTCACCTTAGAAACGATGGATCGCATTCACATACCAAAAGTGCAAGCATGAGAAAATAACGTTTGTTGACGTAGGACTACGTCTTTCATTTCTATACCGGGGTGTAAAATCAAAGTTTCGAAAACGAAAGCGTTACGCCGGAGACCGAGATTTTGAGCGTTAATAGCTCCTAAACAACTGAACGAAATGGTATGATAAACACTTCATTCGAAAGATAAAATGTCTACGCGTTATATACTTGTTACTTTTTGATCCAAAAACTTGTTTCAATAGTCTTAAAATTGCTTTCAAAACAGGCTATTGAAATCACCAATCGGTATATAAGCGAGCGGCGCTCGGAAATCCACTCAGTTCTAATTGAACAGCGATTGGAGCATGTTGTCGCTGTTGCGGTGAAGCTCTTTATTTATCATGAAAGCGCGGATGAACGGTGTCACCAAGAGCCTGTTTGTGCACCCTAGGCCAGAAGGGAATCTATCAGGAGGAGAGTGATGCCACAAACGGTTCCCTGGGAAGACATCGCTACACACACATACACGCGCGGCTATTAACAGGTGGTTATCGAGTTGGTATTAACCACTGGTGGGCTTCCAGTATCGAGGAAAATGTGGAAATAACTAATCGTTACTGAAAATAATCTGCCAGTTCCTCTGGGAATTTTCAAAATATATTCATGTGAAAGAGTTTAATTGAATGTTTTCTATCCATGTAACACTGTGACCAAATATGTTTCAATCAAGTGCTATTAACAGGTGGTTATCGAGTTGGCATTAACCACTGGTGAGCTTCCAGTATCGAGGAAAATGTGGAAATATCTAATCGTTACTGAAAATAATCTGCCAGTTCCTTTGGGAATTTTCAAAATATATTCATGTTAAAGAGTTTATTTGAATGTTTTCTTTCCATGTAACACTGTGATCAAATACATTTGGTTTTGTGGTTTTTCAATCAATCGCAATTAACAGGATAGCTTAGAAGATTATTCTTCCCCATCAGTAGGATATTTCCGTATCCAATATTGGATGCATAAAACCTTGTGCCTCCAACGTAACGCTCTCGTTTTCGAAGTTCTCCAAATATTGATTCATTCAGAATGAATTCAGATTCAACTTCATACAAATGATCTCTAAATCAACGATAGTCCTACGTCACCCTTGCGGTTATACCATAGATATAACCCACTTCCTGTTTTCCTTTTAAAAAAACATGAAAAGAAACACTCTTCATTCACAGTTTTTTTCATCGATAACTTACATTTTTCCAATTTCAATATCTGGAGATTTGAATCTGAAATATGGTCAAAAAACAGTTCCCCTTCAGAAGTAAACCGTTTTTGTAAAAATTGACGCTCAGCAAGTGGGTGTTTCATCAATGCACAAAACTGGTAGTAGGAAGGAGACAACTCTGGTGAGTGAGCCGCATGTGCAAGAACTTTCCACCCAATTAACGCAATCGCATTTTCATGCAACAAAATCACTTTGTGTTGCCTTTGATCGCTTTTCTTCCAAAGCTTGATTCAAATTGTTGTTATTGAACACGTTTTACGATTTTCTGGAGTTTCCCCGTAGCCTTTAAACATATGGAGATGGTTTCTTGAACCAAATTCAATTGATCTGCGAGCAGTTGTTGCGTCTGATTTTAAAAATGCTTGTTAGTTCACTGTCTTCGATCTTTTTCTGAAATTTTCCACACTCTTCGTTTCTTACGTCAAAATCACCATTTTTGATTTAATTGAACCATTCGAAGCACTGCGATTTTCCAAGAGCATGTTCACTGTAAGCTTAGACAAGTATTCGATGCGATTCAACAGATTAAATGCGGTCAAATCGTACTTTTCAAGCACAAAAGTTAGTAAAAGTATCAAATTCTTACAACGTATCCATTTTTACAATACACTATACAAAATATCGAGTGTATATGGATCCATTTGAAGATAAAAAAAATTCTTTGTTGTTCTTCAATGAATTCATATTTTGAGGTTGCGACCTTATTCAAATTGCATTTGTTTGGTTTTAGAGCACTCATAATAATTCCAAGTATTGATAAGACTTATCCATTCTGTAAATAGATGACCAATGCAATGTTTTTGTTACCATGTATTACACATTTAATGTTCCAAATGATAATCATAATAACATAAAAATAATCATTTTTAAATTTATCATGGAAAATTCGAAAAATTCCAAAAACATAGAAAACTTCTCAGCTTATGCGTCGCTGTGATATGGTCGTTTATCTTATCTGCATATCGATGTATTTACCTTATCATCAATATACGTTTTATCAAATCCAAAGGTTCTCAGTATCGTTCTTTTATATTATATCAATCGTCGATTCGCGTACCCATTGCAGCAGGTGAAGTTGGATTCTTAACAATTCAAACAGTGTTTCGTGAATAACCGAGAGTTAAATTCAACCAACTATGTCTCAACTTCCAGTGTACAATCCTGTGAGTAATATTTAAATGTGCTCATAATCGAGGAAACGATTGGTTGATAACTGTATCTCTCAAGTTATGCATATTGACCGTATATCCCGGGGGACAGTTCACCTGTCGTTACCATACATAGTGATGATTCATAAAGTGTATGGTACTAAACTAATTGATTCGACATTCACAGCCATCGCCTTTCCTCGCTTACCTTCCTGCAGGATTGGGACTATACCGGAAAATCATCATTCGAGGAAAAATGACTCAGGATCAGTAAGTACCAGTGTAGATTCTCAAGGTATTCGTTGAAACTGTTAGAGCCCTCGCAGACTGCATACTATTTTACGGCCGACTTAATCAGTATGGAGAGATTTGCATATGCGAACATTACACCGATTCAGTTAGGTCGGTTTTTGCACTAACAGGTCAACTCGATCAAACTGTCTGCCGATAAAAAGTATGCAGTCTGCGGGGGCTCTTAAAAAACAAAAACAAGGTGGAAACAAGTCATTTCATGTGAACCACACCCATTTCTACATAATTGTCGAAAGGTTAAAGCAACTTAGGGGTTACACGATTTATTTGAGGTCCAGAAATACCTTCAATTTAAGATCAGATTCTTCTTTCTGCTTACAAGATTGTGTTTTCATATAATTTATAAATATTATTATAAATTTTATAAATTTGTTTTTACTGTGGTTATCAGTCTTGAAATGGTTGTAATAACTAGGCTTTTTTATCACCATAGTGGAACGATTCCCCTTATTTAAGCATCTAAATATAAACTTTTTACTTTGAACATCTGTTTATTCGAAGTCAATCGATAGCTTTGATAGCTTTGAGCATAATATACTTCGACAGCGCGCCTACAGACAATTGTAGGTAAACCAGTTATAATGGTTTTAATGTTTAAGACAGATTTAGTGATCTAGTGCAGAAAACCTTTTTTTTTCGGCAGATTTATGAAACTTTTTTAATAGGCGAGCCTAGCCAGAACATTTTACTTGCCCCCGGGCTTCTTATTGCTAAAGAGGAAATAGGCTCTGCGGAATGCACGTATCTGCATGAGTATGCTGTTTAGTCCTGACCAATAAATTGCAGAACAATCGCGCAGGTGCTAAGGAGAAGCGAATTATAGATGGCGACCCATTTCTTCTCAATGTTCAACACCTTGAGCGGTACCAGAAGCGTTTTTGGGACAGTTCCAGTTCCAACGAGAACGGCTAGAACAATTCCTAGGACCTCTCTTAGCTCCCACAGTTCCTTGAGTCCCACGGCCAATGGTTGGTACTTGCAATACTTACGGTACTTCCGTCGAGAGGTTGCTCAGAACAGTGTTATCCCAGTACAGCTGGTAATGGTTGTTTTCCAGGACAGGTGGAGGGAGGTACCGGTAGTGCGGTATGTTGTCTTCCATTAGACCACATTGGAGCGCCAGTTATCGATGGACATTGCCTGCCACGTTATTGTGGCGCTCGGTGGCCTAAACGTGACAGCCTGACAGTGCTCTATATTTTTCCAGGCTGATACATCCGGCAAATGTCAACAACCAAACCAAACCAAGCCAAACGTATCGTTTGCAGTTTCTGGTTGGTATAATCATGCCCTGAATGGTTTCCATGTGTGCTTCTATTAATAAAGGGAATTTACCATGCGTTATCCGCAGATAAGATTGGGGTGGGCACCATGCACTGCCTTCTGCTTCCAAGCCGCGATCATCTTCTTCACTGTCTCCAGATGGCAGTTAAGCTGGTTAACTGCTTGCACCAAGTGCAGAGCACTGTATCTTCTGTTAGCGGAGCAGATAGCTCGGTATAGCGCGTATTGGTTGGTGCATTCTGTGAAGTATTCGCTTGGGTAAGACAGTGCAGAAATGTGGATGTTTGATCCATATAACTGCTCCAAGATTGAGAATCAGCACGGGAAACCCAAAAGTGTTGATAGCGGGTACCTATGTATGTAGTTCCCCGCGTTGGAGAATGTCTTCAGAACACATTTCACTCGACTCAAGAACTTGTCGCTCTGCTCCGTGTTGATGATGGAGTGACGAATTCCATTGAACTGTCGGAATCCAATGTATTTATAAGATTCGCCACGAACCATGTCTTTTATTAACTTGCCGTCGTAGACCTCGTATCCTCCGGATTCATTGAGATGTTCTTTCAGCAGATGGACATAACAGCACTTGCCAAGTGCGAACTCCATGCCGATGTCCCTGCTCATGTCTTCGAAAACCCGGATAGCTACACCTAGATACTGAAGTGGATAAGCGTAGACCTTGATCGTTCGTGTTAAAGATTTGGATCACGTCTTCGTGGACGCCGTCGGCATACCTTATCTTATAGCCATGAGCGTCTTGAGCGTCCTACTAAGGAAGTTCAGTATCAGACCAAACCAAAGCGGGCTGAAAAGTCACCTTGGAATTTCCCCCTCGTTATCTGCAACGGATTTTCCCCATCACTGAGGTGTAGAGACGCGCTCTACTGCCTCGTCGCATGTTGCAGGAACCTCACGATGGCGGGATCACTTTTATAGATTTCCAATACCCGGACGAGAAACGAGTGAGTTATGGAGTCATTCTTATAGTCGATTTAGGCCATACTAAGGTTTCGCTGCTTGTATATCGTTTGTCTGAGTGTGGTTGCGTCGATGATGGCCTGGTTTTTGAAGCCATGTATGAGCCACGTGAAGCTCTTCTGCAAGGATGTTATATTGTTTGCAGTGAGTAGAAATAGGCAATTATGATGCTGCTTAGCAGTTTGTACATACACGATGGACACATTATTGGTATGTGCTTTAGTAGGTTCAATGTGTTGCTGTCTTTTGGGAGGAGGAAGGCGTACTACACGGGTGGCTAATTAGGGAAGGTTAAGTGGTTAACATACCACCTTGTTGATGCATTCAGCGATCATTAGATGTGCGACGGTCAGCTTCTTGTGCCAGAAGCTCTGAACACCATCGGGGCCCGGTGCTGCCCAGTTCCTCAGGTAACGCGAGGCTTCGCGGACATCGTTCTCTCCGACGATGATAGCTGACATCTCTCCAATTTCACCACAACTCTTCTTCTCCCGTCTTAACCACATTTGTCCGTCGCGATGCTGTACTGGGGTCTCCCAAATATCAGCCCAGATGTTCTTGACATCGCTAATATCTGACAAACCTTCCCTTTTATCGGGCTTCTTGTCGCTAATATGGTCGCAGAACGTTTGTTCGTTATCTCTGAACATCCGATTTTGTTCTTGGCGCATTGCAGAGTCAGAGTAACGTTTCAGTCGTTTTGATAAGATGCTCAATTGCTCTACCAGTGTGTTGAGTTTCGTCGTTAATTTCGTCGATTTGCTGCCTCTTTTGTACGCCATTTTCCAATTGCGGCGCGCTTGTTTCGGATCCCTTGCTCCAATCTCCTTCGCCATGGAGACTCACGCCTTTCACGTAGGTGTTGGAGCAGTCCGCTTCTTGGTCTTACACAGTACCCCAAACTTTTGGGAATCGCCACAGGAGCACAGTAGACTGTCAGTAGCAGCTTCTCCATGTTCTGAGCCTGATCCAAGTGCAGAGGAAGAACGTGCTTGTTCATAATTTTCACTGCACTTGTTAGCCTGCAGGAATGCTGAACTTCAGAAGCCTAGGATAGAGCGCTCCTTTTCATGTTATCAAAAATAAGGTGACCAAAATTGTCGATGAAAAAAATAAATAACTTTCTTATCATTATAGATAGAGGTAAACATAGCTCGACAATGTTGCAGCCCCAGTTATTTGAGACATCTTTGTACAACAAAGTTTTTTTTTCTATCTCTTGAAATAACCGATATAGCGCCTTTTTCTCTAAGTTGCGTTAGGGTCGCCATGGAAAAAACCGTTTTTTGCTCTAACTTTTATACTTCAAATTCTACATGCAAACCGTCTTCAAATGTCTCTTAGCGTTTACTAATCCAAATATTTTGCGATGCAGATTTTGTCAATATCTCAACTTCACTCGAAGTTATTGATATTTTTCCCAAAAAATACGCTCTCTACATTTGTTTGTCATTCTTTCTGGGGCAAACAAAAAAAAATCCTTGTTGACGGGATTTGAAAGAACAAATTTCACTCTATGTAACATGTGATTTTCAAAACTATGTTTTTTGTGTTTGAGTAAATTAAAATTGAATTTGAAATTGAAATTGAATTTTTGAGTGAAAACCCGTCAATAACTACGAGTAAGATTAAGATATTGACAAGTTCGTACGAAGTCGTACGAAGACTATTTTGATGTAGAATTTTAAATATAAAAATTAGAGTAAAGAAACACGTTTTCCATGGTTACCGTAATGCAACATAGATAGAGAGAGAGATTTATGAGAGACTTTTATCTCTTTATTTCCTACAAACATGTCTCAAATAATTGGGAATACAGCATTGTCGAACTATGTTTACCTCTATCTATAAAGATAAGAAAGTTATATTTTTTATTTCATCGACAATTTTGGTTGCCGTATTTTTGAAAACATAAAAATCTGCGCTATATCATATGTAACAACTTTGTGGAAGACAGTTTTTGTCTAGAGAATAACTGTCGATCTATAAATGCTAATTTCCACTTAAACGACCTCCTGGACCATTGTGCACTGGTGATAATGATTCGCGAGCACTAGAGATGGGCAAATCGTTCACTAACGGTACGAAAGAACTAGTTCGCAAAAAAGAGTGAACGAACGGTCGTTCTTATTTAAAAAACGGTAGTCCGCCCCACGAACTGATCGCGAGCGAACGGTTTGTGAACGAACTGATTCCGAAAGAACTTTTTGCGAGTGAACTGTTGGAACGAACTGTTTGAGGAAGAAGTGTTTGCGAGTGAACTGTTTGAGAACGAACTGTTTGCGAGTGCAGCTGAACTGATTTGCGCTGGACGGAAAGGATAAATATAACGAGCTTGTAACGCTTGTAAGAAAAATAAAACGATCTTATCAATTACGAGCAAAATGCACGTAACGCAGGGTTTAATTTGATAATGTATACTCAATTCTTGATTAAAAATTAAATTTAAATTTTCGTAGTATCTATTTTCTTTGAATGAACCATTATGAAACATGAATTTACATTGCACACATTTGTGCGCATCAAATTATTACATATACTATTGTCGGCCAATAAACATATTTTCACATACAGTTTGCGACTTTAAAAGAAGAAGCATTCCATCTTTCCCCACTAAATTTCAAAAATATAAATCCCATATGTTTAAAAAAAAATCTTCTATGCAATCCAACGATATCAATGAATAGCCATCTATTAATGTTGGATTCCAGCTAACATTCTATGTTGTTCTTATCCACTTCCCGTATTATTTAATACGTCACAAATCAAGTATTTCACTACTCTGCTGAGCGTTCTAGTGCCCTATGCTATGCAAGTACACCATGAGTGAGATTCGATGTTGTACGGGAAAGGGTTAATACCGCTGAACGAAAGAGCGAAAGAACGGTTCAAAAGAACTGATTCACTTAGATGAACGTTTAGTGACTGAACCGTTCATCATCATTTTGTCCATCTCTAGCGAGCACCACTCGTGAATGAATTGCTCAGTCGTACTGAACTTCGTTTCTACATTTCGCTTGCTCTGTTGTTCCTGGAGCCTATTTCTTCCTATCGTTTTCCGTTTGGGAGAACATGTTGTTGCATACAATCGGCCTACGCCTCGCGTTCATTGCGTTTTGATCAAGCCCTGAGACGAACTCTGGATACGCATTCTCGAACTGGTCGTCTCTTGGTATTCACAAGTGTGGACGACTGTCGTCATGCTCATTCCCATTTTCATTATTTTCCTCATCCTCATTCTCATTCTCATTTTCATTTTCATTTTCATTTTCATTTTCATTCTCATTCTCATTTTAATTTTCATTTTCATTCTCATTCTCATTCCCATTCCCATTCTCATTCTCATTCTCATTCTCATTCTCATTCTCATTCTCATTCTCATTCTCATTCTCATTCTCATTCTCATTCTCATTCTCATTCTCATTCTCATTCTCATTCTCATTCTCATTCTCATTCTCATTCTCATTCTCATTCTCATTCTCATTCTCATTCTCATTCTCATTCTCATTCTCATTCTCATTCTCATTCTCATTCTCATTCTCATTCTCATTCTCATTCTCATTCTCATTCTCATTCTCATTCTCATTCTCATTCTCATTCTCATTCTCATTCTCATTCTCATTCTCATTCTCATTCTCATTCTCATTCTCAATCTCATTCTCATTCATTGTCGTTCTCATTCAGTTCTTCCGAGAGAGTTTGTTTTTAAATGCTTTTATCGATTCTTAAGAAACCGACATAACATTTTTCAAATTGTACCATATTTCTAACCATTGCTGAGATAACTCATTGAATAAAATCTAGCTCACTCCGAATGTCCTCATTCTCATTCTCAATCTCATTCTCATTCATTGTCGTTCTCATTCAGTTCTTCCGAGAGAGTTTGTTTTTAAATGCTTTTATCGATTCTTAAGAAACCGACATAACATTTTTCAAATTGTACCATATTTCTAACCATTGCTGAGATAACTCATTGAATAAAATCTAGCTCACTCCGAATGTCCTTATTTTCAGGTTCAACATCAACTTTCAGACCGGTCCGAATGTGAACCCACGTGACGATTGTCCTCTCCATATCAGCATTCGGCCCAAGGATCAGCACATTTGCCGCAACACGTATCAGTTCAAAGCCTGGGGCATCGAGGAACGCCACGGTGGCTGTCCGATACAGAAGAAATCATACTTCGACCTTCAGATCACGGTCAAACCGGACGGGTACAGTATTGCTGTCAACGGGTGTCACTACTGCGAGTTTGCCCACCGTCAACCGTATGCCGCGGTTCGATTCATCCATCTCGGTCCAGGAGCCGACGTGGATGCCATTCTGTCCGAGTAAACCAGCGAAGAAACGGGCGGATTTCAGTATGAGATAAGATAATACGAACTCTAATCCGAGTACTTCGACGATAAGAAATGTTTGTGTACGCCTTGTGTTGAACAAGACACCGATTTCAGGGAGTTGTCATCGAGAACATAAATAAACACCGCTGCAGAAAGATTCGTCTAAAAATCGCTCCATTGGATTATCTCCCTATAAATTTTGTTCAAAGTGTTCAACTCTTATTATAGTTACACTGGAGAAAGTGAGATACAAACGAAATTTTTACGTCCTTTTATTATTGTTCTTTTGCTACAGTTAGATTTTTGCGCGCGGACTCCTTTTTTTTTACTCTTCAAAAATGATTTTATTATCAAATTTTCCATTGCTTGATATGGCACTTTTCCGACTACCAGTATCAATTCCAGTCACAAAATGAAAATTCTAAACGGTACGCCAAATTGAAACGAGAACGAGAGAAGGGATGTGAACATATTTTGTCTAAACTCTCACTATGTATTTTTTTTATAATCGAAAGCAGTGCCTGCAAAAACTTTTGTATCGTTTGTATTCCTATTGGTTTGATTTGTATTTTAGGTTCTTCCACTTTTTAAAAAATCTTGTGCATTGTCATTTTGTTGGAATTTTAAAACCTTTTATTTCTTTGCCAGTAAGAATGACGCGTCGCGTCTTATTCTACTGGATAGTATTTCTATTTTCTTTTTCTCGGCAAGAGCATCCGTTTGCAGTAGCCATATAAGAATATGGTTTTGATAAGTAGTTTGAAAAGTTTAAGAATAAAAGAACTAGTATTTACTTGTATTGTCGTATGGTAATACTTTTAGCGTTTTAGGTATAATAAAATGCCTGGAAAACCTATTCGTAGTATTTGTGTTTATGTTATGTAGCGCTTCGGTTATTGGAAGATGTATCAATGGTTTCGGATGGGTTCTAAACGTCAACGGGTTCTCACGATGTTTTGCGAAGAAAAAAAAACAAATTGCAAAAACATAAAATCTCAATTTCAAATGACAGTCGGGGATAATTGTCAATTTGATCAATAACTAACATCTCTTAAATTGAATGGAACAGGAAACATACGAAACGTATTGATCGAAACAAAAATGATTGTGGATGGTTGACGTAAACTTTCTAGTTGGGAAAAATCACAGATTTTAATGTATTCAAAACAGCATCTTTTAGACACTACACAGCGATTTGCAGTCAAGAGTGAGTGTTGTAAGTCTTCTGTTGGGATGGTATCCTTGAAAATGTTTGTACAAATCTTTTAGTTGACCACGTTATGACATTTTTGTCAATTGTAATTTGTCTCTCCTAAAGAAGTTCCTGTTGGAAAATTCATCATAGGTCGGCTGCATCCGTGCGCACCTCGTACCTCAGGTCTCAACTTAGGCTAAGAAGAGAAAAACAAACTATGTACCTTCGGGAATGTCGTATGATGCAATCCTTCTTTTGTGCTTTGTCATTCCTTTGTTACCAAATAATCGAACCAGTTTAACGACAAGGATGGCAACCTGCTTATTGACAAGTCGACGGTTGAAGCCAGGTGGAAAGACAACTTTCAGACATTGTTCGATGGCGAGGTAGAAGAGGAGCGAATCAGGATTGTGAGCGACGAACATGCTGTGGAACCACTAACACAGGACGAGGTTAAAAAGGCGATCAATGAGCTAAAAAATTACAAGGCCTCTGAGAAGAGCGGCAGAAATTTTAGAAGCAGGAAGCGAGCGGTTCCACGATGCGATTTACCGGATGATATTTAAGAATCTGGGCGGATAAACAAATGCCAGACGACTAGTCGGAAGGTCTCATTTGCCCCATCTACAAAAAGGGCCATCGACTTGATTGTAGCATTGTTTGTCGGCGAATACCAAGTTGGTTTTCAAGAGGGAGGCTCCAAGACGGATCAAATGATTACCTTGTGACAGGTCCTAGATAAATTCCGGGAGTACAAACTGCAGACTCATCATCTGTTCGTGGTTGAAATCCACGAACAGATGCGATCGATGCAATCAAGAGAAACGAACTTTGAAAAACTAATGCTAGAACACGACTTTCCGACGAAACTAATAAAGTTGATCCGAATGACGCTTGAGGGATCTAAATCATGCGTACGAATAGCGGGTGAGACCTTAGTCGCTTTCGTAACGTGAGCCGTGAAGTCAAAAGAGGAATTGTAGCTGCTAGCAGAACTTTTTATGGATTACGTAGCCAGCTGAAGTCTCGTAGTCTGCAAACTCGCACGAAACTAGCGTTGTATAGAACGCTGACTCTCCCGGTTGCTTTTTATGGATTGATATCGTGAAGGCAATACAACGTGGCAGGTTACAGTGGGCTGGACATGTGGCTAATGTCGGATGAAAGAACCGCAAAACTATTTTCAGCAGAGAGGCAGGAAGAGGGCGTAGACTCCGAAGTAGACCCCGCACCTGATGGTTATGCGGTGTACAGGAATATTCACGGGCCGTCGGTGTTCGAGGCGACTGGAGACCGGTTGCTCAATACTTTATTGGACATCAATATCACGCCACTGGCCAACCGAAAGTCGAACATGGAAAGATATTTGTTGGTTGTCATCATCCTGTTAAGCCTGAACGTCCCGAGACTGAGCTGACGTTGAAGTTCGTGAAAGGGAAGCTGTTCGATGAATGGAGGGAGCGGTTGGAGAAATCCGGTGGAAGCAGCAGTTGCGGTGTTGACGGAGAAAAAGTGCTGAAGGCACAAGTGAATCAAAAGAAGCCGTAGAAGAAATGCTGATGGGAACAAGATCGCTGCGGTAGGAGTTGATTCGAACAGATTCCGTTCACTGGACAACAACTTGGGTGTATTATATCTATGATATAACCGCAAAGTTGACGTGGAACTACGGTTGGTTTTATAATCGTTTGTTTGTATTTGTCAAATTATTGATTGAATGAAACAATTTTTGAATTCAATTGAATTCATCTTATTTGCAGTATAAGTGAAGAATTTTAACAAACGCCATGTAATGTAAGGTTTTGATGGTTGTGTTAGGTTTTTAGGTGGGAGCAAAAGTTTGCCCAGCTTGCATGTATTTGCAATGCCAATTTTCCCAGATACCTTGGTTTTGATGGCTGTGTTGGGGAAACCGTAGATCGGGCCAATCAAAACGGGACAGTTAGGACGTTCAGATAGCGCTTGACATTTTATAGTTATTCAATTGCTTATCTCATGAAAAATAACATTTTATTAATTGTAATAGATGCGTAGAAATGATGTTTTCTATCAATTGATGCAAATATCCTTCCGATCTATTAACCCTTTGCGGTCGTTTGTCTGCTCTCAGCCACCAGAGCAAGGAAGTATACTAATATTGTACTTAATGCAACTATATATGAGTTCACACTTTTTTTAAATGAATTTTAATGTCTACTGAATCTGTTCACGAATCCTAACGGTGCTCCTATGAATAATACATAACGGTACTCAGTATAAACCCATGTCCATGTTTCAGGAAAGGCTTGATGGAAAAATCCATCTATTGCGGCAAAGAGCATTGTTCTGTATGTTCAATCAGAAAGATAAAATTCAGAAGACGCCAAACTAATTGTTTTTGTGATACATTCGAACACCTGAACTGCACTTTAGGGACTGTTTCGAAAGATATCATACGAATTGTAGCATATATTTTTTATATGAAAACAACACATTAAAACACATTGTTCGGTAAATACTTATCTGAAGTTTACATAAAAATAAACAAATCTTGTTCATCTTTCATAATATCACAAGTTATACATATTCTGCATACAATCTCATAAAATTATACATCACTGCTTTTTCAAGTAAACATAATTCCGACCGCAAAAGGTTAGGAAATGTTCGAGTTTTGAGCATTAGCAATACTTCATTAGTTCTTGCATGTTCAGTGTTTATGTTCATTTTTTACCCCCCAAATATTCCGGTTAAACGCAGTTCCACGTCAAATTTCTCCCAACTTACATGTGTCTTCCAAGCGTATTTCCCCAGGCACATTAATTTTGATGGCTGTGTTAGGGAACATACTTCGATGGGAACAAAAATTCCCCTCCCCACTTGCACTAGGTACATTGATTTTGAAGTCTGTGTTGGGGAAACCGTAGATCGGGCTAATCAAAACGGGACAGTTAGGGCGTTTAGATAGCGCATGACATTTTATAGTTATTCAATTGCTTATCTCATGAAAAATAACATTTTATTAATTGTCATAGATGCGTAGAAATGATGTTTTGTATCAATTGATGCAAACATCCTTCCGATCTATTAACCCTTTGCGGTCGTTTGTCTGCTCTCAGCCACCACAGCAAGGAAGTATACTAATATTGTACTTTATGCAACTATATATGAGTTCACACTTTTTTTAAATGAATTTTAATGTCTATTGAATCTGTTCACGAATCCTAACGGTGCTCCTATGGATAATACATAACGGTATCCTGTATAAACGAAAAATGTCCATGTTTCAGGAAAGGCTTAATGGAAAAATTCAAATTATGTATGTTCAATCAGAAAGATAAAATTCAGAAGACGCCAAACTAATTGTTTTTGTGATACATTCGAACACCTGAACTGCACTTTAGGGACTGTTTCGAAAGATATCATACGAATTATAGGATATATGTTTTATATGAAAACAACTTATTAAAACACATTGTTTAGTAAATACTTATCTGAAGTTTACATAAGAATAAAATTTTACAAAAATAAAACAATCTTGTTCATCTTTCATAATATCACAAGTTATACATATTCTGCATACAATCTCACAAAATTATACATCAATGCTTTTTCATGCAAACATAATTCCGACCACAAAGGGTTAATACATGTTCGAGTTATAAGCATTCGCAATACTTCATTATTTCTGGCATGTTCAGTGTTTAGGTTTCTTGTTTACCCCCCTAATATTCCGGTTAAACGTAGTCCCACGTCAAATTTCTCCCAACTTACATGTATCTTCCAAGCGGATTTTCCTAGGCACATTTATTTTGATGACTGTGTTAGGGAACATACTTCGATGGGAACGAAAGGTCCTCCAACTTGCATGTATTTGCAATGCCAATTTCCCCAGGCACTTTGGCTTTCATGGCTGTGTTAGGGAACATACTTCGATGGGAAAAAAATTCCCCCTCCCCACTTGCACTAGGTATATTGATTGGGGTGTTGGGGAAACCGTAGACCAATCAAAACGTGGCAGATTTAGGGCGTTTAGATAACGCTTGACATTTCACAGTTGCTCAATTGTTTATCTCATGAAAAATAACATTTTATCGATTGTGATAGGTGCGTGGAAATATTTTCTATCAATTGATGCAAACATCTTTTCGATCCACTGAGGAATGTTCGAGTTATAAGCATTCGAAATATTTCATTATTTCCTGCATGTTCTGTGTTTAGGTTTCCGAATTGCCTTCATGTGTGGCATTGTTGTCTTAGGTTTCTTAGGGTCTCGAAACCGGCCTGAATTTTCAGGAGTGTGATGTGAAAGCTGATTGCGGAGTATGCAACGAGGGAAAAATGTGTCGTGCACCGTTTCCAAGCAAGTCCGCGTCCACTTTCACCATTGAGATCTCGTCCATACCAACTTGTGTGGGCCACTTGGATTGCGGCACCGCGAGGGAATCATTTCCTGATGACGATGGTGGACGATTACAGCCGGTATTGCGTTCTGTACGTGCTGACGAACAAGTCGGAGGCGGCTGGAAAGATCGTCGAGTATTTGAAGATGATGCAGAACCAGTTTGGTCGTTTGGTCGACTAATACGCTCGGTGGTACTCACGAAGCTGGTACGAACTTGACTGGAGAAACAAATGCAAAACGACGAAGTTACCTGCCTTCGCCACAAACTTCGTTGATGAAGCGGTGTTCGAGGATCCAGAAGAAGTTGCGGAGCAAAAGGACGAAATCGACAAAAGCAATTCGTTTTGCATTTCAATCGAGGACGAACCTTACTTCAAGGATTTTTTAGACGATTGACGGAGAGATTCCGCCACGTTGACTACCAGAGGAGCTCTGCTACGTCCAGGCGGCGGATGATGAACCACAGAGCTTTCAAAAGGCGTTGAATAGACCTGATGAGGTGGAGTGGCGTCTCAAAGTAAACTGACTCTTCGACACCTAGATGTTAAGATGGCTTCGTCGAGATGGAGAGCGAGTGACTCGTGTGCAGACTATGCCATAGCATCTACAGGCTTGTACAATCAGCCAACCAGCATTTACATGGCGTGCTGCAAAGCTTGTGATTTAAGCAAAATGGAACGGATTAATGCCTCTACACCAAGATCGTCGGTGGATCGAAAGTCTATCTGCTCGTATATGTCGATGACATATTTGTCGCTTGCTAGGATTCTTTGGAGGTCGATCGAGTGATCGAAGCATTGAGTGAGAGCCTAGCTTCTTCCTAGGTATGGAGATCCAACGACTGAACGAGAAATACAGCATTTGCTTGGAGAGCTACATTGACGAAATCGCTGCTAGATTCGGGTTGCAACATGCCAAGATCGCCAAAAACCCGATGAATATCGGTTTCACTTCGTCGATAGATACCAAATTAGGAATATCATCTGCCCTAATTTAGCAGGACTTGTCTTGATTTTGAGATGTTTTTGGTGCGTCATGTCGACTGCATCTGTGCGCCCCTTGTATCTCGGGTCTACACTTAGACTACGAACAGAAAAACAAACTATCTACCTTCGGGAAAATCGTATGATGCAATCTTTCTTTTGTGTTTTATCATTCCTTTGTTACCAAGAAATCGAACCAGTCGAAATCAGAACTTGTCTCCATAAATTTAATTTTGATTCCTGTTCAATGTCTGATATGATTTAAAAAGATGTTCCGGAGAAGATAGGTAAACATCGCAACAACACCATTGAAAAAGTAACCTTTTCTACAAACTTATGAGGATGTAGTTTTTTTTTCGAAAACGATATGAGGAAATGGAGCAAAAGTACGTTAAATAACTTTTAACTTTGTTTTAATTATTTATGGTTGAATCTTTGTGCATATGATCTATGATCTTCACTGTTATCGTTCACATGTCAATGGAATTTATAATCATAATTTATCACTAAAATGGGGAAAACCTATCACCGATTGCTAAACTTATCTTTTTCTTCTCTCTCGTTCGAGAACGTCTGTTGGCTATTTACACTGATTATTTGTTAATTCATATTCCCCACGTATTTGGTAATACTTGTGATTAGCGTTAATTTGATTCGAAACGCGTCTAAAACCATGTCCTTGTCCCATGTCCAAAGTTTGTAGATTGGTCTGCATCAGAACATCTGCGTCGCAACACTAAAACTTTAAGGCAGGACGGAACCGAAAGTAGTTGTGCCCTTCTAGAAACAAATTTTAACAATAGATATATACATGCTTGCCTAAATTGGTCTAACCCCTCAAATTTTGACTGTGTGTTTATAACACGAACGTAAAGCAAAATTTGCACTACGGAGCTTTGTGCTTTTTTTCTTCTGTGTATCCACTAAATATGCGCCCGCAGGCGTTCCTGATTAGGACCTTGATTAGTAAATCTAAAAATTGATAGTGTTTTTCCTAAACTTAACAGCTTTGTTGTTTTTTTTGACGAATTTGCACTTTGAAAAAGACTTACGGGAAAAATGTTCCCCATCGTTTAGCATCATTCCCTTAATTAAGTAACATAGTCCCAAGAATCTCACTTTCAAATTATGTCCCTCTCTTTTTACATAACTTTTGCTTACCTAACACGAAAAATATGACCAACAACAAAACATACAAAAATGTACAATTCAACGAGACACCCTACCAATATTCCTAGCTCACTAAAGTAAGATGATAAAACATCTTTTCCCATTGGTTTGTTTGTTGTTTTGAGATTACTGGGATAGCTGCTGCTGAGGGAGATCGAGATCTGTTGTGATTCTATCCACATTCGAAAACCCCTGCATCATTCGTCCACTTACCTCGGCTACGACGAAATATTGTTGTGCTTTAGTGTTGATTCGTGGCGTATTTTATTCACGAATCAGTCGTTTTCCAGTTGTTTCATCCGAACCAATCCGCTAGGAACGATTGTCATCAGCTGCTCTGTAATTAGGATGAATAAACTATGATATATTCTGAATAATTAATACAGAAGGCAGTTATATTGAACAGGTTATGTAGATACGATACTATCTAACTAATGTTTTCAACCCTAATTTTGCAGCTTGCAATATGGATCGCAGGCATTTAGATACACACTTCTATGCACGATTCACGACATTTCTATATTAGATACTCAATATGTGTTTTGTAGAATAATCAAAAGTAAAATCGAACAGTAGGAAGGAAGGTATTGAATTAGAGAGACTTTAAACTCTGAGAGTTCATTCGTCTCTATCGAACAGTAGAATTCCAAATCTCCCTTAATGAGTATTCGACAATCAAAAGTGGCCCTCACATTCGTTGACAAGAGTTCGAGTACACATATTTCTATTGATCTCCCTTGTCAAGTTGCTGGAAAAACTACACTAGACTAATCGAACCCTTGAATTCCATTTATGGAGTTTTGTTACTCCGGTTTCGAATGTTCTAAATTACTCGAAAGGAGAAGATTTTTGGAAGAACTGCACTTGGAGTTACGTAGTGGGAAATATTTCGACCGTTACCTTGAAGGACTTGAATGCTATGAGCACAAGTTAGCTAATAGTTGTGTCTTCATGTATACTATATTACCGAGGTCACGAGCAGGTATGAAAGCATCATAACGATAGTAATTGGAAAAGTCCTTTAAATTGTGTAATTTGTGTGTTGTGTAAATTGTGTAACTTTTCCTTATACCGTTTCGGAGGAACATCAATGTTCGGTCTAGATGATTGGCGCACTGATTCAGAGTCTGTTGTACCCTCAACCTTATTCTGCTGCACAGAGTCATCTAGTTGTTATGGTTGTTCATCTTCTTCTTGTGACTGGGCCTCTTCCACTTTAAAAACGAACATAAACTTTAGGTCAAATCACGAACGTCACTTCACGGTGAAAACGGAATGATTTGTATACAAGGATATATGCACGTCCCTTCCTTTTTTTCCTTTTCCCTTCCCTGCACAGGCCCTTTATAAGTATCGTTCTTATTTGATTATTACTCCACTGGTACTTTCTTGCTTCCACAATTTAGCTCCAGGAAGTCACCCTACTACCAGTGCAACTTCAGAATTTTCCGAGTTGTTTGTTTTGCTTGTCGCATATATTTAGAGAATTATTTTGTTTTGGTCCTTTGGGAAACGTTTCAGATAAAGTTTGAGCTCGGTAAGAAATTATCTCGATTTATAAAGTACAAAATTTTGCTCGGTGTGATAGTGATAGGGATTGTATCGGCTTCTCGATTCCATTTACATAGTAGGACCCTATATCTTCTTGCATGTAGAACCTCCGGATACTATGGTTCGTGTATCTTCCACCTCTGTCCGATCAAATCACCTTAGGCTTCTTCACAAATTGATTTTCCACAAAAAGGACGTATTCACGAATCTTATCCTTAACTCCAAATTAGTCCTCCAAAAATATACCATTGTGTATCTGTTATGGTCATCGATCATGGTTCGAAAATATCTGCAACCATTCATAGTCTCTGTTATCAGTTTGCTGACGTCAGTGTGGACAATGTCTAGAACTTTCTTTGAAATCTTCATAGCCACTACTGGAAACGCAGCACGCAGCACAGTGTTTGCCAAATGATCCACTCATTGAAAAAATCGCTTTCGTTCGTTCAAATATGATCTTTCAGGAAACATTTCCCCCAGCGGTATTCTTTTGTTGCTATGTGTTGCAAATCACGACACAAAAGAGAACGAGACAACTCTGCATCGGCTCGCACTTTATTGCACACCAGCATGCAAGCAAAGCTATCATATACGCTTTTAGTCAGAAAGCTTATTTTCTTATTTGCCTCTAACATATGCATATCGACCTCTCCATGCATCATGAAACAGCAGGATCGTACGGACCACGCAAAGCGAAAGATTCATATTCAACTAATGTAGCAGATCCTGATTTTTAAGTCTCAGAGAGTGCAAACTATATGATTATTTAGCTCGATAGAGGCTAAGGGAGGGTAGTCAGATTATATTTTCCATTTTTAAAGCCGCTATCCCTTGAAATATGTATATTCATATAGACCGCATAGTTTTACTAGCAACACCATTCCAGTGAGAAGCAAAAACTCTCGCGTTTTATCTCTTTCCCATTCGCTGCTCTCCGCAAATGGTGACTAAATGATGACGTAATTTTTCTTGTATCATTTATTGCTTTGCACTTTTCTGTGCAGTGGGTTTCGCTATAGTAAAATGGGACGATATATGTGGTTCAAACTTGTATGCAGGCTTCGAAAATGGTATGCGATGTTTGATACAGATCGGATATGCAATCAACAGTCTTCGTTCCTCTCTTAGTTTAATCACTAAATATTACACAAGTGATTACTGACATTCATACAAGTATCTGAATGATCCTCTCATATTTGGTTATATGTTCGTGAGAGTTTACTTGCATGACACATTGTGTATCATTCGATTTTGATCGAAATCCAAACACTGACGCGGCATTCAATACGGTGTGACGCCTACCCAAGCAGCAACGTGCTACACTGTTTTTGAGTTTATATAAACATTACATGTTGTAGGTCCTCCAAAACATTCCGAGGTTCAGACTGATTGATCTACCATTTAAACCACAACTGGTGTTTGGTTCATAACAAGAAATCTTATCCGAAATGGTTCATAGAGACGGGTGCTATGCTGGCTTTGAGTTTACAAGAACATCAGGTGTTATAGGTATCCCAAATCATTCCAAAGTTCAGGAGACCAAAGGGTCAATGTGCTCCATTGACTTTAAATGATATGAATATAAAATCCGAGTAATTTTGTTTCCGTTTACATCAATCGACCATTCTGAAAATCTCATTTGTCACAACATGCGACAAAGATTACCTTTAGGTAACCTGAAAAGGAAAACCTGTACAATTAATTGGACCGCTATATATCCTATTGTTTATCGCATCTTTCACAACCGAAATCCAATTGCGACGGTGGAATATTAACTGTGGGAAACCTTAGAAGGTAACCGAGAGAACTCCTCTAAAATTAATCATCCCGGCGATATCTCATGTTATTCATAGCGTATACACTTCATAGAACTCCATTCGCGACAGTGGAGAGTTATCTTTGGGAAACCTGAAAAGATAACCGGAAGAACAATATACCGGCGATATATTCTGTTATTCATCTTCAATATCGAAGGAGGAGAGTAATGTTTTAGAAAACTGAGAAAATAACCGAAAGAACTTATCTAAAACTAATATTTCAGATGATATGCTCCGTTATCACTCGCGCGTACTTTCAATCGAACTTCAATTGCGACTGTGGATTTTCTTAACGTAATAGCGATGGATAACAGTTATTATAACTGCCCTCCTAAGGGGCTTTGGACCCTCTGCTGAGGCTCTCAATAGTTTTAAGTTCTTTTTTGGACATGCTTCTATAGAGATCCGTCATTCGCAGGTGGAGTTTTTCTATTCCACATTCTTCGTGAGTGCCAAAAAGATAGCAACGAAGATGGTCAAAAGAAACACTACAGAAATGTCAAAATTCGAGTTAGAAGGAAAATAACAGTGGATTGAGGTTAGGTTTGAAGCAGTGATCTATTACCAGGAGTCGTGTCCTCATGCACCTCAATTGATCACATTGTCGAGCAATAAATACGAGATTTTTCAAATTTTATCCAAATAAACCGTATTTTATAGAGGTTCTAGAAGAAAAGCTCCTCAAAGATTGTCACAGTAATGTTCGAGTAGTGGGAAACGTCAATTTAATCTGTTCGAATGGTTAACTAGTAGTTTTTTTTCGCTATTTTATGAATAACATAAAAATACTACACGATCCTTCGAAGGAAATTCTAGTTCTCAAGCGTAATAGGAATAGGTAAAAAATCATTTTGAATAAATCAAAGTCGAACTTCTTAAAACAAAACGATTTTACAGGATCCAGTTTTTTTAAGAGCAATCTTCCAGTTTTTTGAAAAATATTATTGGCAACCCTGAGCACAGCAGAAATAACAGGACACTCGGTGCCTCTGCTTATATCAGCCAATAATCTTCAAAGCCTGTTCTTCCGAATCACCCTTTTTTCTCGTCTATACTCTCTCCCACTTGGTAGATCTGATTCGTTATCTGCTTCAAGAGGGTAACCTCTTGAACCATGTTGTTTTGGCCCTGGTCTTGCGCTTAACCCACGCTTAACCATCCCAGATTTGTATGGAATCTTGCAGACTTTGTTGAAGCATCCAGATATCCAGACTGTCCTTTGTAAAGTCCAGAATTTTCGCACTTTGTCTAGATTTTTCCAGATTTAAGAAAAATCCAGGAAGCAATCCGTTTAGTTTGATTGCCGACGAATCGATGGATCTGTCGAAGAAATAGTCATTAGCCTGTACAATTAAAATTTTCCACTATTTCTGCTGTGCTCAAGGTTGCCAATAATATTTTTCAAAAAACTGGAAGATTGCTCTTAAAAAAACTGGATCCTGTAAAATCGTTTTGTTTTAAGAAGTTCGACTTTGATTTATTCAAAATGATTTTTTTACCTATTCCTATTACGCTTGAGAACTAGAATTTCCTTCGAAGGATCGTGTAGTATTTTTATGTTATTCATAAAATAGCGAAAAAAACTACTAGTTAACCATTCGAACAGATTAAATTGACGTTTCCCACTACTCGAACATTACTGTGACAATCTTTGAGGAGCTTTTCTTCTAGAACCTCTATAAAATACGGTTTTATTTGGATAAAATTTGAAAAATCTCGTATTTATTGCTCGACAATGTGATTAATTGAGGTGCATGAGGACACGACTCCTGGTAATAGATCACTGCTTCAAACCTAACCTCAATCCACTGTTATTTTCCTTCTAACTCGAATTTTGACATTGTGTTTCATGTAGTGTTTCTTTTGACCATCTTCGTTGCTATCTTTTTGGCACTCACGAAGAATGTGGAATAGAAAAACTCCACCTGCGAATGACGGATCTCTATAGAAGCATGTCCAAAAAAGAACTTAAAACTATTGAGAGCCTCAGCAGAGGGTCCAAAGCCCCTAAGGAGGGCAGTTATAATAACTGTTATCCATCGCTATTACGTTAAGAAAATCCACAGTCGCAATTGAAGTTCGATAGAAAGTACGCGCGAGTGATAACGGAGCATATCATCTGAAATATTAGTTTTAGATAAGTTCTTTCGGTTATTTTCTCAGTTTTCTAAAACATTACTCTCCTCCTTCGATATTGAAGATGAATAACAGAATATATCGCCGGTATATTGTTCTTCCGGTTATCTTTTCAGGTTCCCCAAGGAAAACTCTCCACTGTCGCGAATGGAGTTCTATGAAGTGTATACGCTATGAATAACATGAGATATCGCCGGGATGATTAATTTTAGAGGAGTTCTCTCGGTTACCTTCTAAGGTTTCCCACAGTTAATATTCCACCGTCGCAATTGGATTTCGGTTGTGAAAGATGCGATAAACAATAGGATATATAGCGGTCCAATTAATTGTACAGGTTTTCCTTTTCAGGTTACCTAAAGGTAATCTTTGCCGCATGTTGTGACAAATGAGATTTTAAGAATGGTCGATTGATGTAAACGGAAACAAAATTACTCGGATTTTATATTCATATCAATTAAAGTCAATGGAGCACATTGACCCTTTGGTCTCCTGAACTTTGGAATGATTTGGGATACCTATAACACCTGATGTTCTTGTAAACTCAAAGCCAGCATAGCACCCGTCTCTATGAACCATTTCGGATAAGATTTCTTGTTATGAACCAAACACAAGTTGTGGTTTAAATGGTAGATCAATCAGTCTGAACCTCGGAATGTTTTGGAGGACCTACAACATGTAATGTTTATATAAACTCAAAAACAGTGTAGCACGTTGCTGCTTGGGTAGGCGCCACACCGTATTGAATGCCGCGTCAGTGTTTGGATTTCGATCAAAATCGAATGATACACAATGTGTCATGCAAGTAAACTCTCACGAACATATAACCAAATATAAGAGGATCATTCACATACTTGTATGAATGTCAGTAATCACTTGTGTAATATTTAGTGATTAAACGAAGAGAGGAACGAAGACTGTTGATTGCATATCCGATCTGTATCAAACATCGCATACCATTTTCGAAGCCTGCATACAAGTTTGAACCACATATATCGTCCCATTTTACTATAGCGAAACCCACTGCACAGAAAAGTGCAAAGCAATAAATGATACAAGAAAAATTACGTCATCATTTAGTCACCATTTGCGGAGAGCAGCGAATGGGAAAAGAGATAAAACGCGAGAGTTTTTGCTTCTCACTGGAACGGTGTTGCTAGTAAAACTATGCGGTCTATATGAATATACATATTTCAAGGGATAGCGGCTTTAAAAATGGAAAATATAATCTGACTACCCTCCCTTAGCCTCTATCGAGCTAAATAATCATATAGTTTGCACTCTCTGAGACTTAAAAATCAGGATCTGCTACATTAGTTGAATATGAATCTTTCGCTTTGCGTGGTCCGTACGATCCTGCTGTTTCATGATGCATGGAGAGGTCGATATGCATATGTTAGAGGCAAATAAGAAAATAAGCTTTCTGACTAAAAGCGTATATGATAGCTTTGCTTGCATGCTGGTGTGCAATAAAGTGCGAGCCGATGCAGAGTTGTCTCGTTCTCTTTTGTGTCGTGATTTGCAACACATAGCAACAAAAGAATACCGCTGGGGGAAATGTTTCCTGAAAGATCATATTTGAACGAACGAAAGCGATTTTTTCAATGAGTGGATCATTTGGCAAACACTGTGCTGCGTGCTGCGTTTCCAGTAGTGGCTATGAAGATTTCAAAGAAAGTTCTAGACATTGTCCACACTGACGTCAGCAGACTGATAACAGAGACTATGAATGGTTGCAGATATTTTCGAACCATGATCGATGACCATAACAGATACACAATGGTATATTTTTGGAGGACTAATCTGGAGTTAAGGATAAGATTCGTGAATACGTCCTTTTTGTGGAAAATCAATTTGTGAAGAAGCCTAAGGTGATTTGATCGGACAGAGGTGGAAGATACACGAGCCATAGTATCCGGAGGTTCTATGGCTCGTGTATCTTCACTCAAAAATGAATTTACTTTTCCGTACATACCTAATATCGATTCTCTGTTAACTTACAAACCGAAATATAACTATCAGCGAATTCAATTTTGATATTAAACCACTCAAAATGCCTAATATCGAAACAGCTAAAATTACATTCACACGCGGAATCATTATGGTTTTCGGTTTTTGCTTCCCTTTTCTACTTTGTATTTATTGCCAAATCAAAATCTATCATCTATCTATATTTCTATATATATATATATATATATATATATATATATATATATATATATATAAGCCACCCCTAAGAGAGGGGGGAAGGGGTATCTAACCACCATAGAAATATTCATTGCACCCTAAAGTTTCCATATGCCTAATTTGGTTTAATTTGCTTGATTAATTCTCGGATAATGCAAAAATTTGTGTTTCATTTGTACGGCAGCCCCCTCTAAGAGAGGGGGAAGGAGTATCTTAACACCATAGAAACATTTATTGCATCCTAAAACCTCCACATGCCAAATTTGGTTTCATTTGCTTGATTAATTCTCGAGTAATGCAGAAATTTGTGTTTCATTTGTATGGCAGCCCCCCCTTTGAGTGGGGGAAGGACTGTCTAACCATCATAGAAACATTTATTGCACCCTAAAACTTTCACATGCCAACTTTGGTTTCGTTTGCTTGGTTAATTTCCGAGTAATGCAGAAATTTGTGTTTCATTTGTATGGCAGCCCCCTCTGAGAGAGAGAGGAGGGGTCTCAAAATATCACGAAAACCTTCCCCGGCCCCAAAAACCCCTACATACCAATTTTCATGTCGATCGGTTCAGTAGTTTCCGAGTCTTTAAGAATCAGACAGACAGACAGACATCACTCCTTTTTTATATATATAGATATATATATATATATATATATATATATATATATATATATATATATATATATATATATATATATATATATATATATATATATAAATGGATTTCTGTCTGTCTGTCTGTCTGTCTGATTCTTATGGACTCGGAAACTACTGAAACGATCGACATGAAAATTGGTACGTAGGGGTTTTTGGGGTCGGGGAAAGTTCTTATGATAGTTCGAGACCCCTCCCTCCTCCCTAAGGGGGGGCTGCCATACAAATGAAACACAAATTTCTACATTACCCGAGAACTAAGCAAGCGAATAAAACGAAATTTGGCATGTGGAAGTTTTAGAGTGCAATAAATGATTCTATGGTGGTTAGATACTCCTCCCCTCTCTCTAAGGGGGACTGCCATACGAATGAAGCACACATTTCTGCATTACTCGGGAATTAATCAAGCAAACGAAACCACAGTTGACATGTGGAAGTTTTAGGACGCAATAAATGTTTCTATGGTGGTTAGGCACTCCTCCCCCCTCTCTAAGGGGGACTGCTATACAAATGAAACACAAATTTGTGCATTTCTCGGAAATTAATCAAGCAAACGAAACCAAAGTTGGCATGTGTCGGTTTTAGGGTGCAATCAATGTTTCTATGGTGGTTAGACATTCTTCCCCCCTCTCTAAGGGGAGGCTGCCATACAAATGAAGCATAAATTTCTGCATAACTCACGAACTGATCAAGCAAACAAAACCAAATTTGGCATATAGAGGTTTTAGGGATCAATAAAGGTTTCTATGGTGGTTCGACACTCCTTCCTCTCTAAGGGGAGGCTGCCATACAAATGAAACACAAATTTCTGCATTAGTCAAGAAATATTCAAGCTAAAGGAACCAAATTTGGTATATGGAGGTTTCAGGAGACAATAAATGTTTCAATGGTGGGTTGACACTCCTCCCCCTCCCTAAGGTGGGGGCTGCATTACTCGAAAATCAATCAGGCAAACGAAGCCAAATTTGGGATGTGAGGGTTTTGGGTACGAGAAATGTTTCTATGATGGTACGACACCCTTCCCTTCTCTGGAATGGAGAGGGAGTCCCATAAAAATAATACACATATTTCAACAAAACATATTCTAACCAAACACGACAATTGAAAATTTTCGGAAAACTCTGAAGGAAAATGGGAAAATTCGAAAAATTAAATTCGCATATGTTCTACAATTACATATTGACAAGCGTTGTTAGTCCATTTGATGTTTGCGCTAACGAAATTGATCTTGGTTCGAAAGTTGAAATGGATTTTAATGTGATAAAACGCATTCCTATATCGTCTTCTATCTATATAAATAAAAATGAAGCAAACAATCTATATAAATAAAAACCTTCTTCTATCTATATAAATAAAAATGAAGAGCAATACTCGAGAAAGGAATTGTCCGATTTAGGGCTGTCTTCATCCTATCATATTTTCTGTATCAAACATTTATTCCATGTAACGGAGAAACATGTTATTTGCAAGTGAATGAAAAACCTTGCACGAGAATTGTGTCTGAAAATAATCTGATATCGAGTTTTGGTAGAAGTACTGAAATTTTATAGTAAAAAATCAATTTAAAGGGTAGATTAGAAGATCAATCAATGAACAGTTTTGCGATTGGACCAATGAACGTGCGCTTAGTAAGAAAACGTGGATGTGATAACGAAAAATAAATTTTGGGCGGGACGAAGTTTGCCGGGTCAGCTAATGTAACTATACAAATCAACAACCTGTCCATATTACCCCCACTGTCCGTATTACCCGCGGTTCCCCTACATATTTTTATCTTGGTGTGTGGAGGTGTAGTGGACAACAATATCGGGAACAAATGAAAAATCGATTTTTCTTTGTTTTTTTCAAGAATATTCTGGACTAACACAATTTTTTGCTAACCAACTCAACAACAAATCCAATTAACCTTATCAACCAGCTTTTATTTGGTTCCAAGAACGTTCCCATAGGACATTCCCACACAGAGATATTTCAATTTAAAGTTACCCCTTCGTCTTTGATGATGAATAATTCAATAAACAACTTTCGCATCGCAAATCGAAAGACAGTTTTCAAAATTCCAACGAATTCTACATAAAGATAATTTGTTAGTTTGATGAGTTTTAACTTTTTTGTATCGATTTCAAAAAAGTGCCAAAAACAGGATTTTTTTAGTGCTGTACAAAATCCACTGTAATTCTGCAAATATCACAGGAAGTACTAATACTTGCAGGCAAATTTTAATTGTGTTCGTCCAGAATATTCTTGAAAAAAAAAAAGAAAAATCGATTTTTCATTTCTTCCCGATATTGTTGCCTACTACACCTACACACACCAAGATAAAAATTTGTACATAAAATATTCTAACATCTGAAAGTTGTAGCTTCAAAATGATGCACATCCCATCGATATGCGTTGATGTTTCATGAAGTTACAGCATGTCAAAAATCACATAAAATTTTCGACTTCGCATTCTGTTCCTCTTATTCTTTTGTCGAGTTTAATTGTTACGGCCTTATAACAGGGTAACCAATCGCGAAGTCCTTAAATTAGTAAGCATTTTGTATCACCAAGACAAAATCTAGAAATAGATTTTTGTTTCAAAAAATGGGTGGGTTATATCTATGATATAACCGCAAGGTTGACGTGGGACTATCGTTAGCTTAGTAATCATTTGTTAGTATTGATTAAATTATTGATTGAATGAAACAATTTTCGAATTCTATTGAATTGAACATATTTACTTTGTAAGTAAAGAATTTGAACAAATGTCAAAAGTTCCGTCAACATGCATGTATTTGCAGTGCCGATTTCCTCAGGCACTTTGGTTTTGAAGTTTGTGTTGGGGAAACGGTAAATCGGGCCAATCAGAACACGGCAGTTGGGGCGTTTAGATAACACTTAACATTTTACAGTTTTTCAATTATTTATCTCATGAAAAATAACATTTTATTAATTGTGAAATGCGCAGAAATATTTCCTATCAACTGATGTTAATATCTTTCCGATCTATTAAGAAATGTACGAGTTATAAACATTCGAAATCTTTCATTTGTTCCTGCATGTTCTGTGTTAAGGTTTTCATTTTACCCCCCTTATATTCCGGTTAGACGTAGTCCCACGTCAAAATTTGGCTACGAGTACCCATTTTTGTTTTCCATTTAACATGCGCATGTAGGGAAATAATACATAACACGCTAATAAATGAGAGGTGCGCTATAGAGCGTAAGAACAGAAGCAACACCACACAAAAGTACACACACAATAGCCATTGATTTGTGAATAGAGGAAGCCATAGCCGTTGCTAATGGAACTCAAACGCCAGTAGCAAAGCAATTTCAAAATGTGCCTTTGATGTAATAAGCAACTCGATGCAACTGTGAATCCAATGGTTCGATGTTCGAGTCTGGAGTTGGATTAAAGTTTTTATTATGTGTAGTAAATAAATTTGAAGTAGTTTTTGGTATTTATATTGAGTCTTTTACTGGCTAGCGGTGTGGCCCAAGTACCGCCAACCCAATCTCGTTGTTTTGTTGTTGTTTGGAAAGGTCACGAGTCTGTGGTGAGATATATATTTTTATATATATTTTTATTAAGGCTCATATGGCGTCAACCTGACGGGGCCGGGAGTTCAATATTTCGACAATGTTTGCCTTATAACTATGTTAGTAATATGTAACCGATTACTCGCGGTTGGCTCGAGGTTAGTATTACAAGTGTTTTCGTAATTGTGATGTTGCTGTCTTCAATGATCTGTACCTGTGCCCGACACGGGATACTTCCTATTGGGATGCAGCTGACCATTAATCAGCAACGCCCCCCTAGTCTGTACCCCATATCTAGCGTGGTGCGTCTTCTCGAGGAATCCAGGATAGAATGGTCACTAGCCGGCGCAATCATCAAATTCTCAATCAAAATCATCAATTCTTTTTTTTTGTTGGTGTCTTTTCACGTCCACTTCTGAGCTTTTAAGCGAGCTTTGTTGGGAAAAGGATATTTTAACAGGTCCAGTGAGGTAAACGTGAATTTTTGGTCTTGGGATCGGCCTTAATAATCTCGGGTTTTGATCTTTTCGTCTGGATAAGTGGTGTTTCGGGTTGACTTTGCAGTGCAGTTCAAATTGAGAAACAAACCGGGTTTATAGAAAAGGATAAACCAGCCCTGAATTCTGAGTTCTCACCGACCGGGCAACCGAAAACACGGCGGTTGACCTCCTTTACGGGAGTGGCGCATAAGCCAACTGCTTGACTGCGCAGAGTCCCGGTCAAGAAAGACTTACACGCCTCAAAGGCATGTCGGGTTACATCCCGGTTTTGTCGAATTTGCACTATTTGAATAGACTCCGCTTCATCACTCGTGTACTCGGTCTCGTTGATTTGTAAATTATTTACTGATCTTCTTGCCGGTTCTTAGAAGCCTACTTGTAGACTCGGAGCTGCCGCATCGATACGGTAGTTGCGCATTAGTATATGCCGCAAGTCTTTGACCTCTATCGTCGCGAGTCTCGAAGGGTAGTATTGGCGCATGTTATCCCACACTACTTCAAACTTCCTGCTCTCGGATAGGGGTTTGGAGAGCATTTTTATCAACTTCTCAATCTCCGCTATAAATGCTATAAACGTCTCACCTTTTTGTTGCTTCCACTCATGGATCCGCTGGATCCACTGGATCGTATGTCCTGATCCTGATTAGGTTTGCCGAAACGATATTTTATCAGATTTTCGAACGTTTGCCAGTCGTCAAATTGATCGACGAATGTAAAGAATCAATCCGAAGCTGGTCCATCCAGTAACAAGTGTACATCCCGTAACAGTTGTCTTTTGGATACCGCTTTCTGCTTCGCGATTTTTTTGAGTTTATACAAAAAATTCTCCACACTTCCGGATCTCATTTCCCCCGTAAACCTGAGCTTCCACTTTTCGACTCTGTAGAAGTCTCTTCCGGTTTGAAGTGTCCGATCTCGACGCCGACGCTCTCCTTTTCGAGAGCTATTCCGTGTGCAATTTGCGAGTTACTTTCTGGATACGAACCGTCTGAGGACTCGCTCGGGTTATGCGATTTACGCTCCCTTGGGTTAAATCGGTTTTGCTGGGTTTGTCCTGATAATGATCCGGGTTGTATCCTCTGTTGCGTCCCTTCAGGGTTTATGCTCTCACTGATAGTAGGTCGCGGTATGTTGATTTGGGCTTCTCCTGCTCTGCTTCGTTACTCGCCCGTTGTTGCGTTACTGTATCAGAACGCTTTGTTTCTCCAACGGGTGCCCGACTATTCCGCGTTTAATCGGGGTTCTACTGTATTTTGTTATTGGATACCTTAACTTTTTTTTCGATCTGTTCGTCAAACCTAATTTTGTTCGATGTTTGACATTGTTTGCCACTGTCGATAGTTGAAGAGTGGCAAACAAAATAGTGTTTGTAGAAATTTCAAACCAAACATTATCTGTCAAGAAGTGTCAAATATTTGGCCTCCGGACAAACAGTATACGGCCACCTTTACACATTAGAGGTGAGTGAACTGGAAAGTTTAAAGCCTCTTTAAAACAAAGAAGAAGATTCGCATTTTTTGGTGGTCAAACGATCCGGATTCTTGAAAACTTGAAAATTGCAATCCAGAGACCAAACAAAGCCCAAGTCAATATTCTTCATATCGTTTGACGTGATGTTCCGCTACAACTGTAAATTACTAGAAACGGCGATACTTTGTCGTTCTCCGCCTTTCCGTTCAATTAGGATGGAGCTTCATTCTTGGTGATAGTATTTGTCCAAATATAACACAGAAACAGAGAGAAGGAACGAATATACATATTCGATAGTTCAAAGTTGAACACCGATTATGTCGATGAGTATCAAACCAGGCACCCCCAAACTAACAAAAATTTCTAATTGATTATTTCCATATTGCTTCTCCATCGTTGAATTTGCCAGTACGAAATCTTCAGAATTGAAAACAAATACTCACATCGGGTGATATTTCCACGTGGACCCAGGTAAACAGCGACTTAGGAATCAAATTAACCAGATTGTAGTGCAGCGAGTTCAATCCATCACTGTCAAATCGTTTCGAACCGGTAACGAGTTTCTCGTACCTGTGAAATAAAACAGCACAATAAAAAAATCACGTGATAATGAAAAACGGATTAGCACCCTTCGTTCTGTTTCTTTTTTCTTTTTTGGTTTGCTATACATAATTACATTCACTTTCTTCGAGCGGCACTCACCTTTTCGGGTTTGCCTTCTCCTTTTTGTGGGACAGCATGGTGTAGCGTGCGATATTGATTGGATAGCGTGCGATGTGAAACCCGACGTGTTTGAGTCTGGAAATGATTTCGAATACAGATCAGCATTCGTGACAGCGTTTTTGGCCGGTGCCGGCTTATTACTTTACCTGTTCGACATATCATCGTCCTCGCCACCCCAACCCCAGAACGAGTTGGAAAACCCATTGACCGTGCGGAATTGTTTCACGGTCATTGCGGACACGCCGCCAAAAATTGTGCTGTAGGGAAGCTTGAAGCCAAACGTGTCGACCGCAACCGACATATGTCTCGGCTGATCCGGACAGGTATACAGATTGCGATCGTCCATTGGCAGTAAATCAACGTCGTGAAATACCAGGCAATCCCAGTTTTTCTGCTTCATTGCTTCCACAAAACCGACATTCATCAGCGCAGCTCGATTGAATTGTGAACCGGCCGCCTGCTCGACGATGTAAACTCCGTACTCCACCTGTTGCTTCATCAGGAATGGATGAATATTTTTCAAGAACACTGGTAAATGCTGCTCGCGATCCCGATAGGGAACGATGATTGCAACACGATCCCGGGCGATACATTCACGTGGAGTGTACTGGCCCCCGGGTTGCAATTTGGACGCCAATTGCTGCTCCACCGCTGCTAGTGATTCGAAAGCGACGCTCACCTCAATTGGTCCATCTGCGGGGAGAATTCATACTAGAAAGTTAGCGTTTCCACTTAGAATTTCGGTGTAAAATGTTACCTAAATTAGGCGGTATGGGAGGGCAGCTTTCCTGTCCCAACTTCCGCATCAATTTGCCGATAATACCCGTGTTATCTTCAGTCTGCACGTAATTCAAAGATTCGTTAAACCGTTGCCGCTGCAGCGCTTCAGGAACAATTTTTCTACTGTTATCGCTGGCCGCTTCACTCCTATTACTACTTATATCGTCTATGAGAATCTTATTGTTGTCGCTTAAGCTAGTGGAATTTTTGCTAGTACTGCTAGGGTTAATCGTAACGCTGCCGCTTATCGATGCCGTCAGCGAGGAGTTAACATTGTTCGATGCTACGATCAGTACGGGAACAGCCGAACTCACCACATCGTTTGGTTGTGATGGGTTCTGCGGCTTGGGAGAATTAGTCAGGTTACCGTTGAGGAGTTTCGTCTTTCCGAGACTGTTCGATTCCTGTTGGCTGTTGATTGTTTCTGCTCGTGGGCTGAGACCGCTAGTCCCGGCCAACGTTCGATTATTATTACCGCTGACTTCATCATTGGGCACGGTTGCTTGCTGGTGGTGGTGGCTGCTGTCGTTGTTCTGGTTTTTATTAGGTGCGTGTGGTTGGAGGAGTCGTTCCAGACTGGTTCTTGTGCGTTTTGGCCATTGAGCTATGCTGGAATTGGAAAAAATAAAACATTATAAATTTGATGCTCTTTAGAAAAACGGAATGTTAGACGACAAACCCCACTCGAGGTAATCCCGTCGACATCGAATCCCACCGCGAGCCCAGTAGATTGAGCAGTATCAGCAGGAATCCAGCCACCAGCGCTCCCTTGAGAGCGTGTACACGATTCCACGAAGCCATGGGTCCATTTATAAAAATGCTAGTCGGTAGTTGTTGTTCGTTGAAGGAGATTTACCCAACTCGCCGCACCCGATTAACTGCGAAGCGCAAATAGTCCTGTTATAGTTGGATGTCTGGAAATGAATAAATTATCAAGTATTATAGGGGGTGTCTTTGAGAACATTGAGAGTGGAATACATTTTGTGTTTAGTTAAGGAAAGTATGCAGAGTCACTCACGCAAAACTACTTTGAATTTTTCATGTGTAGGAATGTAACTTTGACCAGAAAAACTTCCTGTGTCTTTTTGTTGATTTTGGAGAAATAATAGAATGTATTTGTTCACCTGTCAAGAGAACAACATCAAATGGTCGGGGTTCTGCCAAAATAAAGCGCCAAGTTTTCTCAAAATTGAGTTATTAACACCACTAGATGTAGAAACTGATATTCTATCGCCAATAATTGAACCATGTCATCCGGACAGTTGACAACGGCTCCAAAACGAAAATTTTGTGTAGCAGGTTGTAAAAAAAATTAAATTGCATTCAACCAGAGCGAGCAATAAACCAAACACATGACATCGGAGGATAATGATCGTTTTTCCAAAAACATAGTGTTTCCTATTTATCCCAATCTTTATCATATTTTTATGTCTCGGACAGCCCTTGGAAATAGTTGTCGTTTGGATCTGGTAAGTAAGACGGCCAAAGGGCTGCCCAGAAGTGTTAAACCGTGTTAGGAGCGCTGATCTGCATTTTTCAAAATTGCGTTCAGCCATAACGAACCAAGTGTAATGCATTTTCAAGTCAATTTGTTTTCATTTATTAGGATATTATAATACCAAAACAGCAAAGGTGAGTCGATGTATATACTATCTACGAAATTAGTCAAGAGCAGTTACAAGATACTAATATGGAGCAATTCCATACCAAATCACCTCCTCTCCGATTTTTTTTAAACTTGGTATTTATGACGGAAAATACCAAAACAAACACAGTTTTCGTTATAATTTGAAAATTGAAAAGGACGTATTAAAAATCATTGATCTTTCTTTCAAAAACTTGTAACTCAAAATCCAGATGTCTGATTGAAATGTGTTGTTTGACAAAGTTGTTGGAAATCAATTAGCTATTGAGGAGAAATAACATTCAAAATACACTGTTAAAAATCTTACTCAAAATTTGATATCTCAAAACACCCCCTGCGATATCTGTTGTATGTTATTATTAAAAAAGTGAAGTGATCCACTTAGGACTTAGTCTAGATATTCATCTGATTTTTAGGTCTCACGTTAATAAAATCTTCACGAAATGCAATATTCTGCTCCGGTCATTGTATTCGATGATTGGCAGAAACTCTAAACTTTGTTTGAAAAATCGGATGACTGTCTACAAACAGATCATTTACCCTGCAATTGAGTATGCGGTTCCTGTCTTGAAGGGCTGTTTCCAGATACACAGATTGAATCTGCCCCTGGGCGAGAACTACCGAGGTGCACGAAAGGGATACCCTGGAAGTGAAATTCAACAAATATATTCAGAAATTTGACGAGAAATGCTCCTAATCCGAGCGTTTCATTGTTCGGAATTTGTATAGTAATTTCATAGGTTTAGGTTGAGGCTAGGTTAAGTAGGTAGTTTGTTTTAATAATTTTAATAATAATTTGAAATGTTCAACGTTGAATATCGAAAAAAAATCATATCATATAAAACATGATATAAATATTTTTAATATCATATTCAAATTTTGAATAAGATTTATTAACAGTGTATTGTAAAGGTTATTTTTCCTAAATAGCTAATTAATTCTCTAACAACTTTGTCAAACATCATATCTTAATCAGACATCTGGTTTTTGGGTAACGATTTTTTAGAAAAAAAGATCAATGATTTTGAACACGCCCTTTTTAAAAATCAGTCGTAATTTAAATTGGTTATATTATAATGAATATTGTGATTTTAAGTAGCTTCCGTTATGAATATCATGTTTCAAAAAAAAAAAAAATGGAGCGGATCGGGTCAACATTTGCTGTTTTTTGGCCGATTTGGCGTGGAATTGCTCTATGTTGTGTAATGATACTGTGTTAATAGTTAGCATGTACTTGGTTCGCTCTGCCTGCAAAAAGGGTGAAGTTTTGCATGACTAGCAGCTACATAAGCAGCATGAAAGGGAGTATGGTAAATGATCTTAGTTTGTCCGATTTGGGGTGTTTTTACGCAACTAGTAAATGCAAGTCAATTTTTCTTCATGAAAATGACATATAATCGATAGGAGTTTGGGTTTGTTTGAAAGCCCCAAGTTTATGTTTGATTTTCCTCAAAGAGGAATTATGATCATGGTTTCACCACCTCTGATCATGGTTTGTCCAAAAAATGATCATGGTTTGTCCGGTTTTAGAAATCACCATTTTTGAATGAAAACATTCGAATTCTCAAGTAGATGTTGCATTTATCATTGCTTGAGTTTACTGTCGTCATATTGATCCATTCATAAATTAGGCTTTCTTCAGAATATTGCCTTTTCTTGGGCATTTTAAAAGTGTCACCCTCAATCATGAAAAAGACAATTTTATTTATATGTTTCTAAACATTTGAATACCTGATTTGACAAAGGTGTGTTAAATTAGAGCATTCAAAAAAGTGGGCAAACCATGATCATATTTTCGACTGGACAAACCAAAATCATTTACCTTATTATGTTATTGAGAACTTGGTTATGGAGGTCAGAAATGTAAGAGGCAATCGTACTCTAGGAGACATTTTTAACTGGGTTCAGTTTGGCTGAACTTTTTTTTTTTAAATTTTCTTCGATCATAACATTTTAGAACCAGAAATAAATGTTACTTTTGAATCTATTAACACATTGAGCTTTTTGGTAGGAAAGCGCTGACCGACTGGGACTGACAGTTGAAAAATAAGAAATTAAAAATATATAGGTTTTTTTTAATGTGAATTTTCGACTATTTCTATTTATACAATAAGGATCTTCAGGAGCTGGGAGCAATAATGATATTGTGCAAATGCTCTTGATGCGGGCTGAATGGAAAGCACGTCTGTCAAATTTTAAGCAAATTTACGAAAAAGCCTCGTGGGAAACACCGCGGCCCAGATGATTCATTCTTTGAGTTAGCCTTGAGGAAGATTTTAGGAGGCCCTTTTTTGATCAAACCAGAAAGGAACTTTTACATCCAAATGGGCACAGCATTCCTCGTGCGAAGTACAACGACATTCAACATCTGATGAAAATTGTACTTCTTGTAAACCATGAATTCTTCATGAAGATGATTTCCGATGATCAAAGCATTGTTGATATTAATTACGACCTGTTCAGCGCCAAACAATCATAAGTTTTTCTCAACCATTTCAATATTATTATTGCAGTAATCATTCAGACTAAAACACATTCAACCTTACTGAGTGGAAAACCATATTCTTCAATTTTCATTCTGCCAAAGTGAACTGAGTACATGCATATCAAAATTAAAATAATTTATTTCGATATTTATGTGTTATTTTTGAGATATTAATAATTTAATTCTTAATTAGATTAATAATATCTCAAATACATTGTAGACATCCTGTTTGTAACACGTGAGTGATAAAATAATAGATTTGATCAGTTACGGTCAATTAGTAGGACCCCAAACTTCAAATTAAATATCTCAAAATAACGTGTTTGGCGCTTGGTTCGTTCTGGCAAAACCCCGACCAAATAACATGTTTGTTGTTCAAATATATCTTTGTTAAGAGTGTAACGATCAAGGGGTTGCTAGGCGGCCATTTCTTTACAGCCAGCATAGAAAATCATGAGCATAGAAATAATAATCTAGAGTTAAAAATGAAGTGCTTCGTGCGATCTTGCTGCAGTAATTTAATTGTAAATCTCAAAATAAAGCTGGATATCCAAACATCTAAGAACTATTACACGCAATCATTGACTACAGGGCATCGCAAATGATGAACATATTTGCATCAATATTGACTCCAAACTACCTTTATGCTGCCTACGCTCAATTTGTATTGGTTATGATAGGGTTGCCAGGGCTCTGGTAACCACTGTATCCATGTTAGCTCCCATTTTTCTATGTCTCTACATTAAAGTCAGATCATCAATAGGAATAAAAACAAACAGAGGTTGAAAAAGAAAGTGTAAAAACACTTTATTCAATAAAGTGAATTCTTGTTCGAGTAAATTTGCTGATTTCTAGTATTGGGTTGGGGAAAAAGAAATGTCGTATATTGTCAATATATGGCAACACTTAAACATATCTTGTATTATACTTATCGCATCGGGTCATACTATTTAAAGACGACAATCTGTGCTACAAGTGTTGTTTTGACAGTGTTGTGATTGTCCTTTTCAGTCTCAAGTTATAGCGCGTCAAAGACGGAGTCCACCAAGCAAGAAATTCGCCATATTTTACGTTTTTACTACCTGCGAGGTAAAACTGCAACGAAGGCGGCCGAAAAAAATCGTGTAGTTTATGGACCTGATACTGTAACGATTCGCACAGTACTGCGTTGGTTTAATCGATTTCGTTCTGGTGTAGTGGCTGTCGAAGATACACCCCGTACTGGTAGACCAATCGTCGTGGAAACCGATAAAATCGTTGAAATCATCCAAGTAGACCGGCATGTGAGCACTCGCTCGATTGACCAGGAACTGGGTATAGACCATAAAACCGTTTAAAATCATTTGCAGAAGATTGGATTCTAAAAATACTGGATGTATGTGTGCCACACGAGTTGACGCAAAAAAAAATCTTTTAGACCGAATCAACGCCTGCGATGCACTGCTGAAACGAAACGAACTCGACCCATTTTTGAAGAAGATGGTGACTGGTGATGAAAAGTGGATCACGTACGACAACCTAAAGCGAAAAAAGTCGTGGTCGAAGCGCGGTGAGCCGGCCCAAACCATCGCCAAGCCCGGATTGACGGCCAGGAAGGTTTTGCTGTGTGTTTGGTGGGATTGGAAGGGAATCATCCACTATGAGCTGCTTAACAATGGCCAGACCCTCAACTCGGTTCTCTACTGTGAGCAGCTTGACCGTTTGAAGCAGGCGATTGACCAGAAGCGGCCAGAAATGATCAATAGGAATGGTGTTGTTTTCCACCAGGACAACGCTCGGCCTCACACATCTTTGATGACCCGCCAGAAGCTACGGGAGCTCGGATGGGATGTCCTATTGCACCCACCGTATAGTCCGGACCTGGATTCAAGTGATTATCATTTCTTTCGGTCCATGCAAAACGCTCTTGGTGATACTAAGTTGGCCTCAAAAGAGGCTTGCGAAAACTGGCTGTCTGAGTTTTTTGCCAATAAGGAGGGGTTTTTTTTAAGGGGGGGGGGGAATAAAGGGGATAAAGAAGTTGCCTTCTAAATGGCAACAAGTTTGCGAACAAAACGACGCATATTTGACATAAATTGGATAATTTTAAGTATGTTAAATAAAGCGTCAAATTTCGATCAGAAATCGTCGCGAATGCGATTCGACATAAGAAACTGTATGAACTGGACTCCTATTCGAACAAGAAATTTCCTAGTGATGCATTGTTGTCGTGTGTTCGGATCAGGAAGAACTCAGAGTTGTGGCATCGACATTTCGTTCACCCGAAGCATCTGGTGCAGGGTGAACCGGTATCAGGAATGAACATGACCTCCATAAGTGACAATCGGAACATTATGGTGGACTCGTAGACGCCGGTTGGGCTGTCTGGAGTGCGGTATTCCGTCACCTTCACGAACTCACGGTCACTTCATGGTCGTCAACCTGATGCAGATCAAGAACCAGGTGTAGAATATTGCGAAGAGTACGAGACCTGATCACGGCAAAGTATCATCAGAAAATCTCCCGCCTGAGATGTGATAACGGGATAGAATATAAGAGCAAGCGGCTCCTGAAATTCCGTCGGAATAAAGGAGTCCATGTCGAATGGACCGTCCCGTGCACTCTACAACATAACGGACTGACTGAATCGGACGTTCGTCGAGAAGGCAAGAGCGATGTTGGAAGACCAAAGCGTTGACAACCGTTGACACACTGTTGCTCCGTCATCTACGGAGACCGAGCTGGCAACGCTTCGTTTGACTACTTGTCACGTCGTTTGAATGAATTGCTTGGCGATTTGGGGAAACGTTTAGAGAACGCGGTAAGGTAAATGATTTTGGTTTGTTCAGTCGCAAATATGATCATGGTTTGTCCACTTTTTTGAATGCTCTAATTTAGCACCTTTGTCAAATCAGGTATTCGAATGTTTCAAAACATATAAATAAAATTATCTTTTTCATGATTTACAGTAGTTTTATAGTATTTTTTTACGGAATCACATGTTTTGAAGGATTATAAAATACACCTTCTCTTTGTGTCAATGCGCCCCTCATTCCAGCTAACTTTTAATCGATCACCAGATGATTATTTGGTACGTATTCAGACCTTTTCTGGATTATAACACTTATAACACAAACATCATGCTTGCACACAAATTGTTACAGATTTACATATAAACCATTAAATTAACGCATTTTGATGAACTCAATTCTGATCATGAGTTGTCCAATTCAATAATGTTGTTTTGTCCACATGGTTTCTATGGCAACCGCTTGGCGCGCTGCAGTTTGTTTATTGTGTCCTTCGCGCAAAGCAGAAATAAAGTTTCTCTGTGGGTAGAGGGTAACACTTTTGAAATGCCCAAGAAAAAGGCAATATTCTGAAGAAAGCCTAAATTATGAATGGATCAATATGATGACACAAAATGCAACATCTACTTGAAAATTCGAATGTTTTCATTCAAAAATGGTGATTTCTAAAACCGGACAAACCATGATCATTTTTTGGACAAACCATGATCAGAGGTGGTCAAACCATGATCATAATTCCTCTTCGAGGAAAATTGTTAAAAAAAATAAAAATTTGAATAATTTCAACACCTTATGGTAGTATTAGCAACTAGAGGGGTTTTTTCAACAAACCCAAACTCGTATCGATTATATGTGATTTTCATGAAGAAAAATCGATTTGCATTTACTAGTTGCGTAAAAACATCTCAAATCGGACAAACCAAAACCATTTACCCTACCCGGTTTTCGAGGATAATCATTCCATCATCCGCATCGTCGAAGATTCGAAGGATCATAGCAGGCTTAAACATGTGGACACAAAGTTTCACTTCGTACGTGATCTTGTGCAGCAAGTAGCGATCGATATCTGGGATTGGAGCAGCAACAGGCTACCGTGGTTAAGCAGGAGTTTTAACAGTGTAATCACTGTACCCATGATTGCTCCCATTTTCACATGAATGTCAGATCATCAATCAGCCATTCCATGCCAAACCGATATAGTGGTTCTCCGATTTTCGTGAAAAGTGATAGTTTTGTTCCTTATTGCAAATTATTAGACCCATATTTTTTTAATTGTTTCGTTAGGGTGCCTATTTCCATTTTAGGGTGGTCTGAAAAATATTTTTTTTAGTATTCAGCCATTCACAAACAGACAAAAGCGTAAAAAACACGTTTTTCAATAAAGTGAATTCTTTTTCGGCGCAAATCGCGGATTTCTAGTATTTCTTTCCTCTCGGTATATCCGAAACGACATAAATCTTTATACATCTTTAACGCAGGATGTGGTTCAAAGTAAAAAAAACACAATATGCGATTCAAAAAAACATCACAAAAGTCATGGTTGGTAACTTTTTCAGATATATCCGCCATTTGTCAATTGTCGCTTGTTTCCTGGTTAATTTCACTTGCTATTTCGCCATGAATAAATACCTGATTTTCTACAAAACAAAAAACCATTGATCAATTCGAGAAAATCATCTCACTCTTCGTTCCATTTAGGTCGACATAATCCTAGAACGTGTGTTTTAATACCCTTGTAATATTTTCAGTGAGGCCACGTGACGTCTCTGGTTTATTCCGATAAGCCGCAGACGATTGACACTTTGAAAGATAACATTCGCCACGTTATCACTGATTTACGACCTCTATTGGTGCAAAAAGTGACTTTCCGATTGAACTTCTTCCGTGCCAGCCGAGGTAGCAATATGCCGGAAATCATATTCAAACAAAAATGGCTTAGAATTATCTTTCGAATTAAGCCACATCCATTTCAATTTGATGTTCTATGTCTCTACCCTTTGCCCTTGCTTGCAGTAGAGAAATAGTTCCTCTTGTGGAAAGCTTTAGTGGTGAAAAAAAAGCTTCCAGGAAAATTGATGAGAAAATTTAAAAAATACATAAAACACATTAGATGCATCAGTTCTTTACCAGCATAAGCAGGAATCTGCGAGATAGTCTACGAGAAAGCACGTTGGTATTCTCCTATAATCATCAGAACGTGTTCAAGTGCACATTTTCCATAAGAGTTGCAGCTGGTCACCGTTTAAAATACACTTGAAAAGGATGAAGTGTGTACGGAAGCTGGGACAGCAATAAGGTGAACAATTACTAAACATACTGTCTTAGAAGAATAATAATCCACAATTTGATGTTGCTTGACCATTTTGTAATGTTTTTTTAGTTTGCACAGCTCCTGCCCTGTCCGGCTAACCAAATGCGTCTAGAATAATGTTGGACGGTTGAATGGAATTGAAATTTAATAATTAATTGTACCGCACTGTGCGGTATGGAAAATGAGACAGCAGAGTGCTTATGAACCACACCATTCCATTCCTCGTTGTTCTGGTGAAATTAACCAATTTGCGTTTATAATTGATTATATATGTGTCCGCAAAGTAATAAATTCTCAGAACACGTCTTATCAGCAGTGTCTTGTGTACTATATTCAAAACAAGATTCCTCATCACGATGCTTCACGGTACCACATTCAGGAAAATTCTCAGACTTGCTAACACACCTTCCGAAGTGAAGGGGCAAAAAGGGTAGAGACATTTTTTTTCAATCCCATCCTCTAATCGCTGTCGGCCTTCTTCGGATGCTAATTAGAAACAAGAGGCAGGAATCAAGCAAAAAAACGAACGGTGCCAAGAACAAGATTTCAGCAACTTCTACATCTACGGAGAGAAGTATTTAATGGTCAGACAGAATCGCAACATTTTGTGGTCTGTATTAAATTTTTGCTTTGCCATCAAATGGTAGAAGCTTTAAAACGAGAAACTGGGCCCCCGAATTCGTGCGCTTCATGTTTATAGCAAAAAGGCGCACGAGAGGGCATGGGAAAATAATAATCAAAATATCCGCAATAGAGTAGTAGTAAGTGGGTGAAAGTGCCTCAGTGTTCGGTTATCAACTGGGGTCAGGAAAGTAGCCCAGTTCTGGGCTGTATTGTGCATTCCGTAGGAAAATGTATGCTACAGTGAGATATTGCTTTATTGATAGTTGTTTAGCGTTGGATACAATATAGTTTGATCTATTGAGACGGAATAAAATGTATATATTTAATAATCGTTAGGATTATTTCATTCTATCGTTTCGAATGCAGTGAATTGATCTCTCGTTGTTCTATATTCAAGACAAGAGTTATAATCTGACAATCAGTGCCTCATGCATCATGCGCTGTTGACAGCATTTCGACATGCTTTGGACATTTGGACTTTGGACATGTCGGACAATCCGAAGTAAATTAAATAAAGTTTTGAATTTTACGCAAAAATAATGGATTTCCTTTCTTCAACCTAATACCGAGGTTATTTTTGGCATCCTGAGAATGTCGCAAAGAAACTCTTTCGAAATTTCTCGAAAATACGATATATCTTTCAACCTGCGAAGGTCACGGGGAAATCCCTGGCTTAGGTGTTCATCCATTTCATTCTTTGCGTTGCAATCACGGAGAACAGCTATCACAACCATTCTTATTAGAGGTTCTGGACCCTCTGCTCTGGTTCTCAATTGTTTCTCTCTCTTTTTCGGACATGCTACTGTAAAGATCCGTCATTCGCAGGTGGTGTTCATTCTATGACGTTGGACAAGAACTATTGGTGATCTCGTGAGCAGCGGGCACTTGAAAAGGTTTTGAACTGACAATTCCTCAGGAAATATCAGAATATATTCTTACCACAATCGACCGCATTGTTGACGTAAGACCAGCCGTCGAGTGCGGACCGTACCCGGGTACCCGATTTTCGCAGAGTGATTCGGAAAATTAAATGAAAAATGTCTGAATCTATGGTACATTAAGACATACTTCATTATTCGGCATACATCATATGCAGAGAGCTTTGATGGCATTATTTAAATCTTTGCGATCCAACGGAGCATATGAATAGAAAAGGTACTGCTCAAGGTCTCATCCACAGTTACATACTATTTTGATTTCATCTGTTTTGTGCATCCCTGGTGTGCAGTACTTGAAAAAGGTGGATGAAGCTCAATTTTATCTACAGAAAAAATGGGTGACCATGAACACAGTTGTTGTGTGTTGTGGAGCTTAATGCCTAGGAACTCTTCTCAGATGAAATAAACTGCTAAAAATTGATAAATCAATTCTTAAGAAATACCATATCCAAGTGCATCGAACTTGTTATATTAACCAAGCAACGATGTACGGAATCCATGTAAGCTTTCGCACCAATCTACTCAAAGGCTTCGTGAACATTCATCATTGTCACTGTTGCTTTTACCAAACAATGTGGTCTTTGTGATATGGTGAAATATTCTCTATATTAAATATTTCGTATTCACCGTTATCGAATCCACCACCATCTATATCGAATTGTTATCGAGACTTCGTTTTTTACTAAAGCCTCCGTTCAATTCGGTGGCAGAAAAGAAATGAGATTGGAAGAGAAGAGCATAGTGTTTATCTCCGATTTATTTTCAGTCCGATGGCAGAAAAGAAAAGCTCTAAAGCATAGTGTTTATTTCCGGTTTATTTTCAGTCCGATGGCAGAGAAGAAATGGGATTGGGAGAGAAGAGCATAATTTTTAGGCGGGCTAGCGTGCGAGCGAGTTAAGGTCAGTGGCAGAAAAGAAATGGGATTAGGATTTTCCCCATTTCCTTGTCACTTCGCAATTTCAACTGAATGGATTTACGAGCGGATTCCGGCTAGTAAGCCTCCGTTCAGTCCGGTAGCAGAAAAGAAAAGGGATTGGGAGAGAACAGCATAGTGTTTATTTTCAGTCCGATGGCAGAAAAGAAATGGGATTGGGAGAGAAGAGCATAGTGCTTATTTTTGGTTTATTTTCAGTCCGGTGGCAGAAAATAAATGGGATTGGGAGAGAAGAACATAGTGTTTATTTCCGGTTTTTTTTCTCAGTTCGGTGGCAGAAAAGAAATAGGATTGGGAGAGAAGAGCATTGTGTTAATTTCCCCATTTCCCTGTCACTTCGAAAATTACAAATGAATGGATTTTCGAGCGAACACCGGCTAGTAAGCCTCCGTTCAGTCCGATGGCAGAAAAGAAATGGGATTGAGAGAGAAGAGCATTGTGTTAATTTCACTATTTCCCTGTCACTTCGCAAATTACAAATGAATGGATTTCCGAGCGAACACCGGCTAGTAAGCCTCCGTTCAGTGCGAAATGCGTTCAGAAAAGAAATGGGATTGGGAGAGAAGAGCATAGTGCTTATTTTCGGTTTATTATCAGTCCGGTGGCAGAAAAGAAATGGGATTGGGAGAGAAGAACATAAGTGCATATTTTCTATTTATTTCCAATCCGGTGGCAGAAAAGAAATGGGATTAGGAGAAAAGAGCATTGTGTTAATTTCCCCATTTCTCTGTCACTTCGCAAATTACAAATGAATGGATATCCGAGCGAACACCGGCTAGTAAGCCTCCGTTCATTCCGATGGCAGAAAAGAAATGGGATTGGGAGAGAAGAGCATAGTGCTTATTTTCGGTTACACAAGCTAGTAAGCCTCCGTTCAGTCCGATGGCAGAAAAGAAATGGGATTAGGAGAGAAGAAGATAGTGCTTATTTTCGGTTTATTTTCAGTCCGGTGGCACAAAATAAATGGGATTGAGAGAGAAGAGCATAGTGTTTATTTCCCCATTTCCCTGTCACTTCGCAAATTACAAATGAATGGATTTCCGAGCGAACACCGGCTAGTAAGCCTCCGTTCAGTCCGATGGCAGAAAAGAAATGGGATTGGGAGAGAAGAAGATAGTGCTTATTTTCAGTCCGGTGGCACAAAATAAATGGGATTGAGAGTGAAGAGCATAGTTTTTATTTCCGGTTTATTTTCAGTTCGGTGGCAGAAAAGAAATAGGATTGTGAGAGAAGAGCATAGTGTTTATTTCCCCATTTCGCTGTCACATCGCAAATTACAAATGAATGGATATCCGAGCTAGTAAGCCTCCGTTCAGTCCGATGGCAGAAAAGAAATGGGATTGGGAGAGAAGAACATAGTGCTTATTTTCGATTTATTTTCAGTCCGGTGGCAGAGAAGAAATGGAATTGGGAGAGAAAAGCAGTGTTTATTTTCGGTTTATTTTCAGTCCGGTGGCAGAAAAGAAATGGGATTGGAGAGAAGAGCATAGTGTTCATTTCCCCATTTCCCTGTCACTTCGCAAATTACAACTGAATGGATTTCCGAGCGGTCTTCCGTTCAGTTCGATGGCAGAAAAGAAATGGGATTGGGAGAGAGGAGCATAGTGTTTATTTTCAGTTTATTTTCAGTTTATTTTCAGTCCGATGACAGAAAAGAAATGGGATTGGGAGAGAAGAGCATAGTGCTTATTTTTGGTTTATTTTCAGTCCGGTGGCAGAAAATAAATGGGATTGGGAGAGAAGAACATAGTGTTTATTTCCGGTTTTTTTTCTCAGTTCGGTGGCAGAAAAGAAATAGGATTGGGAGAGAAGAGCATTGTGTTAATTTCCCCATTTCCCTGTCACTTCGAAAATTACAAATGAATGGATTTTCGAGCGAACACCGGCTAGTAAGCCTCCGTTCAGTCCGATGGCAGAAAAGAAATGGGATTGGGAGAGATGAGCATAGTGCTTATTTTCGGTTTATTATCAGTCCGATGGCAGAAAAGAAATGGGATTGAGAGAGAAGAGCATTGTGTTAATTTCACTATTTCCCTGTCACTTCGCAAATTACAAATGAATGGATTTCCGAGCGAACACCGGCTAGTAAGCCTCCGTTCAGTGCGATGGCAGAAAAGAAATGGGATTGGGAGAGAAGAGCATAGTGCTTATTTTTGGTTTATTTTCAGTCCGGTGGCAGAAAAGAAATGGGATTGGAGAGAAGAGCATAGTGTTCATTTCCCCATTTCCCTGTCACTTCGCAAATTACAACTGAATGGATTTCCGAGCGGTCTTCCGTTCAGTTCGATGGCAGAAAAGAAATGGGATTGGGAGAGAGGAGCATAGTGTTTATTTTCAGTTTATTTTCAGTCCGATGACAGAAAAGAAATGGGATTGGGAGAGAAGAGCATAGTGCTTATTTTCGGTTTATTTTCAGTCCGGTGGCAGAAAAGAAATGGGATTGGAGAGAAGAGCATAGTGTTCATTTCCCCATTTCCCTGTCACTTCGCAAATTACAACTGAATGGATTTCCGAGCGGTCTTCCGTTCAGTTCGATGGCAGAAAAGAAATGGGATTGGGAGAGAGGAGCATAGTGTTTATTTTCAGTTTATTTTCAGTCCGATGACAGAAAAGAAATGGGATTGGGAGAGAAGAGCATAGTGCTTATTTTCGGTTTATTATCAGTCCGGTGGCAGAAAAGAAATGGGATTGGGAGAGAAGAGCATAGTGTTTATTTTGCCCATTTCCCTGTCACTTCGCAAATTACAAATGAATGGATTTCCGAGCGAACATCGGCTAGTAAGCCTCCGTTCAGTCCGGTTGCAGGAAAGAAATGGGATTGGGAGAGAAGAGCATTGTGTTTATTTTCGATTTATTATCAGTCCGGTGGCAGAAAAGAAATGGGATTGGGAGAGAAGAGCATTGTGTTTATTTTGCCCATTTCCCTGTCACTTCGCAAATTACAAATGAATGGATTTCCGAGCGAACACCGGCTAGTAAGCCTCCGTTCATTCCGATGGCAGAAAAGAAATGGGATTGAGAGAGAAGAGCATAGTGCTTATTTTCGGTTTATTTTCAGTCCGATGGCAGAAAAGAAATGGGATTGTGAGAGAAGAACATAAGTGCCTATTTTCGATTTATTTCCAATCCGGTGGCAGAAAAGAAATAGGATTAGGAGAAAAGAGCATTGTGTTAATTTCCCCATTTCCCTGTCACTTCACAAATTACAAATGAATGGATATCCGAGCGAACACCGGCTAGTAAGCCTCCGTTCCGTCCGGTGGCAGAAAAGAAATGGAATTGGGAGAGAAGAGCATATATTTACGGTTTATTTTCAGTCCGGTGGCAGAAAAGAAATGGGATTGGGAGAGAACAGCATAGTGTTTATTTTCGGTTTATTTTCAGTCCGCTGGCAGAAAAGAAATGGGATTGGGACAGAAGAGCATAGTGTTTATTTTGCCCATTTCCCTGTCTCTTCGCAAATTACAAATTAATGGATTTCCGAGCGAACACCGGCTAGTAAGCCTCCGTTCAGTCCGGTGGTAGTAAAGAAATTGTATTGGGAGAGAAGAGCATTGTGTTTATTTCATCATTTCTCTGTCACTTCGCAATTACAACTAAATGAATTTCCGAGCGAACACCGGGATCCGTTCAGTCTGATGGCAGAAAGGAAATGGGGTTGAGAAAGATGAGCATAGTGTTTATTTCCGGTTTATTTTCAGTCCGATGGAAGAAATAAAAGATTAAGATAGAAGAGGATAGCGTTTACTTTCCCATTTTTGTGTCATTTAGCAAATTACAAATGGATGGATTTCTTGTCGGAGTGGAAATCGTGAACTTCCACCGATTACTCGCAGCAGTACTAAACGCAGACGAGCGAAGATAAAACACGTGTTTTTCATTTTTACCCGCATTCTGCATACGACAGTCAGAAATCTCCACGATTCGAAGATTGATTCTAACAAATGTTTGGATAAACTCAATCCGTTTGTATAACTTGTCAGTTGAAAACAAATCAACAAAGGCGATTGATTTTGAAGAAGTTAATAATCACCCTTACTCTGAAATCCGATCAAGTCAGAAGTAACCCAACGGATCTCAAGTTTGCATTCCTCAAACTCAAGTTTGCATCCCATAAACATTCTGTTGAATATATACCAGGATTTTGAGTTTTTAAAGAAAATGCTTTTTTTTATCGTCAAAATTTACATTATCGCTTTCAAAATAGGTCCTTCTGAAGCAATACGCCTTTTCCAACGAACAATCCAGTCATTCAAACACTTTTTATAGCTGTAATCAGAAATTGCAGCGAATTCGTTTTCATGTCTTCAGTGCTGCCAAAACGGGTTCCACGAAGCGAAAATTTGCGTTTCGGAAATAGGAAAAAATCTCAATGAGCCATATATGTAGAGTACAGTGCTTGTTCAATCACATTTGTGTAATTTTTGGTCAAAATTTCGTTTACAATGATCGATTGATTAGCATGGTGCATTATCGTGGTGCAAAATCTAAGTGTTCTTCGTCCACAAATCTGACCGTTTGCAACAAATTTTCTCTTTCAAACGCCTCATAACGCCAAGATAATACCTTTTATCCGCGTTTTGACCCTTCTGGAGGATTTCCGAATGAACAACACCACGAATATCGAAGAAAACAGTGAACATTACCTTCACTTTGGTCGACGGTAGTTTTTTCGATTTCGACTCGTTTGATTTCTATGCTTATGACTTTCTATATTGGGTAAAAAAAATATGACGGCTTATCAGCCCCCTGATGGTGACAGTACATCGATTGGAGTGCGTTGCAGGGATGTCAAGTATTTTTTGTTTACATTACAGATGGCAGTCCTTGGTATGGCAAATCGTTCATCGGTCTTCTTTGAATGCCTTATACCACTCATGCACCAATTTTTTTGAAATAGTTGAATTACAAATGTATCCTGCAACATTTTCAACGTTTCGGCACAAGAGATTTTTGTTTGCCATACAAAATTACACACAATATCTTTGTCCAATGGAATAATCCATATCAGAAATCACCGAGCAAAAAGAAGTTAACTTGTTCTAAATGAGGCTTTTATAAAACTAAATGAGCGGTCGCGCACAAAATTGACAGTAGTACCAACTTGTAGGTGGTAGGTAGTAGTAGGTGATTGCTGCAGATTAGAGCCGAACGGAGATGACACTAGAAACCCTGGCTTGTTTGAATGCAATTATATTCAGTTATACATATTTAAATTAAACAACTGCGACTATCGCATTTATCCAGCTCTAGCTTAGAAGCGCATTCCATTCTGCGAACGATGCACCTTCAGAACCATAATTGATTCGTGCGAGCGTTAGCTCGCGGTTTAATCAAAACATTTCTGCTCGTTAGGTAAATTGATCAATCTTATACAGAGTACTGAGAATCCGGTTTGCAAAACAGCATGTGTAAGCTATCGCATACCGATACCACGAGAAGATGACATAACAGATAAAGGTTTTAAACCGCATTCTGCAGATTGATTCTAGGTAAACTCTTTAGTCTGGAGTAATTTAAACCTACTCACTTTCAGACCATCAGCATCCCATCAGGAACGTAGGCAATTCGCAATCTCTCATCTCACATGAAACAAATCCAGAATCGCAATTTTCACTCCGAAACTCACAATTTCCACTGTTTTTTTTATATTCCTCTTCGGACTCTTTTGTCACGAGACACTTTCTTGCAGTGTGGAATAATTGATTTGCGCTGCCGCTCTGATTTCACCCTTTTCTCGCTGCCACTGATGCTGTTGCTACGCAGGACGACACATTTATATTATTGGATAATTCGACCCAAATTGAGGTTTACACTGTTATTCGGCCTTCCTCTTCCAAAGCGAAGAACAATTATTGTAAGCCTTGACATTCGCATAACTCTTTCCTATTCGCGTGAGATTACGCTATCTCCAAAATTGACACACGATACATGGAGAGGATCACGTATGGGATCGCAATTCAGGAATCATTTTTATCACAAAAACAAATCGGAAACTGATTCTGGCACTTTCATCCGATGCATTATTTTATTCCAATACGATTATGCACGCTTGCCACTAGGTCAATTCGTTTAACATACCGACGACTGTCGCGACTAAGGGAATAGTGATGTATGGGAACAGGAAAATTACTATCCAGGCAAATTTGATCTGCTGCTTCTACTGCAGAAGCAGAAGGAATAGAAAGTCGGTACGCGGAAAATGTAAACAAGCGCAGGTGGATGCTTGGATGTGCTGTCAAACTTGCACAATGGTCACACGACGGGGGAATGGACAGAGTTTGTGTATCGCCACAAGATGCCACAGTTGATTCGATGTGCACGAAAAAATGAACGGTGTACCAATCGTCCTCATTCGAATCAAGAAAAAGACTAACCCTTCTTTGATAGAGAAGATGATCATTGGGAGATGGTTATATAGGAAAGTCGATAACGCTACTGACGAGTGTGATACAAACTGGACTCTGGGGACTGAATAGTTGATTGTAAATAATACGAATCTGATAAGATTCCATTTCTTAGATTGCTGTTAAGTAATGATTCAAGTAATCATACATTCAAGGGTTTCAGTACTCAGTTTGTAGATTAGATAATAGGTTCACCGGTTCTGTAGTTATAGTTCGATTACATTCATGGATAGCCTGAATTCGCGTGATCATTTTTTCCTTGAAATCCCATTCCACAAACGATGTTTCTGTCGATGAGTTGCTTCACTAAAACAAATATCAAATAATCTGCTCTAATTAATAATTGTGCATGGAAATCTAATAATGTACTACTATGTTCTCATAATCCATAGAAACTGTGGGCATCGCTTTCCTTTTCGATTGAAAACAACTTTTGAATTTCGATTTTGGCTGTCTCTAACAATTGGAACGGCGGAGTTCCAAATTTTTAAATGCTGGTTTTTGCACTTGACGAGCAGCATTTCATATGTGTTTTTCCGGTTTCCTGCTGTTTTTCGTTCAGCTCATGTGGAACCCATTTACAGGTCTTCTTGGACCGGAATTCAAATGTATGGAGATGGCTTATAATGAATTGATCTGCGGGTTATTGTAGCGTTTGAATGTCAACTTCGTCCAAAAGTGGCTAAAGTACACTGTCCTCGACATTTTCTGATGTTTTTCACGGTTTTCGTTTCTCATGCCAATCACTATTTTAAAAAATATTTAAGCCACTCAATGTATTGCAATTTTTTCAAGATCATGTTCATCGTAAGCTTCGATAAACTTTCGACGCGATTCTGCAGCAGTTTTGTTTGAGGCAGTGTTCTAGTCTAGAAATTTCAAAATTTTCAAACACATTTGTGTAGTTTAGGCATTTAAGAATATACTCTAGAAAGGACTTATCGAGAATTCTATTATTTACCGAGTTAGAACCATTTTAGTGATGCGGTATCTAACCTGGTACGGCCAGAAAAATGAACTTCAAACGCGTTTTTCTCGAAATTAGTTTTTTAAAACTGGCGTACACGATATCTCAAGTTCTACTGCACCGATTTATGTTGAATTTATATGGATGCAATCTGCAAGCATCTCTCTATCGCATGAACCTCTAAAAAATATATTTTTTGAATTTTACTGTTTTTGATAACTTGGGAAGCGTAAGAAAAAACGTTTTTAACCGCATTTTGTCAAAAAAGATGTTTTTGACTTTTCCGAGGTTCATGCGATAGCGGCATCTTTACTGATTCAGAATCTGTTCGATTTTTTTTTTGTTTCAGATTACTAGAAGGGCTGGAATCGTGTACGCCATGGCACAACTTTTTTTTAACTCTTTCACTCCACCAGCTACTAAATATTCTATTGTTTTATTGTTAAAAGATAGAAGAATAAATAATGGTATAATGGATAGTAAAAATATTCTTTGTTTTATTTATATGGAGCTCGGAAAAACATCCGAAATTCGTGTCCCTACACCAGAATACCTCCTTAAATGGTAGTAATAAGTTAATGCTGACCGCAAAACATACTTTCCAGACACAAGATTTGACATGCTTAAGGTGAAGGTGGAAGCTAGCCACAAATGGCTGTCACAATGGCATTTTTTAATTTCTTTCATCTCCCTCCCTCACCCTTGGCCCGAAAATCAATAATTTTGCGAAACAGTGTGAAGAAAATTATCGTTTTCGCACGCTTCCCATCAAGTAATATCAACCAAACTCTAATCGATTACTCACAAGATATTAAATTCTCATCTGCTGTCGCACTGTATAGTGAAAAACGTCGGAAGACTCTAGCTAGTGCTCTAAAAGTTAAATTTTAATTTTTCAATTTTCGGCAATGGTTTTGTTTATATTGGTGAAAGTATCGTTATTTTTTTGACTCTGATGCCAGACAACATCATCGAAAAACTATGAAAACCACTCAATAAAATGTTATTCCTGTGTCATAGCGTTTCATGTGATGAAAATCAATAGAATAAAATTGTGTTGATATCAATAGAATTATTATTTTTACGTTTAATGGGTCTATAATGTAAGTTTTAGCAACTTTAACATTGGTTAAGCAAATTGTATTGCAGAGCTCGGAACACTGCCACGGCTGCCTATGCTTTCAAAAACAGTAAACGGAAAAGTATTGGCGATCTAACGTACAAATCTACACCTAGGCGGTGCTGCGGTGAAAGTGATGATGGTTTTAAATTTTGCTATGTGAGCTTATGGAAGGCTTGTAGTTCTTTCCATAAATTACAATGTTATAATCATAAAAGATTATTTGATTGCGATGAGTTTGTTTAATTCTGCGCAATTTTATATATAACATGTTATTTATTTACCTCTTTCAGTAGTGAAAACTATAAAAATGTTGACAATGGTTGAATTAAAGAAGGAAATTCGAGAGCACAATTAAACACAAGTAGAAAAATGCACGGTTCCTGCATGTGAGAACAACCTTGGAAAGCCCGGAAGTAAAATATACGTGATTTGTTTTTGAGTTTTAGGTTACATGAGCATCATTTTCTTAGTTCAAAAACAAAATCCAGATGTCTCACCGATCGTTTACCTTTTGCGTTAGATCGCCAATTACATTCAATCAAAATGCCTCGACCAACGAAGAGAAGGGTTAAGGCTCTCCAACGTGAATATGTGAAAACAATACGATCAACGAAGGAAAATATGAAGAAAATATCAACATCGAGTTACTATGCGGAAGAACTTGTTAATACCAAAAGAGCCCCAATTCGAATGTGTTATAAATTTGCTAAATTTGCTCGCGTATAAACAGAAATTTACTTCATATGCAAATGCACCTTCTATATATATTTATATTTCAATTGTTCATCGGAACATATCGTTCATACATTTTACTTTAGTATTCAATTGTTATTTTTTTTTTCAAATGTATTCAAAGACTCATGTCAATGAAGCGCTACACAGTCTGATAAGTGAATTGTTCTATTTACGTGTGTTTTGCTCTTCTCTCACAAACACTATTATCCCATTTTTACACCAGGTTTTACCCAAGGCGCCTAGAAGTATATCCTAAGGTGGGCCAACTTGCTAAAACGACTCTTCAGCCATCTTGGAAGTCTACTGTGTTTTGTTTGTAAACAATACACAATACACTAGTGGCGAAGCTCGCTCGTGATCAGTCTGTCTCTTTCACGCTACAAGCAAATAATTCTCCTTCTGCTTTCTTCCGTACTGTTTTCATATACCGCTCCCCTAACCAACTTAGTGACGAAACGGCCTCACCTAGTACCATAGACCCGTATTGGTTTTACCTATACCATACCTGCTTCCTTCCACCTTCACCGTAAAGCTCTTCAACCCTATGTTGCAGATTGACTTATTTGTTCTGAGTTGAACACAGTTCCAATTAGAATACATTTTGTCTCCTAACAAAATTACATTCTGAACAACACAATAGCTCAACTTTGATAGAACATACGTTATCCGGTCAAAAGCGATAAGCATCAATCACATGAAACATTCAATGAGATAAGAAACAAGGAACCACGTGTTCGACTTAATAAAGTAATAAATAATAAAGTTTTATGACGAATTTTTGTTCACTTAGATCTCTTACATAAACAATAGCAACGGCGGGGTGTTTCTTTGAAGATATAGAGCATTAAGGCAATGAAATAAAACACATACAAATGGAGTTAATTGCCATGAATGTGGCTTTTTTCGAAACATAATTCTCGCGCAACTTTTGAAAAGGTCCTATGTAAGGGTGGGTTTAGACTAGTGATATATTAATGTGAAGGAATATGATGAGATTTATAGAAATCTCTCCAACTTGAACAAAAATAAAATTGAAAAATGTTCAGCGAGAAGATTTCAAATTACAAATTCTCAGTATATATTTAACGGAATCAGAACAGATATCTCTGGGCGTTTAATTTAGACAGCTTGCGTGTCTCAATAGACGAAATCTTCGCAAATAAACAGTACCGCGAAACAGCAAAATATCACCTGATAAGAATTGATAGACCCGAAAAGAACATTTATAGATCCTCTTAACTCGAAACGGAATTCCTGTGATTTTTTATTAACGTGAACCACACCGACTAACACAAGGTTGAGCATTATCGAAGCGCTGTAGAAATCGCATCAACGGTTTACACTAGCGTGAACTTCTATAATGAATATATTCATATTTTCGGTGAATTTATTCATCGAACTCTAGTGATTTCTCACCAGTGAGAAATTCACAAGCGTTTACATATGCTGAATTTATTCAAGTTATATATACCTCGAATAAGTGTATCATATTTATTCTCACCCGTTTACACCTATTTTCACGTGAATAAATCCATCTATAGCTATAGATCTCCCTAATGTAAACCCGCCATAACATTTACGTTAACCCTTTCCCGTACAACATCGAGTCTCACTCGTGGGTACTTGAATAACATAGGGCGCTAGAACGCTCAGCAGGCTAGTGATATCACTTGATGCGTGACGTATTGAATAATACGGGAAGGTGTTAACTCGAGAAAAACGAAGCTGAAGATCGGAACATTGTTGCGCGAATTATTTTAAAAGGAATCGATCTTCGTCGCTACTTTTACCACTAGCAGTCAATAAAAACTCTGGAAAACCAATTCTAACCGCTGTTCCGTGATTTAAGTTTGAAGTTGAAGCCTTAGAGCAAAAATAACAATCCACATACCTGCACTTCGTGCTAGAGGCAGTGTATTATTGTTAACATTCGTTGAATTGTGCTAAAAGCGGAATGGGAGCACAGACACGGTAAGATAATTTTACAGCATGATAACGCCAAACCACATGATCATGGATTTATCAAGAGTTATCTAGGAAAAATCGAATTGGGAGGATCTACCGCAGCCGCCATATAGACAATTTTTGTAGTAAAAACCGTTCGCTATATGACCAACAATAAGCTGAGCTACAATATTCTTCAAAAAAAAAAACGGGGATTGTAGCGATTTGTGGAAGCAAATGTACAGAAACAAAGTGGAGGTAGTACTACGACGGGCACTTGGACAGGAGACTAAGACGGCGTTGAAGAGGACTGCACCGGTGCAGTGAACAACGAAGACGTACCACCCTCGATGGGGGAAGTTAAGAAGGCTACCAAGACCACCAAGCAACTGGAAAGGATGGTCTCGCAGCGAAAATCTTCAAGGGAGGCCCGGGAAACTTGTAGAGTGTATGAATCGGTTCAATAGGAAAAAGAAGGCTGCTGGCTAGGACTGGATAAAAGGCTTTTTAGTGAAAAATTCGTAATTACGTTCCGTGAACCCGAGGCTACATTAGCAGCAAAAGCCAAAGGTTTTTACAAGCCTACGGTCAACAGTTTTTTTTTACTTGTTGGAGACTATTCCAAAAACCAATCAATTTCAAGCCACTGTTATATACAATGTTGATGAGACATCGGTATCAACGGTGCATTTTATAAAATAGTATGGATTTTAAAAATTTATACCGCCTTTAGGTACCTAACAAAACAACTAAAATTGCTGCAACGAAAGGCAAAAAGCAGGTGGACGAGGAACTCTTGCGCCATCATTGGTAACAGATCAACCAGAAATAAATTATTTTGTATTCTATCAAAATTCAAGTTCTACTCAATGATCAACAGAGATCTGTATAATGGTTTATAAAGGGTTCAAAAGAGATTCTGGAACGATTTCGATATTGGCAAATCCTTAGGGTATTTTCCCTGATTTCCCCTATAGGAAAATGCCTTGGAAAATTGAAATATGAGTGTGACACATTATTGCTGCGTCGGAACTATCAAAATGGTAGGTTGTCATTGTTTTGCTTATGCGTGCATTGCATTTGTCGCCTAAGCAGGTCGATGCTATGGGAACTGATAGGATCTCCCGGTATGATGATGCGATCTTTGAAAGGTATACGGTTGCTATGCGGGACTGGATGGCATGTGGAATACACATGTCACGTTATACAATCGACCGACGATAGCCATGGAGAATCATGAACGAATATGGCTTTATTCGAAAGCTGGCAAGACTGATTTCGGCAACGATGAACGGTATGCGGTGCTGTGTGCGATTCATAGGAATCGTTCGAGGCTCACAGTACCCTCGACAATGCGATGGAATCTTCTATTTGCTCTTCAATGTGGCGCTGAAAAGTGTTGTGCGGAGAGCGAGGTACGATTTTCAACAAGTTCGGACAGTTTTTTTCGGACAGATTTGTTTTACCGATGGCGTGAATAGAATACGACGGTAGCGGATATTTTTTCACTATGGAGCTCATTCCCACTTCACGGTGAAAACGGAATGAGCGGCATGCCATTGAACCACGTTTTACGAGTTAGTGCAGCGTCAAAGATAATAATGGATTTCCAGGCAGAATGAACACCTTTCAAATAAAAATTATGAATGAAAATCAACTTCTCAATATCAACATAGTGTTCAATGTGAATGGAAAACTTTGTTTTCTTCGTGTGGTAAAATAATCTCCTACGAAAATTGTCGACACCGTACCGTTGTCATCGCGGATACACTTTATTTCGTTTCCACCGTGGAGTATAACGGGAATAAGGCCCTATATTATAGTGACTTTCAGTCGTTTTTGACTGGTTCAACACTTGGAAACGGCTTTACATCCATTCCGAAGCAAGAATATCGGGAGTAAAACTTGAACTCGTTACTTTTAGCGTCAGAGGTACGTGTGATAAACCATATAATTGGTCATGATAGTGTGATAGTGGGGGCAAATTGGTCATGGGGGGCAAAGTGGTAACCCGCTTGTTTGGTAGTATAACTATCCCACCCTGTACTTCAGTAGAGCTGTCACATGTCAAAATACAAATAAAAACAGAAATTACTCTTTCGATAGCAATTCGGCCGTAGTTCTGTGCGCATAGTATCTAAGAAATTTCTCGTGAAATTTAGTTTATTCAATCTGATATATTGGACAAATCATCAGTTTAGACGACCGTTCACATATTCTAGGGGAGGTGAACAGATATTTTGTTCAATCTCAGCGATTAATTAGCATAGAAATTACTTCTTACTACGTTTTTGTATGCCTGAGAAAATTTTAATTTAAACTCTAGGTGAACAGGCCAAGCTTATTTCATACATGTACCTACTATATCGAATATTATATGAACAAATTTGGACGAATAAAACGCATAAATCTATCCCATTTAGCTTGATATGTGCGGGTGACCACTTTGCCCCCACTAGGTGACCACTTTACCTCCAAGAAAAAAAAAGGTCAGTTTTTCACTTTTTTTTTCTAATGATGAAAAGTGTACTATTTTGAATTTTTATAGTAAAAGCCGTTTGCTATCTTGAAGAACAATGAGTTGAACTATAATATTCTTCGAGAAACGGGAAATGAATCGGTATGTGAACGCAGAAAATGGGCATATTCCTTAGGGTGACCACTATGCCCCCACTTCCCCTACTGATTTCTATTTCATGTTGAACTCCTATTATCCGCGTTGACGGCATTGAGCTTCGTATTACGAAATGGGGGAGCAGGCATGACAATATGGGTTTGCAAAAGACATAAACGTGCTTTTAAAATAAAAATTATGAATGAAAATTATTTTTACCAAACCAAATTAGTACTCTAGGTAAACTAAAATCACTTTTGCTTGCAAGTAGTAAAAAAATATCATACACAAATTGTGTTTAAAGATAATTTTGTATTATAATGGCAAGTTTTGGTCAGAATATCTGAAAATTGATAGAAAATAGTTTAAATTGGGGTCAGAACAGCGTACTTATAGAAGGCAAATAACGCAAAGAAAAAAATTTCATTCAAATTTTAGCAATTTAAAACTGCCTTAGGGTCGACTAATCTGATAGAGAATAGTTGACCTCATACAAACTAATATCGTATCCAGATGTCGACACCATTCCGCCGTCAACGCGAATTCCAGACACGTCTATCCTTATTGACAGTTTATACAGTACACCGTTTGTTTACCTTTTACCAGCAGAGGTACACTCTAAATTCAGGATACCACATTTTCCCCTGGCGGTAACAACAATGTAATGAAAAATAATCTAATTAAAGAATTCAATTCGCATAACCGAACAGCGTTCGTGTTATTTATTAGTCAATATCCAAACTTCTGTGTTATTCCATTGCACAAAATTGATTGATTTGCCGTACTTAGGAACCCTCATCCTCTGAACACACTAAAAATGAAGAAAATGAACAGAGACTGACGTTCATTGGTTTACAAAAAAAAAATCGAGGGGTTGTATCCGAGACACGACCTCTTAGGATGTAGGACTATGCTTTTTTTTAATTTGTTGGTTTATCATTTCAGATATTATTTGCGAATACGTTGAAATTTCATAAATAACTCTTTAGTAAAAAGTTCCGGGAACCCTGAAAAGGTTTAATGGCTTGCGTGGTTTTGTAGAATCATTTCGAAAAGCAACGATTCTGGGCCTGATCACGAACGTCACTTCACGGCAAAAATGAAATGAAGTGCATAGAACCTTGCATACAAATCATTTCGTTTTCACCGTGAAGTGACGTTCGTGATCAGGCCCTCTGTCTTGCCTTTGCGAGAACAATACACTAAGTGGTCATATGTCGCAATTTGTTTCTTTATATCAATGCCACATTGAACTGAGTATTTAACGAGAGGCATCTTCCGTGCATCGCCATTCAACAAGCATCAAACACGCGTCTAACAGATGCACACATTTGCAACGATAAAAATGAAACATCGCGAGAATGACCGTTTATGGCACCTTACGTGACCTGTTTTCTGACTTGGCACCCTCAATGTAAGACGTAGTCCTGCGTCAAAAAAATAATAAAAATAAAACATTTTATCGCAAAAAAATTAGATTGTCCGTCTTAAGTTCATTTAATTATTAAAGCGAAATTATTACTTTCCAGCTCCTGTATCTTTAAGTGTTTTTGTACGGATTGTCGGCGTTGTGTTTTTGTTACCTTGACAAGTCCTTTAAACTTCTATTTTAATTTTCCGTTCAAGTTTTGCTATCGGGTTTGCAAACGCAAAATTTCTCATCAAGCATCTGTTACTGGTACAAGTTCTTTTGAAATGTTCTCTTGTAATCAGATAGGGTTTACTCCACAATCAAAACAGGCAAGGCCAATTTCTAGCCACATATCGCTTCTCAATGTTTTAAGAAATTCTATGATCTACATCGAACTAATAAACATCATGGCACAAGAGTACCAAGTTTTCAAGTGATGCATATTTTCCAATGAGATAGATAATTTACTCCATGAAACACTCGCTAAAACTTAATGACTATGCTCAACTGCATGTAACATGTAACATATGTGGGAATACTTCCGAAATAATTCATTCAGTTTATAAAAATTGGTTATTTAACAACGGTCAAACCGAAATTAATCCAATCGCCTCTTCTCTATCTACAGATGTATTGAATACTAAGAAATGTATAGTTGTTTTTACAAACAACTAAAATATTCAAAATCCATAGACAATGGATTCGTTCCACTCCCCGCAAACTCTCCTTGGTCGAACACACTTTGCAATCATTTTTGCTCACCCCGTTTTAGCATTGTAAACACGCCTCCGACCGCACACTATGATATTGGCCTTGAGCATAACTCGACCCGAATATCACAAATGCAATTGATTTGGACTTCACCCGACTCAATATGGTAAGCAGAAACTGCAATGCACACATACATGCTGGTCTTGCGCTTAACCCGACTCAACTGTTTCAAATGCAACGATTTTGGCCATGAGCTAAACTCAGCGCAAATCTAACCGAATATTGGTCTTGGGCTGAACCCGACTCAATATGGTAAACAAAATACATTTGATATGATTACATGAATATAAGCTAGCTGGCCTTGGACTTAACCCGTCTCAACTGATTTTGGCCTTGAGCTGAGCTCGTCGCAAATCTATCCAAATATCGGTCTTGGGCTGAACCCGACTTAATATAGTATCTGAATAAAACATAACATATATCACTTAATACGTACACGTTGGTCTTGGGCTCAACCCGACTCAACTATTTTATTCTCGAGATGATTTCAACACAACATAATGTTCAACAATCTGAATTTCATAGAGACGAATGAACTCTCAGAGTTTAAAGTCTCTCTAATTCATTACCATTACCATGAATTTCATGTTTTCAGAATTACTGGCAGCACTTCGGAGAAAATCGAATCTCCCTCTATCACCGTTATCTTCATTGTTTCAAAACAATACTTATTGGACGCAAGAATCCTTTTTGTCTTAATCATAACACTTTCTTCCTGCGTACATTCATGTACTAATCCATAACTACTGGTTTTTATTTCATGTTGAACTCCTATTATTCCAGACACTTCTTCTTCTTCTTAAATGGCAATAGCGTTCCTAGAGGAACTTCGCCGTCTCAACGTAGTATTACTTGCGTCATTTATATTAGTACTTAGTTGAGATTTTTATGTCAAATAACACGCCTTGAATGCATTCTGAGTGGCAAGCTCTAGAATACGCGTGATCACAGTGCAAGTCGGAGGACATTTTTTTGACCAAAAATTCCCCGACCAGAACGAGAATCGAACCCGAACTCCCGGCATGCTACGTGTGACGCTCACCACTCGACCAACGGAAGGCGTGTCTACTATGGCCTCCACAAATCCCTAAGTTCCAACAAAAAGTAAATATTTATTGCCGGCGATTACCAAATGTTTTCCACTTTAACTTTTTTCGTGGGACGTAGGGTAGATAGGGGCAATATGCTCTCCCTGAGAACGAAACGTCCTAAAACACGTAGAAACGTTTATAAATTATGCTACATGTTAAAATCTCACGATTTGAAACCTTATTGATCGATGTAAAACGCGATAACTGGTCTTCCCTTTTCGCCCAGTTAGCGAATGTTTACTGTAAAAAAATTAATAAGATTATTACACCCATACCTCGCTTTACGGCCCAGATACGTTCCACGAAATTTGGCTGCAAAGCGAAAAGCCGTATAAGGAATCAATTATTCTAATACAAATTCTTATAAATTCAATCAAATCGTTTTCAAATTAGTTATATATGTAACATGGTTTCTCATTCAAAATGCATTTATTTTTTTATTCCTTTTGAATCAAAAATTAAATTCATTTAAATAAAAAATACATACATAACATAAACATAAAACATATAATACATACAACATACATGTATAAAAACCAACAACAATATATAAACAAAAATAAAAACAACTTGATGTTACATGGAATATGTGTATGTAATTTTTTTGTTGCTGAAGTTATTGTCTCGCAAATATTTTTGTGATTTTTGAACCAATCCTCGAATTATTTTTGCCGTTATAACAAAACATTTTAGGCCGCAAATCGAAAACATGTCTGAATTGAAGAGCGCCGTTATAGCGAAATGCCGTATAAAGAGCGGCCGTATAGCGAGGTTTGGGTGTACTCATAATGTTTTTCTCTATTTATTGTTGAAGTGCCATCATATGTGCGACTAATATGAACAGTAAAAACAAGTGTGTATTTGAAGCGTTATTTTATTGGATAAATCATCATTGTGTGTGAGGCATCTAAAGCGTAATAAATAACATATACTGGTTCAATATAAATACGAATGCATTGTGCTCAATTAGTTCCAGAAGGAGTTCGTAGCCAAATAGTGGCGTGTTCGCTAACTAAGCGATCGTTCGTTAATTTAATTATAGGATCATTCATTTATCGATCATCCAATTAACCTTTCCAAGGCTAGAAGTGAATGAACTTGTAGTTTCAAGTCTCTATAACTGAAAAATTCAATCAATAAATTTTTTTTCCGATAGTGTTCAATTCCACACGAACGCAACCTATGCGCTTTATTTCTTTACTCTTGCCACCGGTGGCTTAATACCCATGAGATGACAAAGATTGTTCCGCCATTTTCTGGCTTCTTCCAGTTCTCCATCCCACTTCTCCTCGCTCAAACAAGCTAAAACGTCGTCCAAATTCTCCTCCGGAATGCATGTTTGATCTCCGTACACCAGTATGGTTTCGTACATCTTAAGGGCCGTCTCGCGTCGTATGTTAACACAAAGCATTCCCAGATACATCACCAACTTGCTGAGAACCCGCTTGCAGATCTTCGGTGCCAGCATGAGCGCGCAGTACACGGAAACCGAGCTCAGATGTTTCTTGTTGTGTGCGATGATGTTGTTTATCAGGTTGAAAATCGCCTCCGGAAAGTCTGCGCACTCGTCGGTCGTCAGTAGGATGCGAGAGTTCGAAGAGGACGACAGCAGCTCCGTTATGAACTGGAAGGTGGATGTCATGAAAAGAGTGTCCTTAATGGATCTGTCTTGAAGTATTTTCAGTGCGGTTGCCCCGAAATGGGGTACGAAGGATTGATGGGTGTTTAGATATTCATTCATTGTTTTAGCAGCGCAACTATGTAGCGATTCAGTTGGAGCCCCAACAGATAATATTAGTCCACCGGTAATACTTTCTACATACTCGGGATAATTAAGCAGTTCGATGAACAGTGGGAATGTGTGATGCGGGAATAACCACAAGATTTCTGTGTTGTCCTGTGGGAATATTTTCTGGAGGTCCTCTCTGTGAGTAATGTGTGGAATTTCTGGTTGGCTGTAAAGTAGAGAGACAAACATTTTGCCGGCAACAGCTCGTATCTTATCGATCCTTTCCACTGCTTGCTTCGCGATCCCTACCATTGCTTGATGAACATATTCAGGAGTCAGCAATTTGACTGGGCACGATGTCAGGAATTGAAACAAGGCATTGATGCCAGCCTCACGTACCCACGATCCAATGTCTCCCCGGTTATCGATTGCATACTCTTCCAGCGCGCGCAGGAAGATTTTATAAACTTTATCCAAATCCATAGCATCATCCTCGAAGCCAACCGTTTTAACAATGTTAACTAACGCTTTGATGCAATCGCGCCTCATCTCCGATTGATTGTATCCCACGGCAAACATTTCCGGTAGGACGGTTCTCTCGTCTATCGCGTCAATAATATCCCGCAGTCGGAGTTGTAGCATAAATTTCGGCAGCACACCCAGAGCAGACACAATTCCCTGGGCTTTGTGTTCGGTTTGGGTACTGCGAAGATCCTTCAGATAGCCATCGATCAGAGTGGCCATCTTAGATGAATCCTCCGTGCGGTAGAAGGTCGAGCAGAAGGATGAAAACGCACTGACTGCTAGTTCCCTGGTTGTTGTTTTCTCGTCGATAATGGACTCGTCAAGAATTAGTTGCCAGGATTCTGAAATGAGGATTTAAAATAATGGTCATAAATAGTTTGGATAGCTCATTCTCATGTAGACACATGCCTTAGATGAAATCGTTGCGACCGTACGCATTCCCCTTGGGAGCGGTCTGTGTTTTTTTTTTATTAAGAACTCACCGGAAAGGTATTACCGGATTAAAACTACATCTCCTAACAAATAAATATGCAATATTCACGCGCGGTATAGTAAGGAAGTGCAAAACCGTCACTCTGTCCGTGATAAATGAGACTATCTCTAACCCACTGGCTGTTGCAAACGCCCTGGGAAACCACTTCCATTCTCTATTAGCGTTAGATGGCTACCCTGAAGACTACACCAGAAAAAAACGTTGTCAAGACAGATTCAATACGGAAATACCAAATACCAGATATAGACCCAAACCCGCACCTCAACCAACCATTCCACATCCGCGAACATAGCGACCCGGCTGTCGATAAGGGCAAATCAGCGGGACCGGACGGAGTGTGTTACCCGCTCCTTGAGAAGCTCACCACAATAGACAAGTCGAAATTGCTAGGGATTTATAAGCGTATCTGGACGGAGAGCTATTTCTCTCGAGAAAGATCCAGCGACAGATCGTTCCGATTAAAAAACCAAACAAAACCAGACGCTCGCCAGAGAACTATCGTCCCATATCACTGACCTGCTGCGCCTCCAAGGTCATGGAGAGAATGGTGAACCGACGACTGGCTCAACACCTATCCGAAAACCGTCTGCGAGACTTTCGACAACACGCGCTCCGATCAGGCTGTGGGACCAACACATACCTGGGCACTCTGAGCCATGCTCTGAACGAGGCAAAGACGGAAAACATTCACACCTAACTAGCCGCACTGGACATTGCCAAAGCATATAACCGAGCTTGAATTTCGGAGTTCTGCAGCAACTGTATAGATGCGGCATCGCCAGTCACATTTCTTTAGTCTTCGTTCCTTCCGGGTAATAAATGGAAACGAAAAACCGAGCGAATTCGCCGAAGAAACCGAAATTCCCCAAGACTCCGTGTTAGTCGTGACACGGATACCCCTTGGTAGGTATTTTCGAGAACCCGTTTTCAATTTATCGAGTATAAACACACTGTTTGTGATTTCGCAGAATTCATGATTCATCAGTCATCCAAGCTAGGGACCAGACAGCAGCGAAATTACAAGAAATTGATGTTTTCGAATAAAAACAAGAAGTGGTAGCAAGGTAGACGTAGGACTACCGTTGGCTCGGTAATCATTTATTTGAAATTGCATCTGAATCAATACTTAATGCATGAATGAATGAATATTTTGAAAGATAGCTGAAAGTTTTTCTTGTTAGTGTGTGGGTGGATGAGTATAAGTATGGAATTGTTATTAACATAAAATTCAACTCTTTCGAACTTGTTGGTGGCCCCGAAACGAACCTATGGGTTTTGAGTGGCCTTGTAAAAGCAACTGAAGATGTTTGATACATGATAAATTCTTGTTTTCGTGAGAATAACACGAGATTTTTCATGGTCACTCCATACGCAGGATAGAAACTGAGTGCGCTATTTCACGGTGAAAACGAAGTAAAGTCTATCTTCGTGGTGTGGCAATTTTTCATGGCTGTTCCACGCGAAAGCAGAACAGAAACTGATGCTATTCGATTGCATCACGGGAACACCAAGCCGAATGTGTGAATGGGTGCGTCCTTCGCTCGGACGCATTCACACGCAAACAATTTTTCATGACTGTTCCATGCGAAAGCAGAACAGAAACTGAGTGAAAGTACTCAAGCCTTGCGGTTGTCCGCTATGGTTTCGCAAATACTAATGCAAGCGAGCAAAACAAATCACAGCTCGCATGTATTCATTATGACGGTTTTTTCAGGTGCTTAGATTTTGCGTCCGTGTTCGGGAACACATTGCGATCACCAATCATCATTAATGAGCTTGATTGTTATGATTTCAATAGCTTGCTTTCAATTGATCTTGCAATTTTTAAGCTATTGAAACGATTTTTATGACCAATAAGTGACAATCATATAATTCGTTGACATTTTATCTTTCGGATGAAGAGATTATTCTACCACTCCATTCAGCCGGTATTAACGTTCAAAACATTGCAGTTCAGCGTCACTCTCTCGTTTTCGAAACTTTGAACTTACACCCCGGTACAGAAATGATGTTGATGCCAAATGTATTAAAATTGCACGAAACGTCCAGATCTACTGTAATCTCGAAATTATTTTTCGCTAAAGCTCGGTCGGACATTGCTAAAGGATCGTATCTCATGTTTCAAACTAACCGAGCAATTAATGGAATCCAGGTTTGCGTGTGCTCCCGTGGCCGAGTGGTTAGCGTCATAACTAACATGCCGGGTGTTCGGGTTCGATTCCCGTTCTGGTCGGGGGAATTTTTCGTCAAAGAAATTTCCTCCGACTTGCACTGTGATCACGCGTATTCTAGAGCTTCCCACTCAGAATGCATTCAAGGCGTGTTATTTGGCATAGAAATCTCAACTAAGTACTAATAAAAATGACGCAAGTAATACTACGTTGAGACGGCGAAGTTCCTCTAGGAACGTTAGTGCCATTGAAGAAGAAGAAGAAGAAGAAGAAGGTTTGCGTGCCAGACAGAATAAATTTCGAAAAACGGTAACGAGAGCATATATACATAATAGCAATCTGAAGCATGATGATTTTCTCGCGACACTTTTTCTAAACGGCTGTTTACTGCAGCTATTTATTCCGCGCACGCATGTGAAAAAAACCTAGAATAAAATCAAACATTTTTAGGTGTACCTGATTTGCAACAACAACAACAAAAGAGTGTTTAGATGATGAACAGACTTTGCAAAGAAGATTATGATGTTTACAAACTTTATCATAAAATTTTTCATATTCCAGATCAAAGGTTCTGTTTAACAATTATCTTTCTACTTTTCTGTTATCCATACATTGTTCATCATAGAATTTATTTATTTATTTATTTAAAATGATTGTACATCCCATTGAGAGATTAGATCTGATTCACAACTTTTCGCCAATGCACCCGATCCATGGCTGCAGTTCTCCAACTCCCGGCTGCACCGATTCTTTCCAAGTCCTGCTCCACCTGGTCCAACCACCTCGCTCGTTTGGCTCCTCTCCTTTTTTTCCTACCGGATTCGATGCGAACACCATCTTTGCAGGGCTGCTGTCCGGCAATCTTGCAACATGTCCTGCCCATCGTTCTCGTTCAGTCTTGACGACTTTCTGGATGCTGGGTTCGCCGTAGAGTTGCGCCAGTTCGTGGTTCAATCTCCTTCTCAATACTCCGTTTTCCTGTACACCACCGTATATTGTTCTGAGTACTAGGCGTTCGAAAACACCGAGCGCTTGTGAGTCCTTTTCAAGCATCGTCCATGCTTCGTGCCCATAGAGAACAACCGATCGAATTAGGGATTTGTACATGGTACACTTCGTACGTGGTTGGAGTTTGTTGGACCTCAAGGATTTGCGGAGCCCATAGTGGGCATAACTTCCATTGACTATGCGTCTTCCAATTACACGGCTGTTGTTGTTGTCAGTTGTTATCAACGAGCCAAGGTAGACAAAGTCCTCTACCACCTCGAGCTCCTCGCCATCGATCACAACATTACTACCAAGAAGAACTCTGTTGCGATCATTTCCTCCTGCTAGCATGTATTTAGTTTTGGATGCATTGATACCAAGCCCAATCAGCCTGCTTCGTGTTTCAGGCGGGTATACAAGTCGGCTACCGTTGCATTTGTTCTTCCGATTATGTCCACGTCGTCGGCGAAGCAGATAAACTGGCTAGACTTGTTGAAAATCGTGCCCCACATGTTGAAGCCCGTTTTCTGCATAATACCTTCCAGCGCCACGTTGAAGAACAAACAGGAGAGTCCATCGTCTTGTCAAAGTCCGCTGTGAGTCTCAAATGATTCCGATAGTTCACCTGAGATCAGAACACTGCACCGCACACCGTCCTTCCACTTCTCCGGTAGCTGTTCTGTGTCCCAGATCCTGACTATCTCTACAAGTTTTCCCGGACCTCCCTTGAAGAGCTCCGCTACGAGGCCATCCTTACTAGCTACTTTGTGTTTTTTTTTGCTGATTAATGGCCTACTTAACTTCATCCATCGTCGGGGGTGGTTCGTCGTTGTTGTTCACTGCACCAGTGCAGTGCTCCTCAACGTCGTCTTGGTCTCATGTTTGCGCGCTGTTCAGGTGTTAATCGTAGTGCTGCCTCCACCTTCCGATCACCCCGCCTCACCTCGTTTGTCAAGACGCCTCTTTCTTTGTTCCTGCACATTAAGGCCCGCGGCACAAAGCCTTTGTGCGAGGCGTTTAATTTCTTGAAGAACTTCCGCGATTCTCGAGAACGATAAAGCAGCTCCATCTCCTCCCACTCTTTCTCTCCCGGGTGGCGCATCCCTTCCCGAAAGAGATGTGTTTGGTGCCTTCGCTTCAGTCTATAGCGTTCCACGTTTTGTCCAATCGCTCATTGCAGCATGGCTGCGCGTGCTACATCCTTCTTGTTCAGGACTCGTCGTCAAACCATTCGTTCCGTTGTCCCCGTTGTTCATACCCGATGACGATCTCTGCCGTGCTGCTAACTGCTGCTTTCAAGGCGTTTCAGCATTCATCGATAATTCAAAAACGGAAAAAGATACATTTTTGATTTTTGGACATGTTATGTAAAAAAATTCAGCCTTTAAGAAAAAAACATAAAAAAATATAGCGCCCTCTGTCCAAAGCCATGAAAACAACAAAAACAAATACAGTCAATAATTGTGAAAACGAAATAAAAATTTCTTGCGAATGTAATATTTCTCCAAAAAAGATTAGTGGCTTTGATTTGATATGTCAATCATCTCAATCGGTCAAGTAGTTCAAAAGTTATGAAGAAAATGAAAAAAGTCATTTTTGAAAAAAATGAGAAAAAAAAAATTCGGGTGGTCCGAAAAAAATTTTCTCATTTTTTCCAAAAAGGGTTTTTTTTAATTTTTTTTTATAACTTTTGAACTACTTGACCGATTGAGATGATTGACATATCAAATGGAAATGGTCACCCTAACAAAATGAAAAAAAAAAAATAAAAAAATACGGGTCTAATAGTTTGCGATAAATAACAAATCTTCCACTTTTCACGAAAATCTGAGGACCACTATATCTGTTTGGCATGGAATGGCTGTATATAAATAAAAATGGAAGGCCAAATGTGTTGGTAAGCGGAAAACCCAAGGAAGGAATGGTCAAAACCGCGTAAAAAGTGACTTCAGTGTTTATAAAAATATCTTCAAATCTTCTGTCGAACTCATTTCGTAACAAATAAATTTAATCAGCATAACGATCGTATTCATGTGTTTTAATCTGCTGATTTAGTCGCAATATTTTCGAATTGCTTTAAATCTCGTCTCCTAAATTGTGCTTCTAAGAGTGTTTTCAGTTTTTTTTCCCTTGATGTTTCAAATATAATTTGCTTCGCTATGATGACACGATGAAAAACGAGATCATGCACCCACTAATAATCATTTATTGAGGATGTGATTTCTTGGCAGATGTCATTCATTCTTTTAAAAAAAAACTCGGGGTGTGATAATCATTTTCCGAGGGAGATCCATCATGTTTTAGTGATGAAGGACTTGTCCCTCCATTGATAAAAACTGGTTAAAAATACTTCTTTATTAGACATATCCTGCAAACACATCCTTATGGATACACATAACTATGCGGTATCAGTTGATTCGTCGAGATGTGATTAGATTTTTATGAGCTTTCAAACAACGATCTTTCATGGAAAATAACTCATTCTTCGATAAAAATGAGTTTGGCTACCATTTTGACATTTTTTCGGATTTTCAAAATCCCCTATGTGCCGCTTTAGGTATTGTCCTAAAGTGTCAAAATATTTATTTGAATTCGACAACCCATTGCTTCAGGACCGATACCACCAGCAAGGTATCGATTTTCAGAAAGCATCTACGCATCCAGTTGTCATCAGCGTAATGATCATTATTCGTACATTAAACAATAACCAAAATACCCGAATACTTCACTTTATTCCTAAAATATGAAAAAAAAAACACGACAATTAATTATTTTTCGATTTTTCAGATAGAGACTCGCCCTTGAGCAACAATTGTTAAATAACGTATAGCATGGAAGGGCGCGCAGGCATGCGTAGCGAAAAATTGAAAGTGTATTGGTGTAATGTGGTGTGATGTTTGCGAAAATCTAAGAGAGATTATTGGTTTCATGTACGGACAAAAGTAACTACTCATGATGGATGTTTTATAGTCAATTGAAACATAAAATATAATACGGGGAAGCGATTGAAAATTCTTGGATTTTGGCGCCCCAAAAGGGTCAGCGGTTTGCCGCCCGCACACTACGCTACGTAGGAAGTCGTAGGAAGTGTAGATTTTGAACTAGAGCCAGTTTAAGGCAGAACTCGAAACAAAGAAAAAGTTCAATAACTCTGCCATTGTTGAAATTCGAACATATTCGTAGAAGGATTTTTATCCTCAAATATGATCCTCTATCATTTCCTGAAAGAATTCGGAATTTTTATATGAGAAAGGTTTTTATATCTCAAGGGGATGAATCAAAAAATAAATTCTTCTTTTATATTCAATAAACGAAAAATATATGCATAAAAAATGAGGGTACTTTCGTATTAGCGTCACCGGAGCCGAACATTGAAATATAAATGATATAGTTCAAAGCAAAACTTAACCGGGCAAACGTATGCCGTCCGACGCTCGCTAACGCTGGGTCGGACCTAACTAAAGGATCGTCTCCTATGTTCCAAAATAACCGGGCAATCGATGGAACACAGGTTTTTTTTTTGCAAAAGGCGGGTCAGCGAGTCGGACTCGGTTATATACAGGATTCGATTATATACAGTGAAAACAAAAAGAAAGACTGTTTATAATCGAGTCCGCGCTGTAATTTTTTTTAGTATTCCGTTTTTGTTACACAAACAAAATAGTTTAAGTACAATGAAGTAACACTAGATGGACCAACAAGAAGGAACCGCTGGGCCACATGAGTTGAGTATAGCTGCATCAAGGGGGTATTCTAGTGTAGAGACACGAATTTCGGACGTTTTTTCGAGCTCCATAAAAATAAAACAAAGGATATTTTTACTATAATGGATAGTAAAAATATTATCATTACTTGTTCATCGATCTTTTAAAAATAAAACAAAAATTGAACGGAGAAAAAATATTCATAACTAGAATAGTTAAGAGCTGATGAAGTGAGGGTTAAAAAAAATTGTGCCATGGCGTACACGAATCCAGCCCTTCTGGTTATCTGAATAAAAAAAGTCGAACAGATTCTGAATCAGTAAAGATGCCGCTATCGTATGAACCTCGGACAAGTCAAAAACATCTGTTTTTTGACAAACTGGCGGCCGCTTGAAAAAAAATGCGATCTAAATCGTTTTTTCTCACGTTTACCGATTTTTTTAAAATAGTGAAATTTTAAAAATATCATTTTTAGAGGTTCATGCGATAGAGAGATGTCTGCAGATATAAATTCACCAGTTTGAAAAAAAGTAGTTTCGAGAAAAACGCGTTTGAAGTTCATTGTTATGGCCGTACTAGATTAGATACCGCATCACTAAAATGGCTCTAACTCGGTAAATAATAGGATTTTCGATAAGCCCTTTCTAGGATATATTCTTGAATGCCTAAACTACAGAAATATGAAGGATTTTTTTTTATTTTTTTCAAATTTCTAGAATAGAATACTGTCTTAAAGAGAGTCGAGATAGGAGTGACGGGTTCAGACATCTGAACAATGTCTTCCCAGCAGAGGCGGTTGCAGCGACCCATCCATCGGACCGCCCTGTCCTGGTGCTGTCCGACTCGCCCAATGTGATATAAGCAATTGATTCGGAAAGACCGACACACCCGTGGATTTAACAAATCCTCATCGACACAATTATGTGCGATGAAGTGGATCGTCTTACAGCATTGGTCCGATGAAGGGCACATTTCACAGGTCTAGTTCCGAGAAATGATGTGAAAACATGGGTGTTCAAACAAATTGAGTAAAATTGGGCCCGAGATTGGTACGACGCAGGTCAACATGGAACAAGATTAGAGAGACAATCTCAGGATGGAAAGATCCCCGGGGACACCACGATCAACATGTAGTCTCCAGATTGAGAACCGAGCATGCTGCGTTTGCCTACATGGGCGGAAACAGAGGCAGCTTCCGAATTCAATGCGGATTGTTCCGCAGTCACCAGTCAGTGGAACATCTATTTTATAGCACTGTCCACACTACGATGGACCAACGGACACGGGATTCCTGGGAGTATCAGAGACACCCTAGGTATGACACATCCACAATTGCTGCGGTGATTGCATACTTGAGGGACCACAACATGTACAACCGGACGTAAATTACAACACCAAACGCGCACCATGTAAACGGAGGAGGGTGAACGCCAGACCGGCAGTAAACTAACCGTCTAAACTAAATCCACCGTCTTCCATTAACATATAACAGATGAAAAAATATATGACGACACCACTCAAACGGACACGATAATGAAAACGGTAACAACGCACCTAACACAGGATGTAATCAAGGCCTAATAGACGAATCAAACTCACCAATTTGCTCCTCGGTCAGTGTTAGTTGGGCTTCGCTACAATTCTTGATGAAGCTGGCACAACCGTGTTTCATATATGTGCCGCTCATCCCTTTAAATTGTCCACGTTGTCGAAATTTCATCACCAGCTGCCCGCCACGCTCGATCAATGGATTTGGAATTAAACCTGCCCCCTCGAGTCCCCGAAGTGAGAGGATAATCTCACCAAGAGCCAATGTAGCTCCATGGCGAGCGTTGAGATCCGTCGTCTCGGTCAAATCGAACAATTTGGAGAGGATCTTTTCCCGCATATACGAAGGGTCGCGTTTCGCCAGATTGCTCAAAGCCTGAGCTGATAGCTCACGGATGTTGGTGTCCCAGTGGTTAACTTTTCTGGCGATAAGGTGGTCTGAAAAGAGGCCCCAATTCAATGAGAAAATTTTACACAAGTAATATACAACTTTTTACCAATCAACTTCCGCCGGTATTCCTCGAACTGAGCGATGAAATCGCTAATCTGAAGAAACGCGTTGCTTCTTACTGCCACGGAGAAAAAATCCGCCGTCGTGAGGATATCGATGCCATGCGGGAAGTTCCCCAGTCGGCCAACGCTTTCCTGGAAAGCGGCAGAGGCAGCCCTTCGGCAGTTGATTTCCCTGTCGAACACAGCTGTCACCAGCAAAGCGGATGCAATACGTTCGACAAAAGGTTGCAGGATAGCGGGGTGATATGCCCTAGCGAAAGCCCAAGACATGTAACAGGCAGCATCCCGTATGTTTTGCCCAACATTTCGGTATCCCTGCATTTCATCGTATACGAGCGCTTGCAACAGCAACGGGACTATTTCGGGAAGTCTCGCTGGAAGCAGCAGGCCGCGTTTGGCTAGTTCTGCGAGGGCTAGACATGCCCCATGCCACGCATCATCCTGCTCTAATGGATTAACCAATTCAATTACCGATGAAACAACTTCGTCGCCGAGAACCTTTGGAAGCCGGTTAGTTAAACGACCGATCCCTTTCGCGGAGCTCCATCGAACGATGGTAGAGTTACTCTTCAAGCCAAGTAGCAAGCGTTCGATGATTTCCTCGAGCTCAGCTGGAACTTCGTCGTCATCATCTTCCGCTTCATCTGGAGACGATTCGTCCAATTTGACTGCGGCCTCCTGCAGGGATGTGGTTGTAATCGTTTTCTGGACGTTAGCTAGCAGAGAACGCGCTCCCCGTTGATATCTCCACTTTGCGATTCGAGGAGGAAGCAAAACCAGTCCGATACGTTGGCATATCTTGATACATATTTTGTAAACTTTGAAATTCTTAGACACTTGGTCGTAATCCAGATGAAGTATCCACTCGGCAAGTTTCTCTACATATTGAAGCAGATCTTCACGTTTTCCATGTTTTAAAACACATGCAATCGCTGACAGAGGACCAAGTTTGGGATCGACAACGATATCGGCGCAGGAACTGGCCCAACATAAAAATTGCTCTAAATAAACTGTTTTCACATCGTTTCTAATCAAAAACTTAGCGGACAAAAAGGCAGCAATCGGAGTGCAGCTGTCATCCTTGAGACAGTTGGCTTTGCATACTTCGTAAATCCGTTCCATCGTACTTTTCTCCCCATCGTTACTGTCGAGTCGGCTCAGGTCGAACGGATTCAAAACCAATATTGAAAGCCACAGCAAACACAGAAATCTGGTCTCCCAATTTTTCCAATCTTCCAAATCCTGCTGCTCCAAATAACCCAGCACATAACTCAAATGTTTAACTTCATGGGGCAAATGCCTTTGGAAGGCTTTGAATGTGCGCACTTTGCATATTTGATACAAATACTTTGCGGCCCTGTGTTTCACTTGCACACTCTGTTCCGCGTCCAAAATGTAAGCCAAAATCCCCTGCACCAGCTCTTCCAGATTTCCATCCAGCAGGTGCGGCTGCTCCTGATACTTCGATAGCACTTCCGAGTACTCTTCATAGGCTTCTTCGAATCGATCTTCCGTTTGATCGGTTGCCGGTAGCTGCCCTATCAATTCCCACACCCTTGTTTTGTCCTGTACGTTGAATGCATCCAGCAAATTCTGAGGCCCGTCGTCTGTCGGGCTTTTGCTGTCATCTGCTATTGATTCAACCATTTTCTGTTGGTTATTTTTCACGAAATACTGAGAAACACACGATTTTTCCAACAGTTGCTACGAAATACTATTGTTGTTGTTTTCGGCTTGCAGCTGAGTGTGGGTGGACGAGATGAATCAGTAGCATAAACGTCAAAATTTGTGCAAGGATCAGAATAATGCTGCCACAGTTGATTCGGTACACTGAAACAAAAACGAGCTTGTACAGTGGTAGACATTCGTTTAGCTGCACCCTATTTTTCCTTAATATTTTTAAAAATAAGTCAATTCTTTGTACAGTTTTGCTCATAAAAGACGATTATTGTTTATTTTTATCGAATTCATTCTAAAAAAAGGATAAATTCACTTTTTGATTTCTAAGTAATTCAAATATGTGGAATCAGGGTGGACATTCGTTTAGTCGCATCCTGAAATTTCAACAAAAGAAATTTTGTGCGGCTAATTTCGAGTCCAATCGGTAGCTAATATTTAGTATGTCCACCTCCATTTCGGATCACTTTGAAAACTCGATTTGGCATTGAGTCAGACAACTTTTAAAGTGTTGCCGTATTGATTATAGCTCAACATTCCTGAATTACTGCCTTGAGACTGGAAATGTTGTCAAATTGTCATCCGTTTGCATAGACCATCTCGGCCAAGATTCTCCATAGGTTCTCTATGGGATTGCAATCGACTTCCAGCAGATCATTCAAGAAGTGCATTGTCCTTCTCGGCAAACCATGCCTTCGATTGCTTGGAAACGTGGATCTATGCATAATCCTATTGAAAAACGACATCCTCGGTAGCGTTATTCTCAATATGGCCAATCAAAACGACCTCCAGTAATTGAAGATACTTTTCGTAGTTCGTTCGGATGGAAATGAAACAAATGGGAAGCTTGCTGTGATAGGAAACGGCTCCCCACACTATCAAACTTCCGCCTGCAAAGTCGCTTCGATCTCACGACATGCCGATGACTTAAATTGTACCAATAGCAACTGAAACAGTCCAGACTATCCCATTTGACCTTTTTTAGCTGGAAAATACAACATTTCTCCATTCTTCCACATGATGTTTGGTGACTCATTCAAGATGCGCGCAATATGCCTCTTCGTTATTGGAACAACCGATTCTGCCTTAATGTATGAGCAGGACATCGTTTCCTGGTTGCTTCGTGTCTTTTTCGACCTGTAAGACGCAAACAAACTTTGGTGTTTCCATTTATTGGTCGTTATATCCCATATTTCTGGCACTATTTAAAGAAATTCCGTATCACTTTCTCAGATAGACCAACTTTTGTTACGATCGAGCGATTAGAAAACTTTTGTTCACTGAATATCTTTATTATTTTTCGCCCCGCTTCCTTCAATAGAATACATTTCGCCATTCCTTTAAATTCTACGTAAATCACCAATCTGACCAACTTCTTACGTTGCACATCTAATATTTATCTTGTAATTTGAACATTCCCAATTATTTTTCCAAAAACACATATAAAGGCTTGGTAATTATGCGAATACTCGATTTTTATGCCCTGCGGCTAAACGTATGTCTCGGGAAAAAACGACGTTTGAATGTTTATATCCACCGATGCCGCCTTGTGTGTGTGTGATTGTGACGCACGTCTTTTCAATAAAAGTGACTTAAATATACTATCACTGCAGCAAATCTTCTTCTTCTTCTTGAATGGCGTTAACGTTCCCTGTGAAAGTTTTGCCGTCTAAACGTATGCATTAATTAGCGTCATTTATTAATACTTAGTTGAGATTTCTTAAGCCGAATAACACGCCTTGAATGTATTCTGAGGGGCAAGCTCTAGAATACGCGTGACCACGTGCAAGTCGGAGGAAATTTCTTTGACGAAAAGTTCCCCCGGCCAGAACGGGAATTGAACCCGAACACCCAGCATGATAATGTGAGACGCTAATCACTCGGCCACGGGTGCACTACTACAGCAAATAAGTATCCCGATAAAAAGAACATTCCTAGTTGTTTTGTAAGTGTTTCAAGTTTTTTTTTCAAGTGCGGCTAAACGAATGTCTATTACTGTATTATGTGTGATTATTGCGATCTACAATAATTGTGTTTTTAAACCGAAAAATATTGTTGTATGAATGAAGTGATTGAATTTTTGAACTTATTAAATCCAGACCAAATTTAGAACTACATGAATCATTTTAAAAAAATTGACATTTACGCTCAATGTTATTGTACCATTTAACGTGTATTTTGGATACATAACAGTTACACAATATATTATAAGAAATCTGAAAATTTAGATATTTATTGGGAAACGTTGAAAAATATAGCATAATTAAAGGGATTTTAAGAGAATAGAGGACTTCAATATGTGCGGCTCAAATGTCTTAAAGGGTGTGTCACATCAAATTGCATCACGGAAAAAACGCTGTAGAAATTTAATTTTTAGGAATTATATCTTCAGCTTTCGCTTATAATCAGATAAGAGTGTATAGATCACGTTGGCCATGCTTCACTGTCAATTTTTCGTAAATTTGGAAAAATGTCGTCGAACGAAAAAGAGCGTCGTGAATTAATCCTGTGCACTCATTTCGAGAATCCGGAGTTGTCACATCGGGACATCGGTAAGATGCTGGGAATCGTCCAATCCACGGTCAGCAGAGTACTAAAACGATACTTCGAGAACCTAACCATCGACCGGAAGGTGAAGAACGGCAAAAATGGATGCTCCGTCAGTGAAAAAGATCACAAGCGCGTAGTTAAGCAGTTTAGACGTGATCCGAGAAGTTCGGTCCGGGATGTCGCCAATAAGCTGATTTTGTCAAGTTTATTCGTCCAGCGGACCAAGCAGCGGGAGGGCCTGCGTACATACAAGGTTCAGAAGGCTCCTAACCGCGACGAAAGGCAAAACATGGTGGGGAAGACGCGAGCCCGGAAGCTGTACACCGAAATGCTGACGAAGCCGCATTGCCTGGTAATGGACGACGAAACCTACGTCAAAGCGGACTTTCGTCAGCTGCCGGGCCTGTTGTTCTTCCCCGCAGAGGACAAATTCAGCGTTCCGGAGGAGATTCGCAAGCAGAAACTATCCAAGTTTGCCAAAAAGTACATGGTGTGGTAAGCGATCTGCTCTTGCGGAAAGCGGAGCGCCCCTTCGTGATGACGGGCACGGTAAACGGGCAGGTTTACCTTAAGGAGTGCCTACAGAAGCGGTTACTACCACTATTGAAGCAGCACGAGGGCCCGACCATCTTCTGGCCGGATCTCGCTTCGTGCCACTATGGGCGAATTTCTACAGCGTTTTTTCCGTGATGCAATTTGATGTGACACACCCTTTATTTGTGTTTGTCATTCCATTAGGAATAGATTTACGTACCGCAACTGATTAATAACAAATAATTCATAGTTAATTTTCTTTGTTAAATTTCATATCATATATGCTGTTTTTGATGAATCAACAATCGTATTTTTTTGGTGGGTTGTACGTCAGGATCTCAGCTAGCAATCTGTTGATCCCGGTTGATGCCACTAGTGGTGTGTGCTTCAGCGATTATTTTGCAATCGACTAGAATTTGTTGCGCTTATAGTTGTACCACACAGCAGCATCTGCGAAACATCGGAATGTTCAGAATTGACAAATAGGAAACAGTGACGCAGTGAAAATTTACAAATAGGAAACAGTGAAATGAATACGAATACGACAGTGTGTCGTATTCGTATTCATATCAGCATGCGCTTATCTAAAACGCGTGTATTCGAACTCGGTTTTGGTGCAATTCGGATTTCCAGGCCTTCTTTGCTATTGATAGCTTATACGGGAAGCGATATTAGGTATGTACGTGAAGTATGTAAGTAAAGTAAATTTTGAGAGGAAAAATTTAAATTATTGAAATAATAGTACTGGTGAGGTGAAACGGACAGTTTCCAGTGGGAGTGAGATGGACTGTGAAAAGTGTGTGGACTGTCTAGGAGCTGACTTGAACCTAAAGCAAAATAGTTGAGGGTCTGTCCGTTTCCACTGCTGAAAAGCACAATATCACTTCTAGGTGGATTAATTCGATTTTTTCATAATTTAACGGACATTCGGACACGTACTAACAAGTACTAACCTTGGTTGAATAAAATTATTGCCCTCATGAGCGACAAACTTCTATGCTTCGTATATTACAAATATGTAGAGATACCATCTGTCCTGATTTAGCAGGACATCTCTTGGTTTTGAGATGTTTTTGGGGTGTCCTGATTTATTCTTCATATTCTAGCATTTGTCCTGATTTTTAGAACAAATTCAATTGACGAATCATAATTCATTCTTGCTGTCCAAAAGCGTTGGAGTCCACGGCTAGTAGGCGCGTGGACAGTTGACCGTTACTCGGCGTCTTCCCTATTTGAACGGCAATGCCCAGGGCGATACCGGAGCGGCACTGCCATTGTGCTTATGGTCAACCTGACCAGAGGGTGCTCGCTGGACCTTTACAGTTAGGCGTAGTGGTGATGCATTAGACCGAAAGGTGTGCCGTTCAACCGGGAGTTCGTCGACGGAACAGCGTTCAAGCTTTTCGACCGAATTCCTAGACAAACGTCCGTCACACACACCGCCTGAATCCCCAATGGCCCCGTGCCTCGAGCCTTCTCATTGCATTTTTCGTGGCACAGCGTCCATTTTATGCAACTTTTCGCAGACTCTCTCTTGCAATCTAAGCTGTGTTCTGTCATTTCGACACGCCGCCATTTTCGCCCGGTTTTCATCTGTTTTCATTCCACCGGTTTGGTTTTGTGTTTTGTCTCGATATTCCAAGTTGATTTTCAAATGTCTAAACGGAAGTGTAACTTTGCCGACGAATTGCGCCGGAAGGTAGCCAATAGCGGTACATATTGTCAATCAATGCACCAATGAACAATGAACCGTTACAATTAAATCTGATTTGGAAAAGTATATCCAAACACCGAAACATTGCAAGAACATTCAATTGGAATCCACCTCCAAATTCATGCTGAATTATCTGCCGTTCTACGCATAGTTGTCCTATATTACCTTTTGATAATTTTCTCTTTTCTTCATAAAACGATGTTCTTATGCCTAGTCTTCCAGAAAACTACGAAAAAAAAATATTATTATTAGTCATACGGTTTGATTTATATATCTCAAAAAGTACGGCTCAACTTGGATATTTTATAATGTTATCTCATTCTACCGTTGAACCGTATGTATCCGAACCGTAAAAAAACTTTGGTAAAATTTCACAAGTAGAGTGAAACGGTAGCATGAACACAGTAAGCACTTTGATTATCAGAAAATGTGAATTTTTCGATCGTGGTTTTAAGGTTTTTTCGCTGATTAAACAAACTTTTCGTGTATTGTGCAGTAAAATTCTGTTCACCTACAGAGGAGGAACGATTTGAAGCAGCAAAACTGTTAGTTTGATAACAATGAATGAAATTCATTGCATTTTAATTTTTGCATGTTGTGTGTGGTGACATGGACACGTTTCTGTGGGGTGAATTGGTCCTACTGGGTCTAATTGATTCCAGATGACGCGGAATTACAAAAAAGGATGGACAGACAACGTTGGAAGAATGAGGAGCTTGAAAAAGCAACACAGGCCATCAAGGACGGATTTTCTTTGACCAAGCATCGAAAGTGTTTGAAAATGCTCGAACAACAGTGAAAAGATTCATGTAGAATTCGAAATGGTCTCAATGCAATTTTTCTGGTCTGAAATCTGGCCAAGACCCCTGGTATCCATTCCAAGGCACTGTTACTGATTTTAACATTATCCCAAAATACTTTACATAAACATAGGTATGTTTTTTTCGATGAAACACACACTGGGCCAAATCACCCCACATCAAATGTTAATGTCCAAAAATTATCTCTTTCATTTTATGATATATTTGGTAATTTGCTATATATAAGCTTGCTATAATTATTGAACATTATTGATTGAGAGAAAACAAGTGTAGTTCAGTGTACAATGTGACATTTTTTATTTAGACCATATTGGTTTGGAAATATTAGGCGATTTGCTTCTCTTCTTCTTGAATGGCGTTAACGTTCCATGTGGAGCGTTTGCCGTCTCAACGTATGCATTAACTAGCGTTATTAATACTTAGTTGAGATTTTTTAAGCCAAACTACACGCCCTGAATGTATTCCGAGGGGCAAGCTCTTGAATACGCGTGACCACAGTGCAAGTTATGATAATGACTTGGCATGATAATGTGATACGCTAACCACTCGGCCACGGATGCACAGTCGATTTGCTTACGGGGTCCAAATTCCCCCCATTTCCCCTACCAGAATTATATGTCACGCTTTCAGCAGGGCTAATGCACTAATTTTTGCTTGGAAAGAACCAACTTATTCTCAAACAAATAAAAAAAAAGTTTAACAGAACACATGTACACCTTGTTAGCGAATGCCTAATAACAACGAAGTTTATATTCTGCAAAGTTGTTACAGATCGCTCCCTTGTTCATAAAACGATGTTATTATGTATAATATTTCAGAGAGTACAAAAAAACTTATTGTTTGCTCCCAGTATTTAAAAAAAACAATATCAAGTTCAATTGTCCCACGTTGTTATTCTAGACACAACTATCCCACCATATATTTTCAAACCGCAATCAAACCTGATTGATTCATGTGAGGGGAACTTTTCACATTTCATTAAACGATAGTTTACTGCTTATAAAAACCCAGTGTATTGCCAAACTGAAATGCCTTAAGCTTCTGGTAGACAAATATGCTAAAGAAAAACTTTGATTGCGTTTTTCTCAGTTGCTGATTTTGGAACATGGGACAACTACGCGTAGAACGGCAGTTATGTGGTGTAAAAATCAACTCTTGCGTTTTATGCATCATAAAAGCTTCAAGTCCATGGATTGTCTCAGGCACTATTGCGCTGTATCGCGCTGTTCGATGAGTCGGAAACCGCGCAGAACTTTTTGATCTTATAACCTACCCTTTGAAATTACCTGTTACTATAAAATTCCTAGTACTTCTACCAAAACTCGTCATTATAATATCAGATTATTTTCAGGCACAATTCTCGTTCAAGAGTTCAAGTTGCAATTGAATTTGCACTTGCAAATAACAAACTCATAAAGACGAATGTTACGAATCGTTCATTCTGAGAGTCGCGTAGGATTTTGTACTTCTGATACGATTTGCGATCAAATGCTCCTCTAATTTATTCCAAACTTTGAACAATCGGCTAGAAAAAACGGCTGAACGTATCAATATGAAACGTTCACGGATGTTTAGGGAATACACTAGGCTAAAAATTTGCCTGCAAACATTGAAACTTACTGCGATATTTGCAGAACTACAGTAGATTTTGTAAAGCACTAGAAAAATCCTGTTTTTGGCACTTGTTTGAAATCGATGCAAAAAAATTAAATAATTTTCTTTTCGTCAAAGTAGCAAATCATCTCTATGCAGAATTTATTGGAGTTTTCAAAACTGCTTTCCGATTTGCGATGCGATGTTTATTTATTGAATTATTCATTATCAAAGATGAAGGGGTAATTTTTCATTCAAACTGAAATATCTCTGTGTGGGAAGGTCCTATAGGTACGTTCTTGGAACCAAATAAAAGCTGGTTGATAAGGTTAATTGAATTTGCTGTTGAGTTGGTTAGCAAAAAAATGTGTTAGTCCAGAATATTCTTGAAAAAACAAAGGAAAATCCATTTTTCATTTCTTCCCGATATTGTTGCCGACTACACCTGCACACACCAAGATAAAAATAGCTTCGTGAAATATTCTAATACCTGAAAGTACCTATAGCTTCAAAATGATGTGCATCCCATCGATATGCGTTGATTTTTCACGAAGTTACAGCATGTCAAAAGACACTTAAAATTTTCGACTTCGCACTCTGTTCCTCTAATTTTTTTTTTCGAGTGTATTATAGAATAAAGACAGCCCTGAATCGGACAGTTCCTTTCTCGAGTTTTGCACTTATCAACACATTTGGCGATCCATTTTTACTTATATAGATAGAAGAAAATATAGGAGTGCGTTTTATCACATTAAAATCCATTTCCACTTTCGGAAAAGGTCAATTTCGTTAGCGTAAACATAAAATGGGCTAACAACGCTTGCTATGTGATTGTAATTGTAGAGCATATGCGAATTGAATTTGCTTGATTAGGTCTCGAGTTATGCAGAAGTTTGTGTTACATTTGTAGGTGGCCCCCTTGCCCTTAGAGAGGGATTAGGTGTGTTGAACCACCATAGAAGAAAATATTGCTCCCTAAAGCCCCCAAATGCAAATTTTGGTAATAGAAACGTTTATCGATCCCTTGAAACCTCTATAAGGTCAAGTCTGATTCCATTTGCTTGAACAATTCTCGAGTTATTCAGCCCTCTCTCCTTTAGAGATTGGGAAGGATTGTCAAACCACCATAGAAACAATTATTGCCCCCTAAATCCTCCAGATGCCAAATTTGTTTCCGTTTGCTTGATTAGTTCATGAGTTGTACAGATTTTTTTTTTCATTTGTTTGGCAGCCCCCCACTTAGAGAGAAGGAAGGGGGTATTTAACCATGGTAGAAACATTTATTGCACCCTAAAATCTCGACATGCCCAATTTGGCTCGATTTGCTTGATTAGATCTTGAATTATGCAGAAACTTGTGTTTGATTTGTATGGCAGCCTCCCCTTAGAGAGGGAGAGGAGTGTCGAGCCACCATAGAAAGGTTTCTTGCCTCCTAAAACTTCCATATGCTTCCATAGATTTGGTTCCATTTGCTTGTTTATTTCTTGAGTTATGCAGAAATTCATGTTTCATTGTATTGCAGCCCCCCTAAGAGAGGTGGTAGGAGTGTTGAACCACCTTAGAAACGTTTCTTGCCTCCTAAAACATCCGCAAATTTGGTTCCGTTTGCTTGATTAGTTCTTGAGTTATGCGGAAATCTATGCTCTATTTGTATGGTATCTCCCCTTAGAGAGGGTAACAAACTATCATAAAAACCTTCTCCGGCCCCAAAAACCCTTACATACTAATTTTCATGTTGATCGGTTCAGTAATTTTCGATTCCATAAGAATCAGACAAACAGACAGACAGAAACCCATTTATATATAGATATATAGATATCTCAAAAGAATGATAATGGTTTGGTCACACTCATAGCTGCGACAGGTGTCCTGACTTTCAACTCCAACCAAAAGGCATCCTTAGTTTAGTGTCGTTTTGTGCTCTGAAATCTTCAGCCCCTAAACTTTTTCACATCATATCTCCTGAACCTAATTCCGATAAAACTTCAAAGGTTTCTCCAACGAAACAATATTGACTCTCAAATGAAGCTTTTCGCATCCTATTCGTTTCAGCCGTTTCCGAGAAATCTGAACCGCAACATTGGTTTCTGGTTAAGAAAAAATGTGGTCTTTTATGGTGCTTTTTTGTAAAATTAATTTTTCTCACTTGTTTATGTAGTAGCTGTGTAGCTTTTTCAACTCATTAAGAATCAGCTGGGTGTGAATTGAAATGTTTATCGTCTATTAATCTCGTTTTGACGTGGTGAAAATATACTTCTTTACCATTACAAATGGAAACGAGAATGTTGTTCAGAAAAATATAATTATTTATGTGTTGAAAGGAGCGATTCGAGGAGAACCACTGACGGAAGAATCTACAGATGATTATCAAACGCGTCATATGCAAAAAAAAATAATACTTTCAAAAATTTCAGTTTGCCTTCATTAGTACATTTGAACAATTTCACCCGGATCAATTTGCCCGCGGATGACGGTACACCTACCCTACACGCATTCTAGTTTAACCAAAATTTGATCGTAACACCCTTTATCCCGCCAATCATCTAAGAAAGTTTGTTTTCTTTCAAAATGACTAAAACACAAAGTTACGAATATAGACAATTTTTAATGATCCAAAATATTTCAACTCATTCAAATAAGAACTTGTAGTATGAATAACAGACTATACTTTCATATGAATTTGGTTCACTTTGTCCTGACTTACAGTTACAGGTTCCGCAGCTATGGTTGTATTCCCATAGTTGACGATGCAATCGTTATAATTTTATATCTATAGTGATAATTTTGATTACGACCAACAGATCTCTGTGGGTATGTACATGTATATGAAATTGGCTTTTCTCTAGTTGCCTCGAATGCTCATGCACTCATTTTAATTTTTTTCTATTGTATAAGTACATTTCATGAAAAAGAGCAAACTAAACGGCATCACATATTTTTTCAGTGTATCTTAACTATACAGAAGGTGTTACAACTGTTTTTTTTATTTCAAAGCTAGAAACTTTGCACATGTTGGAGGGAGAAATGTGGAAGAAGGAATCTCTTTACGACCAACAAGTCTGTTTTCTTTACTCATTTCTTAGTCTATTAGTATCTTTTTTCCGTAACAAATAATATTTACAGTGGATTTCATTTAATTTGTGTGTGTGTGTGCTTTCAAAACTCGTTTTAAATTTGTTCGGCGCGCTTGCTCCGCCATAGTCTAGTGATTCAACCTTTTTACTTTCACCTCGGATCAGCGAAACGGACACGAAAATCCTGTACGTTGTGCAAAAACTGTCGCTCGTTAGTTTCAAGATTGCCCATTTTGTTCCGTACAGTCAAGGATTTGGACAACGAAAGGATTTTCATTTCCGCTTTGTTGCTGTTGCCAACGCATACATACACACACAGCACGTGTGGGGGTATTTATGTATTATTCAACAGCATAAGCAGGAGCGTTCCGTTTCGAACCGAGGATCTTTTGTTTTTCTGAATCCGCTAAATCTGTGTGTCGTCTTCGTCCTCGTCGTGATTTTTCGTCCCATCCAGCCCTGGAAACATGGTCTTGCACTCTCTGTCGTCCTTATCTAGTTTACAATGTGCATTCACAGATAAGCAGACTTGTATTTAGCTTCGAATGAACAATTCTAGGCGACATATGCTCACTACCTATTTTTGTTATTTCAAGTTTATTCCTAACAGATGATAGTTTCTTGTTCCGGATTCTACACGATGTGATGTTCTGATTTCATCGAGCATCCTTTTGAACTAACTCTAGCTTAATCGAATCTACATCACTTTGTACAGTAGGGGTTATGTTTCATCTTCGAATCGTTTCAGCTCATCGTTTTATCCTCAGCTGTCGTGACACGGATTGAAAACATTTCGTGAAATGACGATGATGTTTATTTGAATGCAATACGAGCTTTTAATCGAATGGATTTGAATTTCGAACTTCTTATCTTTCAATGCAGGTTGGCATGAATTGTGATGTTCCCCAACATCACATTGGAATTCAGCTAAACACTTGAAAAATAATTTTTTATGTTGTGATATTGAGATTGTACAAATAAAGAGATCTGAAAAATTAGTTCCAGAGTCTAAATGTCAATACCCTTCATGGACTTATTTGTTGTCACTTTTTCCCTATCTCATTAGCTTGATTGCAGAAAATAGATCGCAGCTAGTGCAACGTTGCACATTGGCTTTGTCATTAATCTCACAACGGCTCGATTGATTCTTGGTCATTAGCAGGGTGGCCACCCTTCTTTCTTCCTTCGATTTCCATTACACCACCCCTTCACCCAGGATAGTGATTACAGCTATTGTTCGTTACGGTTGACTTATTTTGACTTCCGGAAAGACTAGTGTAGCGATGACCAGGGTGGGCTATTATTGCTGACGCCGCTGGTGGCCATTCCGCTCGCAACCATCCACGTTTTTAGTTAGTGCGAGTCGCTCCTCGAGCGAAACCGGCGAGATCTGCTGTGCGGTTAAACTGCCCGGATGATTGATACTGTTCCGGGCATGGTGATGGCGGCTTCCGTTGAACGATGTCTGCTGGGTGTGCTGGAATGAGAGAGAAAGTGCAGCCGGGATGAGAAATTATTCAAAGCGGGCGGAAAACAGCAACCGTCTGTTTAGTGTCAATTTCAAAATTAATTGGATTATGATACAGCTTCACGGGCATTAGTTGCTGGTAATAAAAAGCAACCTCCAATGGAAGCGAACTGGTGTGTTCGAGTGTAGATTATGAACTTTAAAAAAGTCATGAATTTATGTGGTGGGGGAAGACATTTAGAAAAGTCCGTAAGGTGTAAGGAGTCCTAAACGGTGTTGATTTTTAAATTGGTTCATCGTGTTTTATTACAAGTTCAAATTAATTTCAAGATACGGGAATCGAAATTGATGTTCCGACTTATTCTTTAATGTCAAATCCGTCTGTTGGATATCGAAGTATAATGAGTGGCAGCTATCTTTTATTGAGTCCAACATCATAGAGATGCATGCAAAGACACATTACTCAGTTCTACGATAAATTAAACGCAGTTGACATTCACGAGTCATCTGATCGGAATATCGACAAGGTACTAAAGCTAGACAATATTCAAGAAATGCCACACTAAAACCTTCTTTTTTCCCAAATAACGGGTGTTAAATAAAAAATGAGAATTTTTTCAATCACATATAAAAAAAATTATTTTTTTTCACCGATTTCAGTATTTTTGACGTAGGACTACGTCTAACCGGAAGATATAGGGGGTGAAATGGAAATCTAGGCACTGAACAAGTAGGAAAAAATGCAAGATTTGGAACGCTTATAACTCGAGCATTTCTCAATAGATCGCAAAGGTTTTGGCATCAATTGATAGGAAATATATCTACGCATCTATCATAACGAATAACATTTCATTTTTCTTGAGATAAATAATTGAATAATTGTGAAATATCAAGCATTGTCAAAATGCACTATGTGCCCATTTTTGATTGGTCCATTTTGTGCTCCTCAAATCGTACCGACCAAAACGGGCAACCAGAGCAGCAGCGAAATAGAATGAAGCACGATTGGAAAGGAAAAAGAAAAAATATGAACGAAACATTGGTCGCAGTCTCACACATGCGTAATTCTCGAGCCAGCCAGTCAGCTTAAAAATCCCCGCTCCGCTGCCGTAACGATCATTCTCATTCAAACCGTACACCACATCGGTTCGCATCACAACACATCAACAAACCAACCCAAGCAGCCATGTCTGGACATGGTAAAGGAGGAAAAGTGAAGGGAAAGGCAAAATCCCGCTCGAACCGTGTTGATCTGGAGTTCCTCGCAAGGGTAGCTAGGCCGAGCGCGTTAGTACCAGTGCACCAGTCCACCTAGCCGGCGTTATATAGTTTCGGCCGCCGAAGTGATCAAGTTGGCTGATAAAGCTGCTCGCGACGATAAGAAAAACCGCATTCAGAACAGAACACATCAAGACGACAACAGGCAGTTGCAGCGTGTGGCGAGTGGCAAACGCAATCGCAAAACGGCATCAGGTAGCAGAAGAAAAAAGTTTGTTGTTTATACAAACTGCTTTGGTGGCAAATCCAGAACAAGGCGGCATCGAGGGCGTTCGAAATGGTTTTTTTCAAAACCACGAGTACAAAGTTTTCTAAATTGGAACCATTCCATAAAACAAGGCGCTTTTCAGGGCCATTAAACCTTCCAAAAAAGAGTTTAGGAAATACAGTTCAATGCTTTCTAAAACAATATCCAAAATAATAACAAAACACAAATTGATTTTTTCATAATTTGTTTGCCAGGATATGATGAGTATGTGAATTTGGCAGAATTGCTTCTAGATTGAAAGTACAGTAATTTACACTTATCTCGACATTTAGCTAATTGGACGGACATGTAATTCGACATATTTAGTTGGACATTTTTGTAAACATAGAGTTCGGGGTCCAAATTATGACCCCACATTGAAAGTCGACACTGTACCACTGTCATCGCAAATGTTCAATTACAGGTTAAAATTACCTCCAATCGGATACTGAGTGGTGGTAATGCGACGTGCCATTGAATGTAATTTACTGTAAAATATGTCACAAGCTGGATGGGAAGAAAATTTCCAACTGTGAAAGCTGTGGCGAGTGGCAAATGCAATCGCTAAACAGAAAGGTTTAGCCGAACAAGATGGGGATATCGAGTGATAACAAAACAATAAACTCTTTAGATTGAAGATAATTTTGTGATCCTGAAAAGGACCCTTTTTAGCCTGCATGTGAATCCAACGAGTGAACAAATCGTAATGAATGTATTTTTTTGCCATCGCTCCCTTTTAACGCTCATTCATTCGTCTCGTTGGACTCGCCCCTTTGGCTGAATCTGCCGATTTGTCTCTATCCTGTGAGTGTGTACTGCTAGAGTATAATACACGCGGACCCCAAAAAAATATCTTATTTTCTTTCAAACCGTAAACCCGTGTGGTTGTACGGCATCGGCATCGTAACAAAGGAGTACAAGTTAAGGGAAAAGCAAAGTCTCACTCGAACCGTGCAGGTCTCCAGTTCCCTGTTGGTCGCATTTACTGATTGCTCCGCAAGGGTAACAAGGCCGAACGGATTGGTGCCGGAGCACCAGTATACCTAACAGCGATTATAGAGTTTCGGCCGTCGAAGTGCTCGAGTTGGCTTGCAAAGCTGCTCACGACGATCAGAAAACCCGCATCAAGAACAAAGCAGCTTCGGTTCGGCGCTCATCAAGGCAACAATTAGTTTCAGTGAGTGGCAAAGTGTTTCTCCGGCACGTCGCATTAAATGTAATTTACTGAACAATATGTCACAAGCTGGATGGGAAGAAATTTTCCAACTGTGAAAGCTGTGGCGAGTGGCAAACGCAATAGCTAAACAGGAAGGTTTAACCGAACAAGATGGGAATATCGAGTGATAACAAAAACACAACACCAAAGGTTCTTTTCAGAACCATCAACATATTCATAAAGAGTAAACAGTAAACTAATCCATTTTTCAGGTAGATAGGTAGGTATTCACGTAGGAGAAGAAAATAAAATAATATATTTAAAATATATATTTAACAAAAGCTGTCCCCTTTGTATAGTCCTACGTCACTCCGGTTATGTCCCCGACATTACCCACCCGTCTTTTTATTAATAACATAATGTATTTTCTTCAAAAAAATGTCAGTGAATGTTTGAGTAAGGGCCGTGGTCTGTTGTTCGACGCAACTTTGTCGCGATGCTCTCACAAGAACGATGTACGGCACTTACGTCCATTTTCCAGTTACAATTCCGAATTATTGTAGTCAGTTGCTTCGTGTCCTTGGCCCTCCAATTGTTTTTATACACTAGGGCACTGAGTGAGCCAAAGGAATCCTCTATTGGGCGGCATTTGGGCAAGTTTGTTGGGTTACGATCTTTCGGCACGAACGGTATCTTTTTCTCCTCAAGATACGCCAGCGTCTTCTTGGCGTAATGGGAAGACGCCTTGTCCGGCCAGAAGACGTACTTCCCATCCGCGTGATGCTCGTACAGGAACGGCAGCAGGATTTTATCGAGGCACTCTTCTCGAAAGATTTGTTGGTTGATTGCCAGACCGCTCGGCTTAAACCAAGGCATTGAAATGCTCCGGTCGGAAATGGCGATGTACAACATAACCTTTTTTTCAAACTTGTGCTTGAACTTGTATTTCACTTCAGGCGGTGTGGATGACTTGTCGCTGGAGTAGTAATTATCATTTCTTGGAATATGCGTTTTGGACAGCTGAAAATAGCTATCGTCGTCCAGAACGAAAGACATGCCGCGGTATTTTTTGGTCATCCACCATGATTTGACCGTCTCAATCTGCTCCTCCGTGTACTCGGGCGACCTCGTCTTCTTCCTGCAGACGATTCCTTCCATCTTGAGGGTCCGATGGATCAATACGTGGGAGCAGCCATATTTCCGACCGGAGTCACGCAGGCTGGTTGCGTCCTTGTTGTCAAACAGCTTCTTTAACGATGTCTTACTCTGCTTCGTCATTATCGTCACCGGACGACCACTTCCGACCTTCCGCTCTACGTTCAGGGAACCCAGGATACGATATACCGTACTGACAGGTACATTTTCTTCCTTAAAATGTGCCACCGTGAACTTTTTTCCTTGTTGGAAATGCGTTTCGTAGAACCGTACAATGCGTTCGCGGAGCACGTGCTGTTTCGACGCCATCTTTGCTTTGACTAAATTCAAACTAGCAAAACCAAACACGCCTACTGTTTCTAGGGGGCCCAAAGAGCAATTTTCTTGGAGAAAGAAAATTTCACGCTCTTTATTTGAGTTACTGAAAGGTATTGAAAAAACATACTTATGTTTATGTAAAGTATATTGGGATAATGTTATAATCAGTAACAATGTTTTGGGATCGATAGCAGGTGTCTGGCCAGATTCCAGACCAGAAAAGTTGGATTGACACCATCTCGAATTCTGCATGAATCTTTTCACTGTTGGTCGAGCATTTTCAAACACTTTTGATGCTTGATCAAAGAAAATCCGTTCTCGATGGCCTGCGTTGCTTTTTCAAGCTCCTCCTTCTTCCAACGTTGTCTGTCCCTCCTCTTCTTGTACTTCAGCGGCATCTGGAATCAATTAGACCAAAGAAAAGTCTCAAACCTGTAGGACCAATATGACCATATGACAAAATCACCCCGTGTTACCCTACTTGTTTTTATCACTGCGTGTTGAGTACACAGATGTCACCCAGACAGATTGTCGTCACTTTCTTATTTCCCAACCTTAAAAATTTGGACATGTGGCAAACTGTATTAGTGATAGATAGAGTATCCAGGTCAAAATTGGCCGTGAGGACTGTAATCAGAGAAAATTCACGCAGCCGAATATTTTTTATAACATTATTCTTTTTATTTTTTGAGTATTTCGTATCGTAGATTGAAAAAAATATAAATTGGAATGGCAGACAAAAGACAAAAAAAGAAAAACAACACAAAAAGGAGAAGGGAGAAGGAAGATGTGAGGTGCGTGGAAGAAAATTTACATGTACAATGCCCTACTGTCCAGCTGTAGGAACTTTGCTGGACAGGAAAAGGGGACGGAAAAGCGAGCATAGTGCGGCTACCCTCTATCAGAGTTGTGTTACTACCAACGAGCTTGAGACTGGTTTTGTAGTGCTGGGTAGAATGTGCCAACGCGTAATCGGCTGGTTGCTGATCAACGCAAGGATAAGTAGACTGAGGATCAAGGGCCGTTTCTTCAACTACAGTACCATCAACGTTAATTGCCTACACGAAGGGAGACTCTATATTTCACGAATATATATTGCTTATTTTTTCCTTCAGTTATTTTCCTTAGCGAGTTGACATTGAAATCATAACCACACACCCAAACAAAAAGTAAATAATTCTGAAAGTTACGTCTCACTACTCGTCTCACGTCATGTCCTGAAAGTGTCAAGAACGAAACACCTATAGTTCAGCATCTTGGACCGGTGATGGGGCCGAATAGTTTGCGTACGTTTCAAATGATAACGGCCAACGATGTGTAAACTTTGCAGCCTCTCGTGGTTTGGTAGTCCGAAGTAATTGCTTCCCCCGCATATCCAAAAAGCTACTTGGAGATCACCTGACCAGCACACAGAAAATCAAACCGACCAAGTACTAATCGACGGAAAATTCTTCCAAGACTTCATCAATGTTCGTACGAATCGCAGTGCGAATATAGATTCGGACCACTACCTAGTGGCAGTATGCGTGCGCTCAAAACTCTCAACAGTGTACCGTTCTGAATCATATTTCGGACGCTTAAGGTATATGATGCAGAAAACAGATCTATACTTTATGTACAGGTATTATTTGATTGATATTTTTAATAAATTAGTTCAACATGCTTCTAAGCTTTCTACTTTGGTACCTATTTGATTGGAAACATAAAAAAATCATCGAATAAAATGCTTTTCAAATGAAGCGAATAAGAATCAAATTTCGGACAGATTGAATTCAAATTTCGGACACTTTATTTTGTAATTTTTTGGACGAAAATTACATTACACTTGATTATATTTTGTGGTGTCCCAGTGTCCCACAGCACTTACTTAGCAATCACAGTAAACTGTTAACGATGATGAGAACTGATGAAACACGGGAGGAATTTAAATATTTATGAACGGGTAAATTCTACGTGCTCACGCTAAGGAAACGTCAAACACAAACGAACATGAGTAGTGTTGTAAGATTTCTGCCGATTATGTTATAATTTAAATGTAGTTCTCATGTGAAATGATAGTGAAACCAAGGGATTACTCTAAATCAATTGTTATATTAATTTGATAGTGTCCGAAATATGATGTTGTCCGAAATATGATGTTGTCCGAAATATGATTCAGAACGGTAGATCACGAGACGAAGTCGAACGCCACGACCCAACACTGAGCAACTACGTAACACCGCTGTTGCCATGGAATTAGGGATTGTTAACCGATTTTACCGGTAATACCGGGTCATTTTCTATTTCCGAATTACTGGCAATTTTACAATCAATAACCGATAATTTCGGTATTTTTTGTTGTTACACCATAAATAATATTTGTCTTTATGCTGCTTTGAAATATTGCTCGAAAATTAAAGAAGATCGAAAAAACATAACTGGCAGTGTTGCGCCGATTCTACGACCTCCGAACTTCAGTTCAAAGATCGCTGCTCGATCGGAAAACGAAACACAAGATAAGCTTCAGCGATGATGAATTGGCAGCGATAAAGGAATTGATTGATGCCCTCGAACATGTTCTGGTAGGTGTTCAACTGCTATTGCGGAAGAAATGTACCCTTTATGAAACTGGCGTCAGATTTCAATTTATGCTAGAACAGCTATTGTGACACAATTGGTGATGACTTTGGCGTCTTCTAATCTATATCGGATCTCATTAACAAAGTTTCGAGAAGAGGGAAACGCCCGTTCAGAGTCCAATTATGTCACGTCACGCACTGCATTGGTCAAGCAGGCATTTGAAATTGTTCCTGACTTGATCAAATTTGACGATGATGATATTGATTCAGTAGCTGGACAACAGGAGGAAAAAATCCACTGGATGATGCGAAACCTGCAGAAAAATTGAGCACCAAGGAAAAACGTGAACGAAGATTGAAAAAATCAAAGGTATCAACGTCCAGCCCAAGCTCAACGTCTACCAACGATTGATGAAAACCCTCGGACAAGAGTGTTCGTACAGAGGGCATCAGAGACAAATCATGACAATGGTATTCGATACTCTTCGTACTGTACGTTCAACATAATTGGACTCTGAAAAGGCGTTTTTCTCTCTCTTCTGTAAAGTTTGTTAATGAGATCCGATATAGAATAGAAGACGCCAAAGTCATCACTAATTGTGTCACGATAGCTGTTCTAGCATAAATTGAAATCTGACTTCAGTTTCATAAAGGGTGCATTTCTTCCGCAATAGCAGTTGAACAACTACCAGACCATGTTCGAAGGCATCAACCAATTCCTTTATCGCTGCCAATTCATCATCGCTGAATGAGATCCGACCTAGATTAGACGATAAAATTGACATTCTCTGTGTCCTTAAGTATTACTTTAACCATCAAAAACATGCAAAATGTTTTTTTGTAAACTAATCTTACTATAAATAAAATCGCTAAAAAATAAAGCGCGGTCGTCGTGAACAGTCGTAAACGGTCGTAAATGTTCGTATTCTTGACGTAAACACAAACATAGTGAGAGAGTGAGCAGTGAGCAGCTGCGATGCGTTTTTTGTGTGAGAGAGTGTGTGCGTCTGCGTTGTTGCGAGAGTCTGTTTGAGTGCAACAGCAAAGCTATTCCAATGACTTTGCGGTAAACTTATTAAAACATAGAATTGGGCCGCTAGTCATTATAAATAAAAGCCGTTTCTTCAAGAAAATGGGTTGATTTTAAAGAATGTTTTTTTACCGGTAATTTACCGGTTTCACCGGTAATGGAATTTTCATTAAAGAATAACCGGTTCTGAAATTTTGGCACGGTAATGCAATCCCTACATGGAATACTCGCACGCACTGGAGCCAGCGCTATCAACGGAAGAGCAGCTAGGTTCAGCTACTCCTGAAGATGACTGGAGGGATTTTCGTACATCCATAGGTTGGACCGCTATGACGGAGCGAAGTACGACGGTCCCGAACCGGAGGAATGACTGGTTTGACGGCGAATGCAAGCAGTTGGTTGCGGAGAAGAATGCAGCGAGAGCGAAAAAGGCTGCTGCGCTGTACGAGAGCTAACGTGGAACACAGACGTGGATACAGACAGGCGAGGAACAGGCAAAATTCGATCTTCCGCACGAAAAAACGCCAGCAGGAACACAGCGATCGCGAAGCGATGGAACACCGGTACCACGTGAACGATGCACGGAAATTTTAAGGTAATATTATATTATCAGGCACGTAGCGTAACCGGCACGGCACGTTTCATGCAAGACAAATATTATTGCGTGTATTTCAAATGTGTATGCGTATATTACATGGAACACAGTTCATTCGTATATTCTGAAACGGAGCTGAAAATACAACATATACCCGTTAATTACCAGCTGTTCGAAAAATCGAACAGCAATTTTGAGAATTTTTAATGTTTACACACCATCAGTTTCATTTGATTTTGTTGAAATTTATTGGGCGAGTTTATCCGGTTTAAAGTAATGAAAAGCGAATGGTGTTTTAAATTTCAATAAAACAAACTAATAAAATAAACAATTGAATTTTCTTACAGTATAACTTTGATAAAAGATGTAAAACTCTATATTGAACCATCTATAGGAAAAAAATAATGGGGAAATGAAATGTTCGTACAATCGAACATTGGCCATAACGCACCTTTTTTTTGTTGTATAATATCCAACACATATGTCCTCCACCATCCATTCAAGATTGTTTATTTCGAATTCCATGTGCAAAATGGAAATGCAAGAATACAATTTTGAATGTATCGAATAATCTAGCAAATCTTAAGGATAAGATACGTTTTTGTTCGCAACCGCCTAAGGCGTTCGGTCCAAACTCGAGAGTGAAGAAGCTGAAGCAAATCATCGAGAACGACGATTTTGATGAGATTGCCGGTTCCGGTGAGATATTTCACCGGTGAAGAAAACCTTAATGACGATTATACTTCACTTTATGACAACCTCCCTTTGAGGAATGCCATTGTTTTTTCGCAGCGTGTTTGTACTTTGCAGGCTTTAGAAAATGTTCGATTTTTGGGTAAATGTACAATGCAAAATGGTCCAGGAGATGTATTTATGTGGAAATTAGCATTTAGTTATTCTCTAGACAAAAACTATCTTAGACAAAGTTGTTACATATGATAGAGCGCTCATTTTTATGTTATCAAAAATAGGGTGACCAAAATTGTTGATGAAATAAAAAAATCTATCTTTTTTATCTTCATAGATGGAGATTAGCATAGTTCAACAATGTTGTTGTCCCAGTTATTTAAAACATCTTTGTAGAACAAAGTTTTTTTCTATCTCTTGAAATAACTGATCTAGCGCCTTTTTTCTAAGTTATGTTAGGGTCACTATGAAAAAAACTGTTTTTTTCTATAACTTTTATATTTCAAATTCTACATACAAACTGTCTTCGGAAGACTTTTAGGGCTTGCTAACACAAACATTTTGCGATGCAGAACTTGCCAATATCTCAACTTAACTCAAAGTTATTGATATTTCTTCCCAAATAATACGCTCTCTTCAACTGTTTGTCATTCTTTCTGGGGAAAACATAAACAATGGCATTTGAAAGAGCATATTTCACTCTACATGATGTGTGATTTTCAATACTATGTTATTTTTTATGTTTGAGTAAATTCAAATTGAAATCATGAATTTTTGGGTAGAAAAACATCAATAATTTTAAGTAGGACTAAGATATCGACAAGTTCTGCATCGTAAAATATTGGTATTGATAAGCTCTAAAAGTCGTATGAAGACAGTTTTGATATAGAACTTTTATATTTCATATTCTACATCAAAACTGTCTTAGTACGACTTTTAGAGCTTATCAATACCAACATTTTGCGATGCAGAACTTATCAACATCTTAAACCTACTCAAAGCTATCGATGTTTTTTTTACCTAAAAACTCATGGTTTCAATTTTATTTTGCTCTAACACACAAAACAACATAGTTTTGAAAATCACATATTATATAGAGTGAAATTTGTTCTTTGAGATTCTGTCAACAAACATTTTTTATGATTGCACCAGAAGGAATGACAAACAAATGAAAAAAGCGTGTTTTTGGGGGAAAATATCAATGACTTTGGGTGAAGTTGAGACATTTACAAGTTCTGCATCGTAAAATGTTTGTACTAGTGAGTTCTAAAAGTCTTCCGAAGACAGTTTGTATGTAGAATTTGAAATATAAAAGTTAGAGCAAAAAAAAAACAGTTTTTTTTCATGGTGACCCTAACGTAATTTAGAAAAAAAGGCGCTATATCAGTTATTTCAAGAGATAGAAAAAAAACTTTGTTCTACAAAGAAGTCTCAAATAACTGGGACTACAATATTATCGAATCATGATTACCTCTATCTATAAAGATAAGAAAGTTAGATTTTTTATTTCATCCACAATTTTGGTCACCCTATTTTTGATAACATAAAAATGAGCGCTCTATCATATGTAACAACTTTGTCGAAGACGGTTTTTGTCTAGAGAATAACTGTTGAGCTCTAAATGCTAGTTTCTACTTAAATACATCTCCTGGGCCATTGTGCAATGGGAAAGAAATAATTATTGAACATTGAAATTTTTCCACCACCAACAAAAATTATGTTTTACAGGTTGGTCGCTAATGGTCAAAAGTCGGAAACCGCAGAAAAGTCAAATGTTGTGACGTTGAAAAAGTATTTAAAGTATTTAAAGACTGGCAATACGTGAATTTAACACTATAATATTCCCCAACTGATGATTCCTGTAGGAATTTTTTCTTCACTTGAATAATGATTTGCTTTACAATTCTATTTTTACATTTGCTTTTTGGAAATCGTGTGATTTAGACATGAAAACGTGATTAAACGCGTTTTTCGTGATTCAAAACGTTGTCGCAACTCGCTAGAATGGGTCATATTACGTGTTTTTTTAGTGGTAAAGTGTCACATATAAATAAATAATAATAATAATATTACGTGGTGCAGTTTTTACATTTTTAAACGGATTTATTTAGCTTGCCCTGTAATTTGTATTTTTGTAACACGTTTGTCTGTAGCGCTTTATCACATTAATAGAAATTTGAACCCCTTCTTGTTGATCAATTGATCTGAAATTTGAAACTTGAAACACACCTTTATCTCTGCAGTTATTAGAAAATTGCGTGTTTACTGATTTTAAAAATCCAAGATGGCGGCCGCTACAAAACGGCGGGTTACATATTTTCTCAAAACCTCTTCAATATGGATTTTTCCCAAACCCCATCAATATTGGTATCAAATGAAAGGGAATGATTAGTAGAGCACTTAACTAGCAGAACACAGTTATACATGAGAAATGCAAATCCAAAATGGCCGTCACAACAAAATGGCGATATATATTTTTTCCAAAACCCAATCATTTAAGGTATTTAATGAAATGGTTCGACTAGTAGAACACAGTTATTTAGAAAAAATGGAAATCCAAAATGGCCGCCACCACAAAATGGCGGATTACATATTATCTCAAAACCCCATCAATATGGGTATTGAATGAAAGGGATTAACTAGTAGAACACAGTTATTTATAAAAAAGTGCAAATCCAAAATGGCCGCCACCACAAAATGACGGATTACATATTTTCTCAAAACAAACCCCATCAAATTGGGTATCAAGTGAAAGGGCTTGACCAGTAAATCACAGCATATTTTTGGAAAATTCGAATCCAAGATGGCCGCTGTAACAAAATAGCCAATTACTTTTTAAATGGTTTCACCCAACTTGACCTGTTTGTATGTCTGTAGGGTTGTCCCAAATTAATAAAAATTTCATCCCGTTCCTTTTGAATTATTGATTTGATATTTGGAACAAACTTTCATCTCTGCTGTCATTATAATACTGTATATTCCATTATTTTGAAAAATCCAATTTGGCCGCCGGTAAAAATGGCTGAATGGCTTCACTAGGAGAACACACTACATTATGAACAACATAAATTCAAAAAGGTGAATGTATTTTTTGTAATCCCCTCAACATCGGTATCGAATGAAATTTTTTGACTTATAGAATACTGTACATCTCCAAAATATTCCGAAAAAAATTAGGTAAGAAATGAATATAAAAAAAGTTGAATGGTTTTATTGTAGAAAAGTATACTAATCATACAAATAATATACTGTAAATTAGAACATAAAAAGTTGTTTTTAATTTTTTTTTAAATTGAAATTGAATTAGAGAATGCCAAACTCAATCGTAAAATTTTGGACAGAATCTGCACGAAAATGTCATGTGACATCTCAATCTGAATGTTTTCCATAAAATAAAATCAATACTCTTAAGATGCGGTAGAAATCGTTACGAACATTTCTTACACTCGTCAGGTGATAGTTGCTCCTGGTGCTCGGGCTCGCGTTCATCCGGGTTGCCGTGTGGTACATCGACCGGTCATCGTAGCCCCTTACCCGGCCGCCCAGCCCGCGAGGGTTCCGCAGACAGTGGCCCTTCTCGAGAGCGTGCTTGAACTCTCGCCGGAATTTACCTGCGGAAGAGCCCGAAATAAAATGGGAAAATTAATTTGGGAATGGCAACGGTAGCTAGAGGGTTTCAATCGAAAGGATGGGAGAGGTGAAGAATGTTTCAGTAATTAAAATTTACAAAAGGTTCTGTGGCAAATTAGTTTGCATGTGAATTTGAAATCAAAATGTTTTCAGAAAATTCCATCTTTCCTAAAAAAAATATTTGCTCACTTGAAAAATTCTGAAAGGGTGAAAAGTGAAATACAAAAACTGTCTCAGATCAATCACGGAATATGAGGGAGCGAACGCAGTCTTTTGAAGATTCCTTAAAACTAATTCAATTAAACAATAATTTCCATCGAAAATCAACTCTCGAGAGTGTAAGCTCAGCTATGTATGACTGGGTGGTAAGTCAATCAAATTATTTGGGATACTCGGAAGTGAACCCTCCCATCAGAAGATAATCTGCCACGTGTTGAGTGAGTCTCATGAAATCCTGAAAACTGCGTCACGTGCTTTTGATGGGATGGATCAGATAGCTACGCCGAGGCTAAACTTAATTTATTGAATTAGATTCACCACAAGAGGTTCATTTAAAATGCTGTTTCTTCTCTTTCGTTGCCCGTTGCCAACATGCATCCGTCAGCTTGGTATAATCATCAGTGACCGACTCCATTAGAATATTCAGTGTCTCGGGAGATGATTTTTCGTCTGTCTGTGAGGCTGAGGATTCAGGTAATCAAATGATTGGATTCAAAAGCCATGATTAATAATACATTGATACTGGAACAGAATCGACATTTTTTCTGTTTCGGAGGGTGGCTTATATTGTTAGTTATTAGCTGACCCGGCAAACGTTGTTCTACCGTTTAAATTAATTCTAGAGAATATTTTGGGTGCTAAATAAAACATAACTAATGTATTTTAAGCGTGTTTGAATGTTTTAACGATCTAAACCATTATTCGAATGTGATCGATAGAAAGAACGAATGAAACGATTTCAATGGAAGTTTGTATGATGTTTCATGATGCAATGTATTTCGTTAATGTAACTGATATGTGTGATCTCATAAAAGTTAAATGTAAAGTGAAAAAAAGTAATAGATTTTCGTCGTAAAGTTGAAAAATGAAATAAAGAAAATCAATATTCATATCGTTCAAATGTTGTCTCGTTGGAGGAAAATACGGGCTTCTCTTTTGCAATATGCACGGCTAAATTTATAACTGCTGGGACTCTTTTATGAATTGGGAAACCAATACGCCAGACAACAATTGAGCTGATGTATCGTTCTTATTTGGAATCGCATTACTTCGTTGTTGTCATTCAATCGATGAGTATTCAAAGCGTTAATCTAATTTAGAATCACAGCCATATTGCCACTTCCTTTATCCACGGACTTGCAAAAGTGATAATTGCTCTTTGCTCAACTGAGGCGAATATGATACTACTCAACGATTTTCAATTTCAATGTCTGCGTTGACATTGACATTACCAGTATTTATATATATATTAGATATTCGCCTACGCTTGTGATCGTGTCGTTGGTGAAATTTCTAGGAAAGCGCCTTATACATATTCCATTTACCATGCAAGGCGATGAAGGTTTCGAATCACCGCATGGACCATACACCATTATTGTGGTAACAGTATCAAACAGTTCTTCATATTCCGGGATCCGATTGGTTTAAAACTCGATCGAATTTCACGATCACTCGATGTCGTTCGAATACATAGAAGACATAGTGTTAACCCTAACTTAACTTTTTTGTCTATAAATTTCCTTGCATTTCCACCAAAAATCTATACATAACATAAAATCATCATAAGACACAATTTTCGTTCAAGATTTATCCTCCAACTGCAGAGAATTTGTTGCTTTTTCACATCGAACACATTTTCTTAAACTTTCATTTAAAAAAAAATGGTTTAAAAGCATGTATTCCTCCCGAATATCCATTTTGCACTTTTGCTTCACAGAAATGGAACACGGAGCTCAATGTTGTCTATGTCGAATTGCGTCGCAAAAATGTCGATTTGCAGAACTCGATCGGACTTGAGTTGAACGTTGAATTTCAGAATTCAAAATTGCAATCCGTTCGGATAATTTTGGCTCTGACGCTGTTATGGCGTTGCTCATGATAGTGTTTCCCAAGTGAATGTATTCCTCCTCAAACCACTTGTGTTGATTAGGTCGTAGGAATCGCAGACCTTTGCGTACATGTCGACCATGAATTGTTGGCACAGCTGACGGTATCGTATAATGACATCATACGATACACATAAAATCCATCGAGCGCTCTGTTTTATTTTATTCGTCTGATATAACTTTTCAAAAATATTATTGCGAAATGGGTAATGATGTTTATAATGAATGGAGTACCTGTGGCAGGATCACGTTGTCTAATGTTTGTGCAATATTCATCTTGTTCTTTCAGAACGGTCGGGCAGATATTTGTTCTGACTTGCATTGTGGTCACACCCATTCTAGAGCTTGCCACTCAGAATACATTCAAGGCGTGTTGTTTGGTATAGAAATCTCAACTAAGTACTACTAAAAATTATGCAAGTAATACTACGATGAGAAAGCGAACGTTGGGAACGTTAGTGCTATTGAAGAAGAACATGTAGAGAGTCGTAGAACGATGTGCGTTAATGATGAATTCCAGATTATTGTTTTTTCTTCGACTCACAATTTCTCGTGTCATTGTGAAGGCACCTTCTATGATTTTAGTAACGCTTGCGCACTGAATCTAGACACGTGCTCTCCAGCAGATGTTTTATCAGAATTGATGACAATAACGTGATTGTCATTTTGTAAACCGAGCAAGTGTGATTTGAAGTATTTCAATAATTCGTTGGGCTCATTCAGAAATATCGCCGGCGATACGCCTGGCTTTAGAGAAGTGAGGTTACTTGCGAATGTGGGGATGAAAGTTCGATCTAGCGCCATATGTCATTTAACAACATAAATAAATTCGTTCTGTTTGAAAAACGACCGACGGTAAAATTATCTGAATATTGTTTGTACTAAACTACTAAAATCGCGATTAAAAATAGGGTGTAGGGTTAAAATTTGTGGTTATATGTATTGTTTGAAGCTAAATTTAAGAAAAAAAAAGTTGATGGGTCTGAACCTAGGGGCACGGACGGGATCTTGACATAGGACTTGATTAGGTGAAGTAATTGCATTTTAATTGAGTTTTTTCATTGAACAAAATCTGTATTTTTTCTATTTTGAAACCCTGGAAATTCTAAAAAGAACTGTTTTTTGTATGAACTTGTATCCTTTAAACGGGTTAGATGAGATAACGTGGTGGAATTCGGGACCACATTCCATTCAAAAATGTACACAAAAATACCATTGAAGCCATTGCTACAATTTTCTTCTGTTCATTCAATTATGCAGAAGAAGACAAGGAGTCTTCATTTATCATTTTTAAACACAAGTCTATATAGTTACGATATACATAAATATAAGCCTAAGTCAAATAAATCTATGACTATAGAAATATATTATAGACTAGCTGACCCGGTAAACTTCGTCCCGCCCAAAATTTATTTTTCGATATCACATCCACGTTTTCTTACTAAGCGCTGTTCATGGGTAAAATCGCAGAATTACTCATTGATTGATTTTCTAATCTACCCTTTAAAATTACCTTTTTCTATAAAATTCCTAGTACTTCTACCAAAACTCGACATTATAATATCAGATTATTTTCAGACACAATTCTCGTTCAAGATTTTTCAACTACTAGCAAATAACATGTTTCTCCGTTACGTTACATGCCAATTTTCATTTAATTTTGTAAAAACATTTATTGCGCCCTATAACCTCTACATGTCAAATTTTTTGTTTTATTTGCTTGATTAATTCTCGAGTAATGCTGAAATTTGTGTTTCATTTATATGGCAGCCCTCCCTTAGAGAGGGGGGTGGATTGTCTAACCACCATAGAATTATTTATTGCTCCCTTACACCTCCATGTGCCTAATTTGGTTTCATTTGCTTGATTAATTCTCGAATAATGCAGAAATTTGTGCTTCATTTGTATGGCAGCACCCCCTATGAGAGGGGGGAGGGGTATCCAACCTCCATAGAAACATTTATTGCACCCTAAAGTTTCCTTTCGCCTAATTTGGTATAATTTTCTTGATTAATTCTCGAGAAATGCAAAATTATGGCCGACCCCACCCATAGAGAGGAGGGAGGGTAATCTAACCACCATAGAATCATTTATTGCACCCTAAAACCTCCAAACGACTTCGAATTTCGTTTCATTTGCTTGATTAATTCTCGAGAAATTTAGAAATTTGTGTTTGATTGGTATGGCAGCCCCCCTTATAGAGGGGGGAGGGGTCTCAAACTGTCACGAAAACCTTCCCCGACCCCCAAAACCCCTACATACCAATTTTCATGTCGATCGGTTCAGTAGTTTCCGAGTTCATAAGAATCAGACAGACAGAAAGACAGAAAGACAGAAAGATAGAAAGACAGAAAGTCAGAAAGACAGAAAGACAGAAAGACAGAAAGGCAGAAAGACAGAAAGACAGAAAGACAGAAAGACAAAGACAGAAAGACAGAAAGACAGAAAGACAGAAAGACAGAAAGACAGAAAGACAGAAAGACAGAAAGACAGAAAGACAGAAAGACAGAAAGACAGAAAGACAGAAAGACAGAAAGACAGAAAGACAGAAAGACAGAAAGACAGAAAGACAGAAAGACAGAAAGACAGAAAGACAGAAAGACAGAAAGACAGAAAGACAGAAAGACAGAAAGACAGAAAGACAGAAAGACAGAAAGACAGAAAGACAGAAAGACAGAAAGACAGAAAGACAGAAAGACAGAAAGACAGAAAGACAGAAAGACAGAAAGACAGAAAGACAGAAAGACAGAAAGACAGAAAGACAGAAAGACAGAAAGACAGAAAGACAGAAAGACAGAAAGACAGAAAGACAGAAAGACAGAAAGACAGAAAGACAGAAAGACAGAAAGACAGAAAGACAGAAAGACAGAAAAACAGAAAGACAGAAAGACAGAAAGACAGAAAGACAGAAAGACAGAAAGACAGAAAGACAGAAAGACAGAAAGACAGAAAGACAGAAAGACAGAAAGACAGAAAGACAGAAAGACAGAAAGACAGAAAGACAGAAAGACAGAAAGACAGAAAGACATAAAGACAGAAAGACAGAAAGACAGAAAGACAGAAAGACAGAAAGACAGAAAGACAGAAAGACAGAAAGACAGAAAGACAGAAAGACAGAAAGACAGAAAGATAGAAAGACAGAAAGACAGAAAGGCAGAAAGACATCACTCCATTTTTATATGTATACTAGCTAACCCGGCAAACTTCGTCCCGCCCATTTACTTGATTAATTCTCGAGTAATGCAGAAATTTGTGTTTTATTTGTATGACAGCCACCCCTAAGAGAGGGGGAAGGGGTATCTAACCACCATAGAAACATTCATTGCACCCTAAAGTTTCCATATGCCTAATTTGGTTTAATTTGCTTGATTAATTATCGGATAATGCAAAAATTTGTGTTTCATTTGTACGGCAGCCCCCTCTAAGAGAGGGGGAAGGAGTATCTTAACACCATAGAAACATTTATTGCATCCTAAAACCTCCACATGCCAAATTTGGTTTCATTTGCTTGATTAATTCTCGAGTAATGCAGAAATTTGTGTTTCATTTGTATGGCAGCCCCCCCTTTGAGTGGGGGAAGGACTGTCTAACCATCATAGAAACATTTATTGCACCCTAAAACTTTCACTTTCAGAGAGGGGCGAGGGGTCTCAAAATATCACGAAAACCTTCCCCGGCCCCAAAAACCCCTACATACGAATTTTCATGTCGATCGGTTCAGTAGTTTCCGAGTCTATAAGAATCAGACAGACAGACAGACATCACTCCATTTTTATATATATAGATAGATAAAAATAGCATTTCTCCTTCGTTGCCACGTTGTCCGGAGCATTGTTTGTAGGGGGTTGTAATAACTTTTTAGCCAGGTGATGTATATTAAGCATCCTATGGCCGTTAGTGCTCTATTGGGAAGCTCGTGTAGCTGCTGTAGTGAACTGATCTCATTGGGTGCTAAGTTCTGCTTATGTATAGGAAATGGAGAGAAGAATGGGCAAGTGCATTCGAGGGAGTGAAACGCGCTTCTAAAGAAGACATTCATATATTAAGATCGTGATTACTCAAGCTATCATAATCGATTTTGAGTAATATGCGTTTGAAAACTCTTAATGAAACATTACATTTTTCGTAGAGTGACCCTCCTATATAGAAATCAAAGACATAGTCCTACGTCAGAAAATTATTCAGATTTTTTTCTGCATAGAAGCACTCTAATCGGTATTAAATATTTAGTAATCGGTTTCCTAGCGGTATCGTATATAGTTTACAACCTATTCCCATGCTTACCAAGTGTTTTGTGCATAATTTCATCAAAATCGGTCGAGCCCTTTCGGAGGAGTTCGGTAACAAACACCGTGACATGTATTGGAGAAGTGTGTAATACCCATCCCCTAAGCGAGAATGGATTTATCTTGACCGTGCTCTCAAAAATTAAAGTAACAACTACGTTAGTACGTAGATTAGTTAACCACCAGTCATCTGTAATCGTTCAGTATTTTAGATATTGAATAGCAAAAGTGCTACGAATTTTATTTTGTAAGGCGCCAAAATTCTATATTTTCCAATTCCAATAGGTGTTAAATGGCCCAGCAGAAGTAAAATATGCTCATAAGCTATTTCTCTCAGAAACTAATAAGCAAAGAGAAACAGCTTGAATGAATGAGAGATTCCATCAATCTATTCACTTTATGCCTACCAGCGAAGCGAATAAACCGTTTCTCCGGTGAGCGCGTTCTCCCATTATTCGTGTATTTTTTCTCCGGTCCGCGCTCTTTTTCTCCTACATTCTCTGAGCACATAATATAGATGCCAGATGTGAAGACATGTTTTCGTTTAGAAGACATTTAATTTTGTGAAAACATACTGAGGTCATTTCAAAGTATGTGAAAACAATTGTTTGTGTGATTTATCGAACATGATTTCGAAATATCGTAATGGTTTGCTCGTTTTTGTTGATTATGATTACATTTGAAGACCTTTATTCGTTTCGTGCAGAAATATTTGAAAAAATCATCTGACATCCCTCACAAGATATTTCTCTTGTGAGAATGTTATCCGGCCGATAGCGAGCAAATTTCCCCGATCGAGGGTATGCCCTTTGGCATTGAGGCATCTTTTCTCGTGTTGTAGACAAAGACCAAGAGTCACAAATGACACGTGTAACAATTCCCAGGAATATCCCTCGGATCGACATTAAGTAAACGATGCTATGGCGAGAAATGCCTGCAGCTAACATATGAAACGCTGAAAATGTAGACTCTGAACGTAACAAGATTTTTCCATTAAATGAGATAGAGAAAGCACTCCACGGATTGCAAGCACATCCAGATGCAAAATTGATGATTTCACGTCTCTCGTTTTGATTATTAGCAGAGCTTTCGGAGGGTCGCTCAGACGCCTCGGGTGTGATTCAATTTACGATTGCGACATGGAGCCCCGAAATTCGTAAGTTTTTTATGTAAAGATTTGGTCGAACCCTTGACTGACCCTTAGAACAATTTTTGCATCGACCACAGATACAAATAAAATCCCACTCTTTGCGGTCATGAATAAACATTGTGTTTACGTCGTGTCCAGAGTGAGTTCGTTTTATAGATCCACACAAGCGACACTGGATGATTGATTGGCCAATCTCCCCGAAACCAAAAACATAATCCGCCTGCTGTCACCAACCGTTGTCGCATTGCAGTTGTCACCGTTAACTTTTTTTTCCCTGAAACTTGGAATGAACATGTCATAATAGGTTGGACGGAAACCTTCCAAATTTGACTCCGAGTCTCGTTGAAGCGAACCCCTGAAGTGGAAGACAATCTCGCTACCGCACTCTGTTTAGATGATAAATGAAACCACGTTCCACAAAAAACGAAACAGAAAAACCACCAAAAATGACGCAGACATGAAATATTAACTGACAAATGAATATGGGGCTCACCGCATGGTTGTTTGTTCGTTTGACTGTTTGCTTGTTTGTTTTCAGTGCTCGTTGACTGAGAGGGGACGACGCACAAATCTAGTCACACCCAGAATCGATTTAAGCCTACAAAGTAACCGCAGGAAGGACAAAACCCGAAAATTTCCAGTGGGAAATAAAAATATCTGACGTTGTCTATTGTGTAAGTCAAACCGTTGGCTGTCATTTTGTTGTGGTTATTGGATGAGATTCTGCTTTTGGTATATTTTTTTAAAGGATTAACGTCCTTATCTCCTGTGGTGATGTAATAACCCGAGATGAAAATCTTGATGAAAAATTCTCATAATACAACATCTGTGCACATGCCAGCATGCGACAGACAGAACAGCTCCCGTCAGTCCCGACGAAGGAAACGGTTCATCGGAAACGAATAATTGAACTTGATTATGGTAAATCACGTCACATTGCGCTTATTAATACGTACGGGATACGGAATGCCACTTGTCCAGTGATTTGGACCACACATCCAACGAGTGAGTCGGGTGCTGTCAGGAAAATTATTAGACGATTTGATGTGGAATATGTTGATTCGGAAATTGGCATAGACAGCGCATATCGACGGCTGGGCGGTGGGAGGAGGTTGTTTGATTGATGTATCCGTTGTGATTAGCGAGAATGAATTATGAATTATCGTGTTGTCATTGTGTGTTGATTTGCAGTGTGTTGTTGTAGAAGAACTATTGGTGCTGTATTTCATCATAACCACACGTCTGTGGAACACGATGTAGATATGATGATGATGATGGCCCACCTCATACCCCTACAAAGGTTTGAGCAGGACGATTTATCTTATAGATAATATTTATTTTCAAACATATTAAGAAGCCAGTATTATAAAAACAAAATCGCAGGCATAAATATCTATCAATAGAACATTAAAAATAGGCATAAATTGCGAAAAAACAAACAATGTTCCTGTCCATATTGACATTGACATAGCCATAGTCTCAACTTCAGGCCCAAAGTTTTTTCCAAGGTATGTCAACAAAATTTCCAACCCGGGAAGATCCTTGACTGATTGGGAATTGAACACAATATCCAAAAGTTTCAACTTAGAACATAAGAAAGATCTGCTACAATCAGAAATAATCGATACAACCATCTGATGAAAGATAGTTTACGACAATTCTGAAAGAGCTATCCCAATTCCAGTTTCCACTTCAGACCCTACAAAAAATTTCATTGTGTGTCAGTTTTCTACCAGTGTTCATTATTAACATTAGTCCAGGCCAACCAAACGCGCGCGAGGCTCAAACTTTCGTTTCTTTTTTTTAATAATCTACAATACAATAAAAAAACATCATCATCATCAGTACGAAGATGATAGCAGTTTGTAAAATTTTTTAAATTTCAATAATTATTAAACATAAATAAATTAATTTACAAAAATTTTTCGAAACCCTGTTTACAAAACAGATTTAACGTGGGAAATACACATTCGCTTAAACTCTGCCATTGTTGCCGCTCGTTTTATTTCCCTGGGCATCGAATTGAAAAAAATGTATTCCTTTGTATAGCAACGAGTTCTGCGACCTACTGAATATAAAGTTAGGTGTTCTTGCATCATCCGCGTTTCTAGTATTGTATTGTAACATCACTTCCTCTTTCAATTCGATCACACAAATATCGAGGCAGCATACTGTATAAAATTTTAAAGATGACCACCATTGTCAAATAGGAAATTCTTTGCTTCACAGATAGCCACTGTAGCGCGTCCAACATCAAATTAGAGGAAGTGTATTTACTACATCTCAAAATCAAATGCATAATTTTATTTTGTAAACGCTGCAATCTCGTTAATTGTGTATTGTTTGCAAGGAATAGGTTCGACGAGCAAAAGTCTATGTGCGGTGAGATCAATGATTTATACAATTTAATTTTACTGTTCACCGTCAGTTCTTTTTTCAAACGACACAAAACGCCGTACTTCTTGGCAAACTTCTTGATGACATTATTAATGTGAGACTTGAAAGTTAAATTGTTATCAATGATAACTCCTAGGTATTTGATTTCATTCACGCGTTCCAATGTCTCACCATCCATTTCAAAATTTACGTCAATACTGGAGTTTGCTGAAGAAATTAGCGTGTATTTTGTTTTGCCAACATTCAATTTCAATTGTTTGAATTAAGGCCACTGAGCCAGAGAATGCAAATCTTCGTTCATGTGTTCCTCGGTTTCTTTTATATTCTTAGCTGCGATGAACAGGACAGTATCATCCGCGAACAAATTAATGTCACAATATCGTAAAACCCGTCGCAGATCATTCATATATAAAACTAGCTAACCCGGCAAACTTCGTCCCGCCCATTTACTTGATTAATTCTCGAGTAATGCAGAAAATTGTGTTTTATTTGTATGGCAGCCACCCCTAAGAGAGGGGGGAGGGGTATCCAACCACCATAGAAACATTCATTGCACCCTAAAGTTTCCATATGCCTAATTTGGTTTAATTTGCTTGATTAATTCTCGAGTAATGCAAAAATTTGTGTTTCATTTGTACGGCAGCCCCCTCTAAGAGAGGGGGAAGGAGTATCTTATCACCATAGAAACATTTATTGCATCCTAAAACCTCCACATGCCAAATTTGGTTTCATTTGCTTGATTAATTCTCGAGTAATGCAGAAATTTGTGTTTCATTTGTATGGCAGCCCTCCCTTTGAGTGGGGGAAGGACTGTCTAACCATCATAGAAACATTTATTGCACCCTAAAACTTTCAGATGCCAACTTTGGTTTCGTTTGCTTGGTTAATTTCCGAGTAATGCAGAAATTTGTGTTTCATTTGTATGGCAGCCCCCCCTTAGAGAGGGAAAAAGAATCATAAAAACGAGTCTTTTGAGTCCTGTTGCACAAATAGCTTTCGAATCATTTGTACGACATTCCTACAATTCCATTGCGCTCCAATGTTTGTAACGATAAGGGCCTAGAAATTGTTTCAAAATCGGATTAAGTACCAGAAATACCGCAAATATAGCCTCTTTCGCATCGATATTCTCTTTCCATTTTGCTAACACCAGATTCAGAGCGGTTTCACAAGAGTGTCCCTCTCGATATCCCGACTGTTCCGGTATTAGCAAATTGTTGTTATCTACAAAATCAGCTGACCTTTCACAACAAGTTCTAACAGTCTTTCTAATATGTGCAATATGTTAATAGTGCGGTACTCTTCGGCTTTATCCATCCTATTAACTTTGGGGATTGGAATCACAAGGGATTCCTTCCAAACCTTTGGCACGTGCCCATATCGTAGAGATTCATTTATCAGGTCGAGCAGATCGTGTCCAATGACATGAAAACAATCTTGAATCACTTTTGCGTTGACATTATCGGTACTAGCCGATTTTTTCAATGAAAAACAAATGCCTTTCAAATCAGCAAAAGTGATAGGTGAAAACAATCTAGTCAGCAATTGATAATAACCGGCTGTATTATTTCGACAGGTTCACTAACCAACTCATTACTTTGGTTGATCAGTAGAACACTATTAACGAAATAACTGTTAAATTTATCTGCAATAATTTGGTCTGACTGTTCTTCTGACCCTCCGAAAATTATGGAACGCGGTATACTATTTTTAGAATTTAATAATATTTTTAATGTTTTCCATAGTCCTTTGCTATTATTTTGATGTTCATCGATTTTCCTCTGTATATGTTCACATCTAGTCTTTTTCAAGGGCTGTGAATATATGTTTCGCGCCAAAGTGTAAATATTCCAATCATTTTCTAAATTAGTCCTTATAAACTTTCTGTACTTTTTATCTCTTTTGCGTTTGAGACGCAGCAGATCAAAAGAGTACCAGCTGTTCGAATTTTTTAATTCAATATATTTTTCAACCACTAATTTATTGGTACACTCTCTCAGAATATCAGTCAGAACAGCTGCTTTATCATTCAGATGTCCCGTCATTGCTGCAAAATCCAGGCTTGTCTAAACAAGCTGAGACATGGCTCCTTTGGAATATCTATTCCAGTTTTTAATTTTTATTCTATTTCCATCACGGTCATCCTGTCCATTCTCAATGTAAACAAAAATTGTCTCATGATCAGTTACTTTGAATTTGGCGATCTATCAGAGTTCTACTACATTTAGATATTCTAGTAGCTTCGTTAACAGATTGTTTTAAATTAAAGTAATGTGATAATTGTTTCAATTGATTCGAATTTCGCACATTAAGCCAGTCAATGTTAAAGTCACCAGCAATTATATTTAACTTACCGCAATCATCAAAGCTTCCCCACCAGTTTTCTAAAATTTCTCGAAAGCGCTGGTCACTAGAACTGGGGGAATGATATAAAATTCCATAATTTGACATCTGCATGCCTCTTTCAACTGAAATAGTCAAGAACCAATTATTTTCAACAGCTTCGTTTAACCAAATGTTAAACTTAGTTTATTCTTTTGCATGAATTGCAACACCTCCAGTGTGTTTGGAGTGCGACAAGCAAAAAGCAACTTTATAACCAGGAATATTGTATTGTATTGTATTGTATCATCAATTATGTGAGTTTCAGAAAGAAAAACAATCTGAGAACGTATGTTTTCTACAAGATATCGCATTTCTGCGTAGTTTGTAGAAAGCCCAGCAATATTCAGATAAATTATTGCTAACTTCTTCTCACATATATTTTTTGACGTGGGACTAAACGCCCTTACTGCCTCGTTTTGATTGGCCTGCTTTACGGTTTCCCCAACACAGACTTAAAAACCAAACAGCCTTGGGGAAATCGGAATTGCAAATACATGAAAGTAGGGGGACTTTTGTTCTCTCCGAAATGTGTTCCCTAACACATACTTCAAAACCAAACAGCATTGGCGAAACCGACATTGCAAATACATGAAAGTAGGGGGAGCTTTTGTTCCCACCGAAATGTGTTTCCCTAACACAGACTTCAAATCCAAGGAGCGTGGGGAAGTTGGCATTGCAAATACATGCAAGTCGGGGGTATTTTTGTTTCAACTAGAGAAGGGCAAAACGGTTCACTTCAATGAACCGTTCAGTTACCAACCGTTCACTTGAGTGAACTAGTTCTTTTGAGCAGTTCACTCACTTTTTCGTACATTAGAGGAATATGCCAGAGCATGTATAAAAAAGTGTGAGATGTTATGTAGGACTGTTCTTTTCATTCATAAAATGCTGTTTGTTAGCAATAATTAGATGTCGGAATTTTGTTAAAAATATCTTAACAGAATAGAAAATCAAGCTGATTTTGAAATTTCGATTTAGTTTGAGTCGTGATTCATTCTTGTCAGCACAAATTAGCGTTGCGCTGCTTTTTTCAATGTTTTGCAATAACTGCTATAGCAAAACTGTACCAAAAACGCGAAAGACTTTCTCGAAATTATCGAGCATAATATGGTATAATATAAAAACATTTCATATCAGCGACATAAATTTTTATTTACTACTGAAAAATACTGTTTGAATCGTTTCGCTTTCAACTGTATTTTTTTATGGGGTAGATTTGCATATCTTACTAAATTATTTACCCTCAACTTAAAAATATGAAATTGAAACTTTATTTGATAAATCGTACACAGTTCGTTCTGAACTGGGTAAGCAGTTCATGTGAACTGTTGCCCAGTAAAAAAGAACGACCGTTTGTTCACTCTTTTTGGTGAACTAGTTCTTTTGAACAGTTCGTGAACGGTTTGCCCATCTCTAGTTCCAACTGAAATGTGTTTCCTTAACACAGACTTCAAATCCAAGGAGATTGGGACTGTCGTTCCGAATGAAATGTGTTTCCCTAACACAGACTTCAAATCCATGGAGCGAGGGGAAATTGGCATTGCAAATACATGCAAGTCGAGGGCATTTTTGTTCCGGCTAAAATATGTTTCCTCAACACAGGCTTCAAAACCAAGGTGTCTAGGAAAATTGGGATTGCAAATTCATGCAGGTCGAGAGTATTTTTGTTCCGACTGAAATCTGATTACCTATAAAGACTTCTAAACCAAGGTGTCTGGGGAAATCGGCATTGAAAATACATGCAAACTGCGAGTACTTTTGTACTCGCTTACCTTTGTACAGACAAGAATGCGTTTCCCTAATACGGTCTTCTAAACTTAGGTACCTGGTAAGATCGTGCAGACACTAGAGACATTGCATTTGTTCAAATTTTTTCTCACAACACAAATATATTGAATTCAATTGAATTCGGAAATTGTTTTATTCAATCAAAAATTTAATCAATACAAACAAATGATTACTAAGCTAAGGTAGTCCCACGTCAACCTTGCGGTAATATCATAGATATAACCCATCCATTTTTTTAAATTGCTATTTGGTTTGGAAAAAGTTACTTTTTTTCTTATCCAACAGTCTCCGATAGACAGGACACTGTGTGCTATAAGCTGGATGATTTATATCCAAATTCAGCTTCCGTTCCTTATTAAACTTGATACAATTTATGCATTTCAATTCATTTGATGAGCACTCAAATGTTTTATGTTTTTCATTACATCTTGAACATACTTGTTCTTTCTCGCAATCTGTACTCTTATGCCCGAATTCTCCACATTTGAAACAGCGCAACACATTAAAGGCCTCAACCACATTCATTAATTGTATTTTTTACATAACCAAACAACATTCTCGGCATTATGACAACCTGGACCACTATTATATGAATTGTTAGTAGCAAGACCTACACGATAAAAACGTGAATTGAGCACGAATTGATTGGGAAACATACAATACAGTAGCTGATAAATGACTATTATCGGTAAATGAAAAATAACTCATTATAGCATCCACTCACATTTTGAGCTAACGCCCGAATTTAGGCATAAAGATTGCTCGTTGCGTCGGGGAGGAAAGCGAGTGGTTAGTGCAATCGAAACAAAACATTCCCATTTTAAGCGTCAAATTACTTTTTTTTTATTATATTCACTCTTCATGTCTTAAGCAAGAAAATTGCTGTCTAAAGGTTTTTAACACAACAGATGCCACAATAACGATTTTGTGTAATATGCGTTTGAAAACTCCTCATGAATCGTTACATTTTTCGTAGAGTGACCCCCGTCCCCTATATAGAAATCAAAGACACAGTCCTATGTCAAAATGGAGAAAGTTACTATTAGTAATATCTTGACAAATATTGCGAATATTTTTGAAAACTGTGAGCCTTTTAATAGGAGACAACTTCCACAACTTCCAATGCCTAATACTTAACTGTAGTAAAAATAGTTATTATTTAATAATTCATCAAAGTTTGATGTGTAAATAGTCATAAAATAACGCCTCAGAAAAAATCTCATGCTCAGCATTTTACAGAATTACTAAAATTGTGAATATTGGATAGAATTATTCTTTAAAGTCTTGCTAGATGAGTCATTACTGATTTTGAACATCATTTTTTTCCCATTCGAAATTCAATATACTGGAAATAATCTCTTATTTACACTGAGTAGGGATGAGAATGGGTCAAGCACAAAATTGAATTCCATGCCAAATCGATATAGTGATTGTCAGATTTTCATGAAAATTGGTAGTTTTATTCCTCATCGTAAAATATTAGATCCGTATTTTTTTCATCAGGGTGGCCATTTCCATTTTATGGTGATCCGAAAAATCAACTTTTCCTCCTTTTTTTCAAAAATGACCTTTTTCAATAATTCAAAACTTTTGAACTACTGGACCGATTTAGATGATCGATATACCAAATTAAAACCAATGAGCTAGTTTTGTTTGAAAAATATTACACTTGAAAAAAAAACAGATTTTGTTTTCGTAATTATTGATTGTAATTGTTATTCACAGCTTACATGGTTTCGGAACTAAGGTCACCATTTTTTTTATATTTTTTCTTGAAAGCTGAGGTTTTTTCACATAACATATCCAAACATCAGAGAGGTGTTTTTTTCTTTTTCGAGTGATTTTTCAAAGCTAACATATTTTCAGTTTTCGTTCAATATCCCTATGCGATTGCAATTTGTATGCATATGTGGTATTTCATGTGGCTTCAAATTGGTATATCGATCATCTGGATCGGTCCGGTAGTTTAAGTTATGAATATAAAAAAGGTCATTGTTCCCGTTGGGCGCCCTGCTTTCTCAAGCGTTTCACGGTGTACCCGCAATTGAATCGCGTCTACTGTCAACGGCCGACGAACGGAAATCTGACAGCGGTGAAGAAAGAATAAAAATTCCATTATCCAGCAAGACATTAAGACGTTTAGTGAAAAGTGAATTTGATAGATGTTTATTAATTGAAATATTTCTAGAATTATATTGTTGCTGGAGGAATTTGTTTGCTACAAGGTACGGTGAATTTAGCATCAACTAATGCATTCTATTTACCCTATTTTCATCGCTAAATAGAAATAGAAGGGTGGTTAGGTCCACTAAATAGATCTCACGCGGAGATCATATTTGTACACCGAAAGTGTGAGTAATAGATATTGTAACATAACCACAATTTTATTAATATCAATATATTTGCAGCTAAAGCTGCGCAAAACTATAAAATTGATTTTGTGTGCTGCTGAGAAACCGGTGAAATACGAATTCCACTTCTTGGACCGAATTTTCCGTTCGCTCGCCGTAACAGTCATTTTTGGAAAAAAAGAGAAAAAATATTTTTCGGACCAGCGGTTAATTATGAAAAATCTTAACTCAATAACACAAAATAGCGCAGCTCTGAATTTTGGATATGTTATATAAAATAATCTTAGCCTTCAAGAAAAAAAAATAGCGCCCTTGGTCCCGAGACAATGTAAACTATTAAAAAAAATACAATCAATAATTACAACTCCAAAATCCAAAATTTCTGCAAGTATAATATTTTTTCGAAAAGAGACTAGCTAATTGGCTTTAATTTGATATGTCGATCATCTGAATCGGTGCAGTAGCTCAAAAGTTATGAGTTTTTAAAAAAGGTAATTTTTGGAAAAAATGAGATCTTTCGGACCACCCTAAAATGGAAATGATCATCCTAATGATAAAAATCAACGTATCAACGTATCAACGTATTTTTTTACATATTGGGTTGGGGAAAAAGAAATGTCGTATTTCTGATCGAAATTTGACGCTTTATTTAACATACTTAAAATTATCCAATTTAAGTCAAATATGCGCCGTTTTGTTCGCAAACTTGTTGCCATTTAGAAGGCAACTTCATTATCCCCCCCTTGTAAAACCCCCTCCTTATTTGCAAAAAAACTCAGACAGCCAGTTTTCGCAAGCCTCTTTTGAGACCACCTTAGTATCACCAAGAGCGTTTTGCATGGACCGGAAGAGATGATAATCACTCGGGGCTAGGTCCGGACTATACGGTGGGTGCAATATGACATCCCATCCGAGCTCCCGTAGCTTCTGGCGGGTCATCAAAGATGTGTGAGGCCGAGCGTTGTCCTGGTGGAAAACAACACCATTCCTATTGATCATTTCTGGCCGCTTCTGGTCAATCGCCTGCTTCAAACGGTCAAGCTGCTCACAGTAGAGAACCGAGTTGAGGGTCTGGCCATAGTTGAGCAGCTCATAATGGATGATTCCCTCCCAATCCCACCAAACACGCAGCAAAACCTTCCTGGCCTTCAATCCGGGCTTGGCGATGGTCACCGCGCTTCTACCACTTTTTTCGCTTTAGGTTGTCGTACGTGATCCACTTTTCATCACCAGTAACCATCTTCTTTAAAAATGGGTCGAGTTCGTTCCGTTTCAGCAGTGCATCGCAGGCGTTGATTCGGTCTAAAAGATTTTTTTGCGTCAACTCGCGTGGCGCCCGTACATCCAGCATTTTTGGAATCCAATCTTCTGCAAATGGTTCCAAATGGTTTTATGGTCTATACCCAGTTCCTGGCCAATAGAGCGAGTGCTCACATGCCGGTCTACTTGGATGATTTCAATTATCGATTTTATCGGTTTCAACGACGATTGGCCTACCAGTACGGGTTGTATCTTCGACAGCCACTACACCAGCACGAAATTGATCAAACCAACGCAGTGCTGTGCGAATCGTTACAGTGTCGGGTCCATAAACTACTCGATTTTTTCGACCGCCTTCGTTGCAGTTTTACCTCGCAGGTAGCGAAAAAGTAAAATATTTCTTGCTTGGTGGACTCCATCTTTGACGCGCTATAATTTGAGACTGAAAAGGACAATCAAAACACTGTCAAAACTACACTTGTAGCACAGATTGTCGTCTTTAAATAGCCGTATAGTATGACCCGATGCGATAAGTACAACACAATATATGTTTAAATGTTGCCATATATTGAAAATATACGTCATTTCTTTTTCCCCAACCCAATATTAAACATACGAAAAACATGCTACCATCAGTGGATCTTCTTAGGACGTATTTGCTGTTCTCATTTGGTAGCGGGCCGAGACTGGATGACGCAAGTGGCTGCTTTTTTTCAAAATTCACAGCGGATCGAATCGACCATGCATGGTTTTCTTTACGGCGGCTCGAGATCACCGCGTAGAATTTTGTCGATGTCGTTCGGGATGACCGCTCAAGATTTTGTCGATGGCGGATCGGGATGACCGCGTAAGATTTTGTCGATAGCAGATCGGGATGACCGCGCAAGATTTTATCGATAGTGGTCGGGATGATCGCGCAGCAGCTTCTGGATACGAAAGTGACCCTGTTGTTTTCGTATCACTCCAGGACATCCTTTGTGTAGTGGCACGAAGCTAGATCCGGTCAGAAGATCGTCGGGCCCTCGTGTTGTTCTAATAGAGGAAGCAGACGCTTCTGTACACACTCCTTGAAGTAGATCTGCCCGTTTACAGTCCCAGTAGTTACGAACGGCGCACTCCTGCCACATGAGCAGATCGCTTGCCAAATAATGTATTTCTAGACAAACTTTGAAAGTTTGACAGCGATTAAAATAAAATGCAAACAATACACTCCAAACTACTTCTATCTAAATTTTAAAGAGCAGGTTCCTAATGGGTAATTTTTTATAGCGTTTTTTCCGTGATGCAATCTGATGTGGGATGTTGAATGGCACCACATTTTAAGCTTTATTTTTTTTGGCCTACATAAATTTCGAAGTCTGCCTGGGTAAGCTGGCTATAATTGAGGACGCTATCAATTGAGTCATTATTCGGATACTATTCGAAGTATCCGACAGTTTAGTCGATAATTGGAACTTCAGACTGGCCCCTGCTAATCATTTCATACATTTTTCATGCAAAGAAAAAAATCCAACGAAATACAAACTTTATAAGAAAAATATTATGTCACCATAAACAGCTTATGAATTCTTCCGAAAATCATGATGCTGTTATGACCTAGATAACACGAAAACTCAACGATCCATGCTATCGTTTGCACGCACAACCAAATTGTCAGGACCTCCAGCGATCTGTACCAGGAAATACATAACGAAATTGGCCACAGATAACAGCTGTTGTTTTTAACTGCTTATTGGCGGTATCAATACAAGCCAATAATGTCATCCGTTCGATCGGCTGCGGGGCGTTCTTCATCTTTTTATGCTAATGGAGCGCTCCGGGAAATCGTATCAATTCAGTCGAGAAAAAACATCCTGTTTTATCTGTCAACAAACCAACAAACCTCTTCCAGATGTAATCGAAATCCATCGACTGTGGCAAAGTCGGCGCGTAACGGCAATATCGATTTGCTTACGGGCGTTTAAACCAACGCATCGCAACGAATCTTAGACAAATTGAAAGCGCAAGCAAACAAGCGAATAAATAATAACCTCTGAGAAAACCCGGTGTTTCAACGATTCGAGCTCATCCCATCCCCCGATCCGCGGATGTTGGGTGGAAAAGCGAGGGGGGATGTTTAATTTCCGTTCTATTGATATCTTGATTTATTCAAGAACGTATTTGTTCACACTTTTAACGATCCGAGCGTGTCTCTCTAGTTGGTCTCCCGTTGGAAGATTGAAATCACTGTGCATCGTTTATGGACAGGTTTTTTTTCTTCTCATAATCAAACTCAATAGTTGCATCGGGGCGAACGTAGAAATCTAAATTTGTCGATTCGCGCCATTGTGATTGATGGAGACGCACAGTTATTGATGGTGATTGCGGTTTATTTATACATATCTGTTTTTTTCTGCATTTCTGATATCGAATGTTTTGCGACCGATGGAAATTTTATTCCCCCGCAGACAAACACGGTGGAAAGAGGGATGTTTTGCAATCACAAGTCGTTGCATATTTGATTTTGCATGCATGATGTTATGAAAAATGAACAAACACGGGAAAAAACGTCCAACGATGTGAAGATACTCACCACTCATAAAGTTATAAATCACAGGATTGACAGCGCTGTTGGCATAGCAGAGCCAATGCGAAAACAGCGACATCACAGCCACGACGTCACTCTGACCGATATCGAACGTGTATCTACAATGGAAAATAAAAAGATTGACAATTCATTACGTTGATTACAAGCAAATTGATGTTTTGGTATGCTATTTTTATATTGAGTCAATAAAATGAACAAATGTCGTTCAACCACAACATTTTCGGATGGAAATTCAGAATAAATGAAGCCAAGGGATTGTTTTTTCCACTCAGCTCTATGTATGTGTACACAGAAAAGGAAATTTGAGTTGTTAACTAAAGTTAACATAATTTTTAGACGCGTTGTTGAATTTCAATCTAAGAAAAAAAAATCAATGAATTGTTTAGAAAGCGTAATAAACTGCATCATGGTATTCAACAAAATGATTGTTTGGTGCGTTGCGTACGATTGATATGGGTGCTTCAAAAAGGGTTGTTGACAAGTTGAAAAGATACGCAAACAAAATCAAATGTAAAGAAAATGAATGCTTTGACGTAAAACTACGTCTTTCAGGAAGGGTGTCAAATCAAAAAACAGGTCACGTTTTTGTGAAATAAAGTTAACGTTAATAGTAAGCCATCCGCGATTTGAAGCCACACCGTTTAGAGGCGAATGAACTGAAAAGTTTAAAGCCTCTCTAATTCAACATCATCATCATGAAGTCATCGAAGCAAAATGGTTGCCGCAGAGCGTCGAGCGGGAGAGGATTGTTTTCTTGTCGGGTGAAGGAGGAGTACAAAATATATTTCATGGAAGTATGCTTTCAAATTCCAGCAGGGTAAGTCTACTGAAGTAATAAAAAATTAAATAGCTAAATAGATATCACTGCATTACTCGGAAATTAATGAAACAAAGGAAACCAGATTTGGCATGTAGAGGTTTTTGGGGGCAATAAATGTTTCTATGGTAGTTAGACACTCCTCCCCCTCTCTAAGGGGGAGCAATGAACAGTTCTGCGATTGGACCCATGAACTTGCTCATAGTAAGAAAACGTGAATGTTTGAAGGTATTGATTTTTTTTTTTTGTAATGTCAATTTATTGTCAATTTATTTACAAGTATTCGATTTTTTTAATTTTCACCATTTAATTCATTTTGGAGAGCTGATAAATCTATTGCGCCCTCAGTGTCGTTTATAATTCTAATATAAGTAACCAGTAATTTCAAAACATTGATTCTCTGTGTTGTTTGCATGTGATTAAGAACAGGTCTCAAGAATTCATTAAACTCCAGCGTTCGCCAACCATTGGATATTTCACATGTTTTTTGCTGCATCAGTGTTCACGCCGCTGCTACTCGTTGACATTCGCTGAACTTGTGCTGCAGTGTTTCTGTTGTTCCGTTGCAATGTGTACAGATTCCATCGTCCGCCCGTCTTATAATATATGAAAGTCGTCGATGTGGTGTTTTCTCATTCACGAACATGAATAACTCTCCGCGCTGTGTTGACGTTAGTGCACACGAGGATATATTTCTCCATATTTTTCGCCAGTTCGCAGATGGCGAATTCGCCGCCACTTTTGGTGGATCTGTTGCCTCGATAGCAAGCCGATGAATTTGATCGGATGATGGGTTTCGAACTAAATGAGCGGGAAGTGTAGGAATCATTTGCGAAATATTTATTTATTTATTTATTTATTTCATATAGCTCATAAACTTAAGGCTGCTGCCTTTTATGTTCTAGGTTTCAATTGGTAAAAACAAAGTGCGTCGTATAATATTTGTTTCTTGGTATTGATTGTTTAAAATACGATTCTTTCTAATTATCTAAAGTGCTCATTGCAGTTTCTCTTGAATTTAATGGCAGAAGTGACGGTCTGTATATTGTGAGGTAATTGATTCCAGTAGGCAATTCCCCTGATAAAAAACGAATTTGAATAATGAGATGTCCTACATCTGTAGATGGAAAACTTCCTACCTCGCTGTGTTCTTAATGGTTTCATGATTTCGAGTAGATATGACGGACTCTGTTTTTTGAGTAGATTAAATATCAAATTAACAGCTCTCAATTTTCCAAAATTTATTAATGGGCATCCCAATAATGTATGTTGTAAATGTGAAACGTGGGAATAACGATTGATGTTATAAATATAACGAACGCAACAGTTCAATGCCACCTTCAGCCTACCTAAGGCATATGCAGAGGCCTGTGGAATAACGAAATCACATGAGATAAAGTGAGGGTATATTAGGCTTTTGAACAGTAGCAATTTAGTAGCAGGTCTGAGAAAAAAGGTCTTCATTTTCAACGATCGTAAAGAAGCATAGATCTTACCACACTGCTTCAATATATAGGTGTCCCATTCTAAATCCTGTTGAATTATGACTCCAAGGCTAGTGACTGTATCGTGATATGGCAAGAGATTTCCATTCAAGTAAACCGGGGGTTTACTGGAAATTTGATTTTGGGGTCGTGAAATGTATATAGCCTGTGATTTATCTGCATTCAACAGAAGTTTATTAGTTTCTGCCCACTTTGCGATCAGTGATAAGTTCCTATTTATTAATAACGAAGCATCTTGGTTCGATAAGCCGGAACAATCAAAATAAATTTGAACATCATCTGCGAAAAGGTGAACTCTGCAATTATTTAGATTGTTCGGAAGATCATTGATGTAGAGTGAGAAAAGCAAGGGTCCTAGCACAGACCCCTGTGGCACTCCGGATGTTACTGGTAATAGCTGTGAAAAAATGCTGTTACTTAGAACGGTTTGGAAACGATTCGACAAGTATGAGTTAATTAGCTGAACAGCATTACGATCGAAGCCAAATTGCAAACTCAGTTTTTGAAGCAAATTCTTATGCGACACTCTATCAAATGCTTTCGAAAAATCCAGCATAATGAGCACAACAGTACCAGAACCATCCAAAATTAAGCCTATGTCGTCACAGATTTTCATCATGGCCGTTTTAGTACTGTGCCCACTGCGGTAACCGGATTGTAATTTATAGATAAGATCGTTCTCAGTCACAAATGAATTAATTTGCGCTTTGACAATTGATTCAAAAGCCTTCGATATTGAACTTAAAATGCTTATTGGCCTTAAATTATTGAGACTAGCTCCTTGAGGTTTCTTTTTGAATGGAATAACCTTCGAGGTTTTCCAAATATCCGGGTAGGTCTTTGTTTTTATAATTTGGTTGTACAAAAAAGTAATGGGTTTGAGGATTAGAGGAAGAATTGATTTAATAAACTTGATGGGTATTTCATCTAGACCTACTGCATTAGAATCAATGGAATGAATTGCATTCACCACACTGTACTCTTCGATTAAGCGAAAGCCGAATGAATTTTCTATGACAGTTGATCTGTTGCAAGTAAAGCTGTCAGAAATCATTGAAAAATTGTCAATGAAAAAGTCGTTTATTTCATCTGGAGAGAATGTATTCACTGTGTCGGTGGTGGCTTTGCAAACCCCCAGAGACTTTAGGCGCATCCACATTTCCTTGGGCGCTTGATGTTGTGAAAAAATATCGTTATGATAATCCCTCTTTGCTGAGTTTATCATACTAGTGACTCTATTTCGTAATACTTTAAAAGTATTATGATGATTTTCAGATCTAGTTACTCTCCATTCACGGTAGGCAAGCTCCCTATCGATGATAGCTTTTGAGATGGCAGAAGTAAACCACGGGTTTATTCTCTTTTTCATTTTCATTGTTCTCATCGGCACACAATTTTCCAGCATGTTTTTCAAATATGAATTAAGGGTTCTGACTATATCGTTAGGATTATCATAGTTGTATAATAAATCCCAGTCAATCTGGTTAAACAGTGCAATAATTGAACCAGGATCAATGCGATTGTAATCACGGAAATAAATTTGTTGTTCCCTCACAACTGTGTTTACATCAACAGAGGCAAATAGTAGATCATGGTTTGACATGAAAGGTACACTAACCTGGTTAAACTTAATGAAATCTTCTGGAGTATTGGTCAAAAACAAATCAATTTGTGAAGATCCAGTGTTGAAGAAATGAGTTGGTTCAATACCTACCGATTCTAGCGCAAAATTAGCCATGGCATTTTCAAAACGTTTAGTTTTATTAGATAATCTGTTCAAAAGGTTGGTATTGAAATCACCCATTAATATTATTCTGGAGTACTGATATCTTAAATCGCTCAGAATATCGGTCATCTGTTGTGAACAATCGCAGTCCGGTGGATTGTAGAAAAAACCGAAAAGAATCTTTTCCTCGTTTATGTCGATTTCGATCAGTATGAACTCAGTGTTGTGCTCCCCTGTATCATTTTGAGATACCTTAAGAATTTTATACTTGATCGATTCCTTTACGTATACTAGTACTCCTCAGGCAAGGAAGCTCTGTTGGTGGAATTTGTATGTTCGGAAAAAGATATGATTTGTAGAAGGGAATGACTTCGATCTCCTTGAGATGACGACTAATCAATAACGCTTTACACATTAACGCCGGTAGTTGCAATCTTAATCCTCCATTCTCACGATTACGGGCAAGTTGCTGCATGGGAATACGCTCTGGAATTCTATTCCATATGAACGTACCCATTTTTGATGTGATTCTTGCTATATGTACTCCATTTGGCGATAAAATGGACGAAAGATACCAGATTTTGGAAGTGATGAATGTGTTGAGAAGTGTTGCTTTCTGATGCAAGGTTAGTGAGCGCATTGAATGGAGCCATATTTGTTGTGAAAATTTGCTCACTACTTCATCCCAGTTGACTGTTATCATGCGACGAATAGAATTCGCATAGGTAATACCTAAAATCTTTAATGTATCTACCGTTTGCAGCCATGGGATTGTCATTGCATTTCGTACCATGACACCTATATCAATGGCTTTTGTTTTCGCCCAATTCAGTCTTGCGCCGGAGACTTGTTCATATTGCATGAACAGTTCTCTTATACGTTCGATTTTGCTCACTGATGTTGCGATGAGACTGATATCATCAGCATAAGCGACAACGATGTCATTCTCGCACACCCGTTCTAGTTTAGTCACCAACGGGTGTAAATAGAGTACGAATAGGTGCATGGATAGCGGGTCTCCTTGCCGAACCGATCGCTGGATAGGAAAAGCTTCAGATAGGTGTCCGTTTATCAACAAACGCGATGATGCCAAACAACCAATACGAGAGAGCAAGTTGACCAGCCTCGGGTTGAAGCCGAGCGAGCACATGGTGTGATAGAGAAATTGTCGATCCACACGATCGAATGCGTGGTCGAGATCGAAGGAAATGAGTTTACCTTGCTGTTTGTTTACTTTCATTCGAGCTATACGGTCTTTCAACGCAAGCACCGCTTGGAAGATATTCCGATTTGCGTTTGCACATTTTTGGCTCTCACTGAGAACTCCGTTGTCACTCATCACTCTTTCTATCCGAGCTTTTAGAATACGAGAAAGAATTTTGTAGTCGTAATTCAGCAGCGAAATCGGTCTGTATGATCGAACTGACTCGTCTGCATGTTTTTTCTTAACCAGCACAATTACACCGTCGACGAATTCGGAGGGGAAATTTCCAGCGAGCGCCTCGTTCAGAATCAGATTCATCTCTTTATGGATCACATCGAAAGTGCGAAGGTAAAACTCCTTTGGTAATCCGTCCGGACCAGGAGATTTTTTCGACGCGCTTGTTCTGATTGCCGTAAATATTTCGGTTGTGTTAATTTCATCCATGACGATCCCATTCACTTCGTCATATTCTGGAATGATTCGCTCGCATTCAAACGTATCGTTCTCCATGACATCGCTCTCGGCATACAAATGCTCAAAGTATCGAATCAGATGGGTCCGTATTTCTTCGGAATTATGTATGAGTTCGTTTCTCTCGTCACGTAGCTTGGTGATCGCAGTTTTTCTTCTTCTTCTTTCTCCTAATTGGAATGTGGTTATCGGCTCTCCGGCGATGTGAGTCTCGTTTATTCGCAAAAACATTTGTGTAAATCTACGTTGGTGTGCAAGCATCTCTTTTTTAATTCGGTTGATAGTCATTAGCATGTCAGGGTTTTGCCAGTAGCCATCGTAGGCTTGTCGTAGCAAGTTGTAGTAACGTTGCTGTTCTTGATGAAAACAGTCGTATGCCTGTTTGGACTTCCACCGAAAAAATGTTGCGATCTTCGTTTTAGCATATGAAAGCCACCACTGCATCCATGAGGTGTAGTGTCTTCTTTGAAAAGTCCAATACTGCCATTTTATGCTAAATTCAGCAATGTTCTCGTCTGTAAGTAAATGCGGACGAAGATACCAGTATCCTCGACCATGTTCTTCGCCAAGATGAGGCAAGCATAACCGCACCAATAGAGCTTTATGGTCACTGAAGGAACAAACATGTGTTTCTGCGGATCTTAGCATTTCTCGTAGTACCCGGCTAACGTATACACGATCTAATCTAGATGACGAATTGTGAGTAAGATATGTATACCCGGGAGTGTTCGGATGCAGGTTCTCCCATGCATCATGTAGTTGTAGTTGTTGTACCGTTGCTCGGAGAGCCGGACTCGCATTTTGACCAGTAGTATCACATGGTCGTAAGACACAATTGAAATCACCGGCCAGTATGATGTGTTCGGTGTGATGACGAAGATGGTATGCGACGGCATTATTGTAGAAATACTCTCTGTCCGAGCGCAGGGCGGTGCCTGATGGGGCATATATGTTACAGAGAGTAGTATTATGAACTCTCAATGTGATTATTCGTCCATCAAGGCTCTTCTCTACGTGAGAGAAAACGATATGGTCCTTGAGAGCAATCGCTGTACCTCTTCTGGTTTGATCTACATTGCATATGATATTGTAGCCGGGTAGACTTAGATTCTCGTTTTCTACCTCTTGCAGAAAAACGATATCTAAATCGAGCATTCGAACGAAGTTTTTGAGAGCATCCAACTTCGTCGCGTTCGTGATGGTGTTAATGTTTATTGTGGCGAGGTTATAGTTCGTGTACTGAGTCATGATTTACTTTCTCCAAGATGCGAGTCATCGCTATCGTCTTGACGCATTTTTTTGCTCTGCTGGCGTTCTCTCATTTTTCCGCTTCTCAAAGAGGTCGACGACCCATCGGTATCGTGTTCTTCAGCACTCTCTGTTGTTGTTGCTATTTTACGAGACTTGTCAACACTAGAGAGTTGTCTCGGGGCATTCACCCCTTCATCTCGTTTTGAAGCGTCTGCTGAAGGTGGTGGCGGTATTGGTGGACTTTGTACCCTATGTACGTCAGCTATTATTCTGCTGTTCTGCTGTTCCGCTGGTTTTGATGTGGAGATATTTGTTTGTTTTGTTGCCGCTTGTTTTGAGCTCACAGATGCTTTGTGAGTCATTATTTTCGGCCGTGAAACGTTCTGTTTTGCTGCGCTTCGAGCTACACTCGCGTACGAATGTTGATCCGCCGACAATTTTTGTACTAACAACTTCTTATTCCCTATGCACGTAATACCATTGTGTATATATTCCCCACAGTGTCGACAGGTTTGCTTCTGTCCATGGTATGCTACTATCGTCGCTTCTCCATCAATGGAGATGAGAGATGGGATATTTTTTTTAATTATCATTTTCGCGACTCGCACTCCTGACGGTAATCCAGCTAACGGATAACGACTGTCCCACAGTTCTTCATGGATAGAAACGACCTCACCAAAGTCGTTTAAGAAATCGATTATGTGTTTATCAGTGACGTCTATTGAAAGGTCGAACAACTTTACCTCCACTGTACCATCGACCATCGTGATTCGTAGACTATATTGCTGATCATCTACAGATATCACGTGCTTATTATCATGTTCTTCTACAACTTTCAGTGCTATTGAAAGGTCGATAGTCGTGACAAAAACACATCCGTTGTGTTTGCTACAATGGACCCTTTCCAATTCTTCAGGCTTTAAGCCCAATTTGTTCTTGATGAATCCGTGTACGTCGACGAAAGATGGTTTCTTTGGGATGGCCGCATAATCAATGCGAAATGTATTTTTACGACGAAACATCGCACTTTGCTTCTCATCCACCGCAAGCAAGACGCGAACGACTGTTTATCGCGATATCCAAACTCAAATACGAGGAAAAAAAACTAGAATAGCCCGTGAACGACTTCCGAAAACATGCGCTAAAGAAAATCCGTCTGCACGGCTCGGAAGATGAGCACTAACTATGCAGGACTAATAACAGTGCAGGACTAATAACAGTCAGTAACAAAAAACTAATTTTGGGCGGGACGAAGTTTGCCGGGTCAGCTAGTATATAAATAAAAATGGATCGCTGCCTTTATTCTATCATATTTTCTGTATCAAACATTTATTCCATGTAACGGAGAAACATATTATTTGCAAGTGGTTGAAAAATCTTGAACGAGAATTGTGTCTGAAAATAATCTGATTTTATAATGACGAGTTTTGGTAGAAGTACTAGGAATTTTATAGTAAAAGGTAATTTTGAAGGGTAGATCAATCAATGAACAGTTTTGCGATTGGACCCATTAACGTGCGCTTAATAAGAAAACGTGGATGTGATAAGGAAAAATAAATTTTAGGCGAGACGAAGTTTTCCGGGTCAGCTAGTTAAAAATATAAAGCAGCGAAAATTATCTGCGGAATAGTTACGTTCTTTTATTACTAGCAAGCATACACTGATAATGTTCACTCATGGACGACGAACCATACGTGAAGATGTGCTTATGACAGGCATCAGACTATTTAAATTTAAAAGAAGTTCGTTCGTTCTCGCTGTTGAACGTACTGTTAAATTTTAATCTGGTAAAATATTTGCAGTTGCAAATTGGACAAAGGACTTGAACATGTACATGAAGACACGCAAAAATTTGCGAACCTCTGAACCGTGGCAACGGAATGGATTTCGTCAAATGAAATTGCTCAACCGAGAAACATTGCGCTATCAGCAAGTGAAAGTTGAAGAAGTGACAAGTGTCAAAGATACTGGAAAGTTAAATGCTGACCAATAAATTGTCTGGGGCATAAAACGAAACTGAATCCAAAACTTTTAAACGTGTCTTAATTGGTTATAGAAAATTTATAGAGAAAATCAAATGGAACAAAAAATGGAAAAATACGACAATTGCGAACGAATGCTTCTTCGTCTTCTTTCATTTCAATGACACAACAGTTTTGGGAGAAAAAATCTTAGCTGTTATTCTGGGAAAATCAGTCTTTTCTATATGAAATGCAAGAAAACATAGTTTATTTTTCAAAATTTTCACCATGTATGAAAATATAGTAGAGCCCCTATTATCCGCGGAATTTGGTGGCAAAGTCAACGGACATATTATTTCCGCTTAGAGCTCCGGTACCATTAACTGAGTCCAAAGATCAGAAATCGTAAACAAGGATGACAGAGAAGTTTTGTATTCCTAAACTAAATAGTTGTTCTGTGCCACACCTATTTGTTTTCAAGATTTGATGATTAGTTTTCCACATTTGTTACTCGGTTCATGAACCGGAAGAGGTAGGAAAGCTTCCACAAAATAGTTACCGATTCATCCAGGCTGTGTCGTATCTCTGGTACATTGAATGTTCTTCGTTTTCCCAATTATCATCAATGGGAAATTATGAGTATCAGAAATATACAAACATTGTATGAAAATTACCCGGTTTTGTCAGTTTTGATTTCTGCAAAGCTTCTCTATTCCAGAGGTGCTAATGTAACGTTTGAACAAATAAACCAAATTCGTCGCAATTATATATTCGATCAACAGTCAACTCTGGTTTTTCACATCTTGATACTATTCATTGCCAGAAAATCAACCGAAAATTTTTCGCCACTTAGGGGAAATGGGGGTAAAACGGACATGTTAAGAAGAACTTCAATTGTATCTTTGGAATCTGATGTTTCCCAAAACTTAAAAGCAGTTTCTTAGAGCTTGCAGTGGTTTTCGAAATAATTGGCTAAATGTTTTACAAAGATGTGTTTTCTATGTTTTCTTACTGAAATTAAAACAAGCCAAAAAGTAGAACATTTTTATCGATGCGGGTATGATGGAAATGTTGTGGGGGAATATGGACAGTAGAGTGGCAATGATTTTTTTCCATACATCATTCCATTTCATCATCGAATTTCAAAACCATGTACATTTTGTTTATTAACCCAAAAAAATTAACTGTGTAAAGTTTCAGTTCAATCGGACATGATTTAGGGGTACCTCAAGCGCTCAAAGTTTTGATTTTTTGATCATCGAAAATCTTCCAAGGGGAGAGTAAAGGAAATTTGGAAAATCGAAAACTTTTTTTTTCGATGCCAAATGACTTGAAAATGCATGAAACCCCGAGATCTGGTGTCCTCCCGAAAACAAATTTTTGGCCGAATCGACCTGGAGGAGGAATGGAAAACAAAAATAATTATCGAATTTATAGAACCGACCATGCACTCAAAGTTTTGATATTTTAAGTTTTTTTAAGTCCCGAAAAGTCGATTTTCGGCCAAATTTTTTTTTCTAGATAACACCAGATCTCGACGTCTTATGCATTTTTAGGTCATTTGGCATCGAAAAAAAATCGATTTTCCAAATTTCCCTTATTTTTTTTTCTCCTTGGATATTTTGGAGGATCAAAAAACCATTCTGCGCCTTGATGCACCCCTAAATCATGTCCGATTGAATTGAAATTTCGCACTGGCCATTTTTTAGGCCAATAAACAAAATGGACATGGTCGGTTTTTGAAATTTGACATGACCATTTTTGCTGCCACCCTAGTGTACAGTTTCCGGGCCCGTGACTGTCCCACCTTATTTTGCCGTTCGTCACGATTTGGGGCTTTCTGCACTTTGTATGTATGCCGTCCTTCTCGGTCCTTGATTCTCTGAACGAAAGACTTGGACCGATTCAACTTTTTGGCCACATCTCCGATTGAAGCATTGTGATTCCGCTGAAACGCTTTCACGCAGATCACGCTTGTGATCCTGATCGCTAATAGGACATCCATTCTGACTGCATTTCTCCTTCCGTTCGATGCTCAGAGTTTCGTAGTAAAGTTTAATGACGCGACTAACCGTTGACTGCACGATTTCGAGTTGTTTTCCGATGTACCGATGAGAGAGTTGAGAATTTTCCAGGTGCAGAATCAATTCGCGACGTTGCTTTTCAGGTGACGCCATTTTTTCCAATTTTCGAAAAACTGATAGCGATAAAACACATTGTAAACAATATACAGGTCAGACTCGATTATATATATAATCGCAATTTCACTTTCAACGTTAATTTTTGAATTCAATACATAATCGAATCACAAAAAAGCTATTTTTCTATTAATGTTTGACATTCATACGTTAATGAAAAAATTGTTTTCTTGAGATTCGATTATGTATAGGATTTGAAAATAATTGTTGAAAAAAAAGGTCGACTATATATAATCGAGTCCGACCTGTACTCTAAACTAATTCTACCCAAATTTTCAAGAGAAAATACCCAATGGATATTTTTCTATAGTGTTTTCCACGTTATTTAATTTGATATGGGACACCATTTAACACTAGGTTTACGAGACGCGTCATTTTGACGTATTTCGAATTTTATTAGGAAAATTACAAAAATCGTTAGCATTTTTATTTTACTTTTGTCCATTGATCGTGTTAATTATATGTATATTTTCCTCGATCAATGGATAAAAGCCATTACAAGTGTGAAACTAAAATGCAAACGATTTTTGTAATCGTCATTCTAATTGCGTCAATATGACGCCTCTCGTAAACCTAGTGTTTACGAGAGGCGTCATTGTAATCTCTTAGTAATTGATGATGAAACCATTGATCGCGTTCGGGAGATTGAATATCTTGGCGTGATTATTGATGACAAACTCAAGCTCAACACTCCCATTGACAATGTCATCAAGGGAGGTCTTCGTAGCCTAATAGGTTGCGTGTCCACTACTAAGCGAAAGATCATCAGCTCATAACTCAGGGCCCTGAATTGACCATCTTTGTATGTTATTCTAGCTACAACGTTCACGCAACAAACTTTATGTGACGGCACTTCCAGTCCCTTACCGTTCACATTTTCGGTCTGCTGCATCGGTAATTGGTACTATTAATAACACAACAATGGAAGTCTCATATCAACAGTCTCGCTGTGTTTGGTAACTTTGAACATTCGAAAAATAGGAATATTCTAACGTCGGAAAAAGGTGACTTGTGTATCGATAGAATAGGAATACTCTTACGCCAAAAATGGGTACTGTGTAAACTGTGTATATCATGTTAAATTTCAAAAACCGATCATAAACATTTTGTTTATTGGCCCAAAAAAATGACCTGTGCAAAGTTTCAGCTCAATCGGACATGATTTAGGGGTGCCTCAAAGCGTCGATTTTTTTGATCCTCGAAAATCTTCCAACGGGGAGAGTAAAGGAAATTTGGAAAATCGGATTTTTTATTCATACATTTTTTTTCCATACATCCACGTTTTTTTCCATACATCCATTGCCACCCTACTGTACACCCAGATTTTGATGAAGCCTCATTGTCTCATCATGGATGATGAGACTTACGTCAAGGCGAACTTCCGGCAGTTTCCAGGGCTACTGTTCTTCAACGCCCAGCACAAGTTAGAAGTTTCGGAGGAAGTGAGAAAACAGAAACATTCAAAGTTTGCCAGGAATTACGTGATTTAGCGTGCGATATGCTCATATGGCAAACGAAGTTTGTTATTCATAACTACCGGAACTATAAACAGGCAGATCTATCTCGACGAGTATCTACAGCAGCGTCTGCTTCCTCTGTTGGAGCAACACGAGGGCCCTAGGGTTCTTCTGACCGGATCTAGCTGCGTGCCATTATTCAAAGGATCTTCTGGAGTTGTACGACACCAACGGGGTCTATTTCGTACCTAATGACATGAACCCCCCAAACGCACCGAAACTAAAACCCATCGGAAAATACTGGGCTGTTAATGAAGCAGGCAGAACGGAAGCATCCCAAGAAGGTCAAATCTGGGAAAGACATGAAGAAAAAGTGAGTTTTCGTATAGAAGAAGCTACAGCCAGATGTTGTACAGAACCTTATGATTGTAGTTAGGAGTAAGGTACGGTAAAATTATATGATAAAACAAACGAAACATGTGGGTTAAGAAATAATTGCAGTCTAAGTAAAACTCTGCTTTCGACTCACTTATTGGAGTTTGCATACTTTCTCTTGATGATGAATAGTTAAGCTTAGTTGCTATCTATCCTGTTTTTTAATTATGAACAGAAACATGGAACGTGTGCGATACCAGCCCACACGATAGACACAGTTACATTTTAGAATTGATTGTGCCTCTTTCTTTCACACGTTTTTTTCCTTATTGAACGCCACTTAAAATATCTGAAACGTCCACTTAAAATTCCAACCACAATCGCATTGTTTCCGTGAAGAGCAAGAGTTCATTCGGAGCCAATGTTTGAAGAAAGGATCGTAACAGACCGAACCACCAACTTCCAGTGTTTGAATGTAAGTCGCATCTAATAAATTGACATCCTTGTATTATCAGTAAATATAAAATTTAGAGCCTGGCATTCCAAGAGAAAAAACTAATGTGATTTCAAAATTAGTTAAGCACTGTTCCAGCGGCAGTATGATTAATTTTGCCTCACCTGTTGAGAAAGAGGACGAATGCTATTCGAATTCATACCAAAACTGAACTGAACAGAACGAGGGTAAACAAGTGTGATTACCGTGTACCCAAACAGGTGTTCTACGCTCTCAAAAGCTCTCCCGAACATTGGCACGATGGTGCTAGTGACACGAGAATCCGAGAAACAAGTAGAGGTTGAAATTGAACGCTATCTCCGGCTAACGAAAACAGATGACAATTATCTTTGCGGACCGTTCCGGGCTGTCCCACGTCCAACAGTTTATTTAACAACTCGCACGTGTCAAATTTCTCGACAAAAGGTCAAATGGTTCCAATTCAAACGGATTATTCCTCCTGTGCACCTTATCAGTAGTTTAGCAAATTGTTAGCACGATGCGTATCGGGATGATAAAGGACCAGAACATCGACGGGATAATAGTCCCCGTTAGGAATCCTTAGACCGGCAAGGAGAAAAGAATTCATTTGCAGGATAGAGAATAATTTTTTATGTGAAGGCGAAACGAAATGGGAGCCGCTCGATTGCGGTAGAGTACTGACTGGCACGCCGGGGGGATTAGGGATACTTCTTCGTTGAAGAGGAACTTTTCCCGAAGCAATCCCGATGATGGCTCTGGAAATAACGGAAATGGTTCACTCAACTAAATTTAGGTTTTGGTACATTGTGTGGGAAGAGTCAGCAAAGTGTTTTTTTTTCTCGGGCAGATTGTTAGCCTAGAGTGAATGTTGTTTCAAAAGGTTGAACATCACAAAGGTTTGACAGGTTAATTTAAATTTTGTACCTCTAATAAAACTGGATCAATATGTGAATATGTATGTATGAATTCCCTGAAATTATTATCAATATGAAATTAGGATTTGCATCTCAACATGAAGTTCCATTTCATTGGGATGTAAAATAATTTAAACAAATAAACGGTAGTTGAGATGATCGGATGGTGCATTAACAAACCAGCAAAATTTGTTCCGTCACTATTACTCATTTCATATGTGATCCAAATGAGTTTTTTTCGGCAAGGTCATAAAATCCACCATTATGGTCATTTTAATCTCATACATTCACATGAGAGCACGCCTTCGCAGCTGTGCTCAATAAATTCCGATATGAAAAGATAAAGATAAAGTACAAGAACTGTTCGTTACACCATCTTGGCAGATGCTGACACGGGTTTTTCCAAACATCCTATTCTTGAGTCAGACTTAAGGCAGTTTATTTATTCCAACACTTTTAGCGGCAGGTGTGCAAAAGATGTTGAAGCTAAAGAAAATAGCATCCTCGAGCAATGAAACTTCCCCGACTATATAGTATGAAAAGACGATAGTATGTCATCGGCAAAAGTTGTCGCAGTAACTAAAGTAAATTTGCATCGTCTTGCCGGAAAGACACAGGCAGCGGCAGCATCTGTAGACGGAAACAATAACTTTTCGTGTTTCATTGAAAGGCTTTGTGACGCCAGGGTTTGTTAGTCCTGCATCTGGGAAGGAGCGAATGGAGAAATGTATGTTTTGCGAAAGAAGATGGTTTACTGTAGAAGCTTTTTTAAGTATTCATTACAATGGATTCCTCTTGAATGTCATTATTACTTTATGAAATGATATCAGTTGTGATGTCTGCCGAGATACACACATTACTTTTCCTTCTGCTTCTCAATAGGTGCTTACTTTCGTAGAGAAACTTTGCTCTTCCCGATATAGTATGCAACTTGTGCTATTGTAATTATTTTGTTTTTGAATTATATACATTGGTTTTATTGAGTTTAGTGTTCGGTGAATGCCTCAGATAAAGAAAACGGTGGAAAATTAAGCTTTTCGTATTTTTCGTATCAGCCTACGCAAAACCGAAAAACGGTTCCCCGACTGATATGATGATGATGATGGACCCGCCTCTTTCCCTTATAGAGGTTTGGTTGTCTACACACTATGATCCGTTCAATAAAAACTTCGTAAGGTACTATATTCAATGAAAAAAATGAACAAAGAAGACAGCATAAAACTGTTCACATAAATCATCCGTTCGTATGAGATTTCATCAGTTAAAATTTTCGTCATACGGCAACAAAAAAATCATTCACATGTGAAATACAGCTTCTCTTAAATTCTGCTAATGTTGTTGCACGTTTAATACATTTATTCCTAAAACATTTATTCCTTTAAAACGAACGATTTTTGAGAAGCACATGTCAAAAAATTAAGTGTTCTTAATTCATTCGCGTTTCTAGTGTTATAACTATGAAAGTCACTTCCTCTTTCAATTCGATCACACAAATATCGAGGTAGCAATCCGTTAATTACCTTAAAAAATGAACACCATAATTAAGTAAACAATTCTTTGCTTCACATATAACCATTGCATTGCCCAGCATCAAAGATAAGGAAGTGAAGCTATTAAATTTTAGTATTAATCGCATTATTTTATTCTGCAAGCGCTGTAATCTCGATATTTGTGTTCTGTAGGCTAGAAATAGAATGGAAGAACAAAAGTCTAGATGAGGAGAGATGATTGATTTGTATAGCTGTATTCTGCTGCAAATAGTTAAATTGTTTCTCAATCGGCATAAGATTTCATACTTCTTGGAAATTTTCTTAATGACATTGTGTATGTGATCGTTGAACTTAAGTTTGTCATCAATAATCACGCCAAGATATTTAATCTCCCGAACGCGGTCAATAGTCTCATAATCAATAACAATAGAGACGTTCTCATTTATTCGATTTCACGAGATTATTATATATTCAGTTTTACTTATGTTCAATTTCGATTGCTTCAACCATCTATTTAGAAAACGCAAATCTTCATTCAAGTGCAAAACGGCCTTTAGCTGCAATGAATAATACAGTGTCATCTGTGAAAAGGTTAATATCGCAAAATTGTAAAACTGTTCGCATGTGATTTATATACATAATGGATAAAAGGGGCCCTGATACACTACCGTGAGGTACTCCGAGATTATTCCCTACAGCACTGGAAATGAAATCGGTCAAAGCAGTTCGTTGAGTTCTGTCATACAAATAGCTTTCAAACCATTTATATGCAGCACTCGTAATTCCAAAGCGCCTAATCGTGTTCAACAACAAGGGCCTAGAAATTGTCTCGAAAGCACGTTTCAGATCCAAGAAAACAGCAATGATGGAATCTTTACATTCTAACTTCTCTTTCCATTTTGCTAACACCAATTTCAATGCGGTTTCACTGGAATGACCTTCCCGCTATCCCGATAGTTCTGGTACTAGCAAAGCGTTACGATTTAAATATTCCAACAGCTGGCCTTCAGCAACTAATTCCAGTATTTCCTCTAATGTGTGCAACATGTTGATGGGACGAAACTCTTGGGCTTTAATCGTTCCAGCAACCTTTCGGATAGGAACTTTTGGGAACTCTTTCCACGCTAGAGGCACATGCTCAGTTAGTAACGAATTATTAATAACGATAAATTGATTAAATAAACGTTGACCCAATCTGACAATGGTTCAATGTGATGAATATTATTTTCTTTTAAGAATTATGTTTAGAAATAAATTTATCAATAAGTTCAAGATAATTTGACAACATGTAAGTGTCTCAAATGATTATTTGAGTTACGAAAACTTAATTCCGCCGTCGAGATGTCTTCTGCTGTGATGCTGGTTCTTGTAGGGATATCAAACTTATTTCGTCGTTTTCGAGTGCCGCCCTCATCAACTAACTCTCGTTTCGGATTGAGGAACTCCTTGATTCCTCTGTTCTTAATTCTTTCTGGTGAACTTAGAACATGTGAGATGCTCTTGAGTAGCGGCTTCACAGTAATCGAATAAATGCCACATTTCTTGAATCTGGAAATCAAGTTGCTTTTTTGATGGTCTTAGGGTTTTCAATTAGTGGTTTCAGCAATCCTGGAAAATGTGGCTTCTGCAAAGCTGTCGCTAAGGAAACGCTTTTGCCTTAAATTCCTCTTTATAGGTTCGGAAAATTCATTCTGTTTCATTGCTGATTATCTGTTATTCTGTATACACAGATTCTGCATCTGAAATTTGGTAAAAAATCTGTAAAATACAGAATATTCTGTATATGTTATATTCTTCTTCGCCTCTAACTCATTACATGTCGAATCTCTCCATGTATCATGAAGCAGCAGCGTCATACGGACTACGCAAAGCAAATGATTCATATTCAATTATACATCAGATCCTGACTTACCAAGGTTGTCACGTATTTTACAGATTTTTTACCAAATTTCAGATGCAGAATCTGTATATACAGAATAACAGATATTCAGCAATGATACAGAAATTAATCACAGTGCATTGTTTCTATCTACCTTCTTACTAATGAACTTATTTTTTTCCGTTGGATCTTGAAGCTAACTTTAATAATAAAAACGTTAAAAAATGTTGTCCTGATTTTTTCTAAAAAAGAAGAATGCAGCTAGGAAGTTGACCTTCAAATCGATTTGTCGGGACTTCTATATAGAACTCGTGAACTAGATTTCCGAGCGATTTGATTTCAGCGATCCGTTTATCAAAACTGCTGCCTTGATAAACCCTCACACTTTCGTCAAGCTACCAAACACTAATGATTTGATGCGCCAATTTAATCAACTCGTTGAGGCAGGTAATAGACAAGGCTTGATGGGAAATTTTCGCATCTTTTGCTACACCCAAAATTAATCTTTAGCAGATGTTTTGGCATCTCGATCTATTACATTAAATGGACCTAAAAATAATAGAAAATGTGCTACTTTCAAATACTGGATAGTATTTGTATAATATATATGGTATAGCAATACAAGATCGATATGAGCAACCGAAACAAGAGACACATTGCAAATAAGCACGCGTTAAAGTTTTTCGCATACTTTGCCACATACACGGATAAGATCAAGAAGGATATAGATTCACATTTATGCTCTTCTTTTCACTTTTAGAAAACACTTTCCCACTTCATTTTATAATGAGGTGTGATTTTATCACGCAACAGCAGAAAGAGATGTCTACTCCCATGCACACAAACGTTTTAAAGCTTTTGAAAAAAATTTGAATTTGAAATTTGAAATTTGAAAAAGCCTTACTAATATATTTTTGCTTTATTTTGGAAGCGTGAAAATTTCGTGATTTCACTATGATCAATTCGGATTTGGATTTGATATTTTCTCTGAAGGTGCTGTAAGAAACCTTTATATTGAGACCACAAAAAAGCAATTTTTCAAAGTTATTCTGGGTAGAGATGATTTGTTGCTAAATTCTAATTGAAGCAAGCTTCAGCAGAAAACTTCACATATCTTCATTGAGAGTATTTTTTATTAGGCACTTCCCGTTGTAGATTTCCAGATCAGAGGTTTTCGGGCGAATTTATATACTAACCACAACTTCACGTGGACTGCTTTTCGAGCAGCCCCTAATCTATCTTCACGTAGTTATGTTTCGTCGAACATAGGTGAGGAACATTGTAGCGTCGTTATAAACTTGCTGGGCAACTTCCAAGCACGTGTTTTGACCACTCAGTGCTGCTACAATGTCCGTTTTGTGCTGTTCTGTCTCATGATGATTTCAGGAGATACTCCTGTTTTTTATGGTTTTAGCCGTTTTTTTCTAAGAATTCAAAGATTCACCTTTGGGTAGTTCCAGCATTAGCACGTTGTCTTCCATGCGTTGGACCTAGGATGGAACCTTGTGAACAACGGTCGAGGTATTCTGCCCTCTAATAATTTTTCAGACCACGGTACTAAAATAGAAATGAGCACCCTAATAAAAAAAAATAAAATATCGGTTCTTATGTTTTGCGTTAATGGAAACTACCACTTTTCACGAAAATCTGAGAATCACTACATCGATTTGGCATGGATTACATCAGGATCACAAGCGTGTCGTGAAAGCGTTTGAGCCGAATCCCAATGCTTCCCCGGATGTGGCTGAAAAGCTGAATCTGTCCAAGTCTTTCGTCCAGAGAGCCAAGGACCGGGAAGGACGGCATACGTACAAAGTGCAGAATGCTCCGAATCGTGATGAACGGCGAAATAGGGTGGGTAAGTCACGGGCCCGGAAACTGTACACCCAAATGCGGACTTATGTGACTTATGTCGAGGGGAACTTCCGGCAGCTTCCGGGGCTACTGTTCTTCAGCGCCCAGCAAAAGTTTGATGTTCCGGAGGAAGTAAGGAAGCAGAAACTTTCAAAGTTTGCCAAGAAATACCTGATTTGGCAAGCGATCTGCTCTTGTGGCAAACGGATTGCGCCTTTCATGACTACTGGGACTGTAAACGGGCTAATCTACCTCAAGGAGTGTCTACATAAGCATCTGCTTCCTCTGCCTTACGATCTTCTGGGCGGATCTAGCTTCGTGCTGCTATTCAAAAGATGCCCTGGAGTGGTACGGAGACAACGGGGTCCCTTTCGTACTCTAGACTAAGGTCCATCGAAAAATGCTGGACTATGATTAAAGAAGGCACTACAGAAGCATTTCGAACAGGTCAGCTCTGAGGAAGGGATGAAGAAAAAGTGGGTTTTCGTACGGAAGAAGCTGTAGCCAGATGTACCGAACCTTATGAGTGGGGTTCAACATATGGTGCGAGCATACGGTTATAATATTGAAGTAGAATGAAATGAATATGCCAAAAGCTTACTAAGGGGTTATATTTATTGTCTGTTTGAAAAAGGATCGGTCAACTAGGTCATTTTCTACAGGGGTTTTTCCTTTGATGCAATTTGATGTGGGACACCAATCACCAGGAGAAGAAAAAAAAAGTGTTACATTTCATATAATAATTCACTACATACATAAAGTATTGTTATTACCTGCAATAATAATCGGATGGTTAAAAATAAACGAACTTCATTTTTTCATCAATTAATGCTAGCACTAAAAATCATAAGGGTCCAATTGACATTTGGCTGTAAATTTCAGTATTATTGAGATGTTCTAAACCTATTTACAATTCTATTATACTTCAAATTATGATTCGAAAACAAACGAAAATGAACACAGCTCGAGTCACGAAAACGTTTGATTTTTTGATCGGGGAAAAAATTGACAGGCAGTGGAGAGGGAAAAAAGTTTCAAGAAATTCATTTTCAAGCAAATTATCTTGGAAAATAAATCTAATTAACTCTGCATGACCTAATTTGTAATAATGAAGGACTACAAATTAACATCACAGAATAAGATATATTTAGCAAATACAGGCATACCTGTTTTTGTGCAATCGTTTTCGTGCGATTTCTCTTTTGTGCGACTCTTTTTTTCCATTTTTATGATTTGTGCTATTCAAGTTCCGATTCTAAAATAAAATCGCACAAATGAGGAATTGCACAAAAACAGGATTGCCTGTGGATAAAAAGAGAAATCGATCAGACTAGAATGAAACACATCGAACTTCTATCATCTGCAGTCCACCATCCATACACTTTGCGAAACAATAGTGACACCGAATGACAGCACTTCACTTGTCGTCCTTTTGACGTATTATACTTTAATTTTGTGGATCAATCACAATTATGTCAGTAAGGTGTAAATTTATTCGTGAAAATCAACCTTTAAGGGGAAACTTATTTCAATTATTTCAAATTTCAACTCCAATACATTCTCAAATGTTACCAGAGCTATCAATTGAGTTTGAATAAAAAAAAGTTAAAAAAACATTTCTTATATCAGAATGCAATTTTATAACCCATCTCATAATGAGGCACATCGCTCCAGTATGGAAATTAATAGAGTTAGTCAGTTCCAGTGTTACCAATTCACTCAGATATTTTCTGCAATTTTTTTTATACTCAGATAGTTTCTGAAAAGCATTAAATATCTTTTCTTGTATTTTGTGATAAGAACCAGAACGAACAAGATCATTTCAATGTTTCTGACTATTAAAATCCATCCATGATTAAGAATAATGCAAACCTTAGAATCAAAATAAAAGCTCATAAATACAAAGGTCAAAAGTCTGGCAGCACATTTGTGAACAGCGGCACGTAGCAATATATTTATGAACAGCGGCACATATTGATACGCTTGTAAACAAAAATATTGGATTCAAAATTCTTTAGCATTTTCGGAGTTTGATAACAAAAATGCCTCGAAAATGGTAGAAACTGGTAGAAACGTATCGGAAGCGGAGAGTATAAGCAGCGAATCAAGAGTTATCCAAAATAAACGCTTCGATATCGTTTGACATTTTGACTCTTTGTTGTGGTGCATTTTGGACACGCATATGGGCATCTTACCTCGCTTTTTTGACACTCCTATACTCGCACATTGGTCTGTCAGACCGAGAAATCAACAATTCGTTCATTTCTCAGAAAATATCAACACTACGACTTTGCGATTCTCTCTAGCTTCGTTATTCGTCGTTCGTCATCGTTTAGCTTATCGCATGTGTTGCTACAAAGGGGACGTGTGCCACTTTTTTCACTCTTTCGGTCTGACACACCGACGCGAGAATAGGAGTAACTTTTTTGGATATGTGCCTTTTTTCATATTCTAGAATATTGTTGAATGAAATATATAAATTAATGTTAGTTGCGTGGAATATTTATTGAATATAATGCATAAGATCATTTCCGGACTATTCTTATTTGATTTCAGTCCCTTTTGTAACTTTTGTAATATTAACTATTCGCAGTTAGATTCATACATTCAAAAGCAAAATATAAATGTTTGACTTTCGTATAGTTATTTGCTAAATATAATGTTCATACATATACACAATTGTGAAAGAAGTTCACTTGTGGAAGAATTGTAAACAGTAAACTATAAACTAATCGGTTGCTTATGGTAACCGTTCATACGACCCTCGCTATGTTCTTCTTCAATGGCACTAACGTTCCCAAGGTTTGCCTTCTCAACGTAGTACTACTTGCGTCATTTTTATTAGTAAATAGTTGAGATTTCGATGACGAAAAATACGCCTTGAATGTATTCTGGAGTGGCAAGCTCAAGAATACGCGTGACTACAGTGCAAGTCAGAAGGGTTTCTTTAACGAAAAATCTCTTGCATAAACATTAGACCAACGAGACCCCGTCACAGATACTTCATTCATTATGAACATCATTTCTCATTTTGATTTAATATTTATGAACATGCGACGAAACAAAAAGAGGGCGCGCTCGAAGGATTTTTATGTTTATCATATGGTGATTTGACATGGTTAAGAAACGCCAATTCAAGATATCGTAAGCTGTGCCAACAATTTATGGTCGACATATACGCGAAGGTAGAGATTGAACGACTGCAATTCTTACTACACAATCAACAAAAGCGGTGCGAGGAATAATACATTCACTTGCGAGACACTATCATGAGCAACGCCGACACAGCTTTAGTTATAGCCAGGCCAAAGCGCAATGCATTGTCATGACATTGCGCGTGTGTTCAAACACAAAATGAAGTTCGATCGTATTCGTCCCCACATATTGTTGGTTGTATTCTGTTGAATGGAAAAAGCGCAATTTTGCATTTTGTTCAAGCTCAAGTCCAATCGAGTTGAGCAAATGTAACAACCTTGCCACGCAATTCGACGTAAACAACATTGGTCTCCATGTTCCATTTCTATGAAGCAAAAATAGTAATGGTTTTTCGGGTGGAATAAACACGCAAAATTTAGCATTCAAACACATTCAAAACAAATTTAGCATCCAAACGAAATCGAATAATAATTTTCATTCAAATTTCACCAATTTAGAATTATTTCCGGAATTATGCCGATCAGATAGAGAGTAAATTGAACCACAAATACGGATGACTTATTTTGACAATTGTTTCGCGACAAGGCGAACGAATTTAAGAGTGTAAAAGTCGATTTCCATCGATTTGTAAAATCCGATCACTCATATGCATATATGAATATTGAGTTCTACAAATCGGTGAAGAGTAATAAAAATATCCATGAATAAAGGAAGCAATATGGCTGTGTTTCAAACTTAGATTACCGATGTGAATACTCCTCGATTGAATGACAACGATAAAATAACACGATTCCAAACAGGCCGATTAATCAGATTCGTTGAAGTTAGCTGGCGTATTGCTGTTTTTCAATTTACGAACGAACCAACGAGACCAAGCTGTTTTAAACTAAGCCATGTTTAAAATCACATGCACGTATTTTCTAACAAGGAGACAGCAATAAATATTGATTTTCTATATTTCATTTTCTACTTTACGACAAACTTATATTACTTTTTTCAGTCGACGTTTCATTTTTAAGAGATCAAGCATGTCAGTTACGTTAATGAAATACACCAAGAAAAATCATATAACCTTTCATTCAAATCATTTAATTCGTTTTTTTATCGGTCACATTCGATTTATTTTAAAGATCGTTAAAATATTCAAACACACTTACAATACATTAGTGTGTTTTATTCAACACCCAAAATATTCACTAAAAATAATTTATTTGGCAGAACAACGTTTGCCTGGTCAGCTAGTATATATATATATATATATATATATATATATATATATATATATATATATATATATATATATATATATATATATATATATATAGATATATATATATATATATATATGTATATATATATATATATATATATATATATTTATATAAAATAATATACGAGGGCAGTCCGATAAGTACTTAGCCTACAAAAAAATTTTTTTTCGAAAAGTGGCGATTTATTTCTCAACATAGTCCCCTTTTAGCTCGATACACTTGACCCAGCGATGCTCCAACTTCTGCAATCCATCTGAAAAATACGTTTTCTCAAGGTCTGCAAAGTAGGCCTCCGTGGCGGCGATGACCTCCTCATCCGACTCAAATTTCTGCCCGGCGAGTGACTTTTTCTTTTGGAAACAAAAAAAAATCTCTAGGGGCCAAATCTGGAGAATACGGTGAATGGGGCAGCAGTTCGTAGTGCAATTAGACCAATTTGGCCCTGGCGACGGCAGAATTTCCATTTTTTTCCATTTTTCAAAAACCGCAGACACGCACGCTTCCACACACGGTCAAAACAGAACTTCGAGTCCGATTCGGCTGAAATTTTGACAGTAGCCGTTTATGAGAATGTTTTACACGATTACTAATCTCTCTTGCAAAATTGACCATCGGGCGATGAGGCTGAATACTTATCGCTCTCGTAGCTTATTTTGATGAACATACCATAAGCAATCAAAATTGCCTTGTTTGTTTCGCAATCTAAAAGAACATTGAACTCATTTTGCACAAGGGTTCAAATATTTTGATTCTGTTTCTGAAGCAACGAAAACGCAAAATGGCGCTAAAACGCTAGAATGGGGGAAAGGGGGTAGGTTCAGGACCACATTAGTTTGCATTAGGACTACCTTCCCCATTTGGGATGGACTTTTGGAAGGGAAAGGGGAGATCACAGAGGAAGGTGAGAAATATTCAGAGTAAAAAAAAACACGAAAAAATTACATAGCTTGCTACAGTACGGTGAATTTTCATTTAATACAATTTATTGCTTGTGTGACGTGACAACGCTTTGTGGAGACTGTTTTTTCACACAGAGCGTGTTGTTACGTCACAAAACGCAAGCCGATTTTTGAAAAGTCCTTGCGAGTATTTTTTAAAAACTGGAGACACAGGGATCCACGTTCGTCTTTTGTTGACAAATCATAGAACAAAGTTTATATGCACAGGGTTTTCCATTTTTTTTGACATAGCTGTCAACCAAAGCGTCATATCTGTGAGGTGCGTAGAAGAGAGATTAAATGCACAATGCCCTACCCCTCGCAGCTGACAGTATAACAGTGATGTTGGTGTTATATCATAGCAGCAGTAGTAGCACACATGTGACATCATTTCCTCCTTCAGCAGACAACGGTCGAATAGGTAAGCCACACTTAATATTTCCTCTCTGTATCGGGTGATTTCACTGTGGGCTTATACTACCGGCATTGAGGAACCCTTGCAGTGAATATCGGAAGCTCCACAATATCGTTAGTTGAATGTTTACCATTTTACAATATGGATCGTTTTAGCATCGCACAACGTATTAATTTTGTTAAATTATATTATAAAAATGATGAAAAACCGGCAAATGTTTTGCGAGCATTACGGACGGATTTTGGTCGTCATGGACGGCCTACAGAGCACACAATCGCTAATGTAGTGCGTAAATTCGAACAAACTGGATCCGTAGCGGATATTGTGAAACCTGTGCATAATCGTAATGTGCGTTCGGCCGAAAATATTGCTGCTGTTGCTGCCAGTGTGGAGGATGACCCGAATGTTTCGATTCCACGGCGTGCTCAGCAATTGGGCTTGTCAAACACATCATTGTGGCAAATTTTGCATTTGGACTTGCACCTAGATCCATATAAAGTCCAACTGGTACAAAAATTAGAGCGTGGTGACCATGGAATGCGTCGAGCATACGTCGATTGGGTGAACGAACAACAGCAGCAAAATGCTGAATTTTCGCATCAAATTTTCTTCAGCGATGAGGCACATTTCGAGCTCGGTGGCTATGTGAACACCCAAAATTTCCGTATATGGGGCTCAGAAAATCCACACGTGATTGTTGAGAGGCCATTGCATCCGCCAAAAGTCACTGTTTGGCGCGCATTATGGTCTGGTGGAGTCATCGGGCCGTATTTCTTTGAAAATGAGGACGGCGAGACGGTAACTGCGCTATGGCCGCATGTTAACCGATTTTTTTTTTGCCACAAATTGAACATATGGATACGGATGACATGTGGTCGCAGGACGGCGCCACGTGCCACACAACACGACCGAACATGGCGATATTGCGAACCAAATTTGAGGGACGCATAATTTCGCGTTTTGGTGATGCCAATTGGCCGTCCAGATCATGCGATTTGAACCCGCTAGACTTTTTTTTTTGTGGGGTTATGCGAAAGACCGTGTCTATGCCAACTCTCCGCAAACTCTTGAACATTTGAAAGACAACATTCGTGAAGTTATGACCGAGATACCATCGTCATCGAAAATTACCTGTTCCGGATCAAGGTGTGCGAGGAAGCCCTAGGTGGACATTTGAATGATGTTGTATTTCACACATAATGGCATAAACCAAACTTTAAATTGAAATAAAAGTTTCATCGAAATTCGAATTCTAAGTGTGTTTTATTTCAATTTACTTTCGGAATTTAAAGTTGGAAAACCCTGTATGTTTTGAAACGGAACTGGAAATATAACATTAATGTTCAAAAGTCGGAAACCGCAAAAAGATAGGTGTTGTCACGTCACAAAAGTATTGGGCTGGCATCAAGCGAATTCAACTGTAAAATATTCTCCAACTGATGATTCTTGTAGGAAATTTTCTCAATTTTACGCTGACATCGTTAACATTTTGGAAATCATGTGATTAATACATGAAAACGAGAAAAAATCTGTTTTTAGTGAGTCGGAACATTGTCACGTAACGCTGGAATGGGTCTATTCGACTCTATTCCTAAGACACACTACTTCTTGATTGTTAGGTATTTGTTCAGATTTTCAGTGCTCGAGTTGCGGTCTTTTATTTGCGGAGTTTGGTTCAATTCGTAGTTTAAACAGATTTTCACCTGTAATTTTGTAAAGATAGATCATGCGAGCCACAAAGGAGCAGCATCACGAATTCACACGTCGTGAGCAATAAGTTTTGCTAAGCAGCCAAAATTTGAAAAATAAATTCGATGAAAATCGCTCGCAAAATGCAAAGAGACATCCGCCAAGTGGAAATCTTGGAAATTTTTAACAACATTAGGCCTTTCTGAAAAATCGGTGTTTCGTTGTTATAAAATTGCCCATTACTCAATTGGTTTATTTGACAGGTGTTGGGAATGGGCGAAAATCAATTTAAAAGTATAAAATCGGTGTGTATGTTCGTTGGCTTTCGACAAATCAATGATGAACTGTTCCGCATGGATTGTCATGGAGCATAAATAGCACCAGAAACAAGAGAGAGAGAGGTCGCGTATCACAGCAATTATAATTGCGCCCGCTGGAATAACTTCCTGTTTTCACCTCAATGTTTCCGTTCTGATAACGAAATTCAATTTTAAAATTAACGAGGGCAAAATGTCACTCAATCGGCTTAAAATTTTCCCGGACCGTAAACATCGTTAGCTCTGTTTTTTTCCTGAACACTCGACATTTTATTATTTGAACCTATGAACAGCAGGTCATCATTGTTTTTTTTGCAATCAATTTCAATTGCCACGGAAGCTTACCTTGCCACGTTCAGCATATGCACCGGGAAGTAGCATCCGGCGAACATAATGACAACCGCGACCAGCATCTTCGCCGCTTTCCGGCGAGCCCTCAGCTGGCCCATTGTACTCGTGTTGCCGACGCAGTTCAACGTGGTACGGGTACTGTGAACTAAGGATGATAAAAAGCGGGAATTATTTATACAATTTCAAGTGAGTCAACACAGTGGAATAGTAGTACCAAAATATGAATCTGTTTATGTAGCACTTTGAGCCGTTTACTTACTTCCGCAGGGCTGCGATCGTGATTCCCTGTGGCCCGGGATGGTATCCGATCGCCACAGTACTCGTACAATTTGGAAGTACGCTATCGTCATGAATAGAAGTGGCAGCCTGAGGGAAAGGATATACACCAAGATAAATGAACAGATATTTACAAAATTTTAGCGAGTATACAGGTTGTGAAGAGGAACACTCTTGTGTATTCATAAACATAAACGAAATAAAAAAAAACATACTACTGAAGAGTGAGAAATCGGCGCCACTTTTCTCGAGATTATTATCTGGGACGTTTCATTTTTATTATTAACACGCTGATGAGTGAGTCGTTCCTCTTGGTGGATAGATTGCGGTAGTTTCGTCGAAAAAATTAGGACAGTAGTGTTAGAGAATGTAGTATATCAGGTGGGAAGCATCATTAGTGAGCTTACGAAACATTTTGGATACAATTCCAACATATAACTATCTAATAGTCCCAACCTACACTCATCTTCTTCTTCTTCTTTAATGGCACTAACGTTCCTAGAGGAACTTCGCCGTCTCAACGTAGTATTACTTGCGTCATTTTTATTAGTACTTAGTTAAGATTTCTATGCCAAATAACACGCCTTGAATGCATTCTGAGTGGCAAGCTCTAGAATACGCGTGATCACAGTGCAAGTCGGAGGAAATTTCTTTGACGAAAAATTCCCCCGACCAGAACGGGAATCGAACCCGAACACCCGGCATGTTAGTTATGACGCTAACCACTCGGCCAAGGGAGCACAACCTACACTCATATTTCTTCCAAATCGTGGGCGCCTTTCCCATGTCGGAAGATTGAATAAGTCTTACCTCACCGAGAGATAAATTTCTTACTCAACCATCTTTTAACACTTTCAAAATGTGGGTGTGGGATTCGGTTAGGCATGTGCATCTGATAGGTCTAGATTACACTTGGTCCTATTTCAACAGCATCTGTTTGTGAGATTTTCTTTCGTTTTGATAAAGATGCAGCACAATGATTTATGTTCGAGTAAACTTTTATTTTAAAGGGCAGAAAAATGGGAAATGTTCTTGGTAAAGAATATCTTTCCACGAAGAGTGCCTCCAAATTAATAATTTGGAGGAGTAGCATAAGATGTCTGAACAGTTTTTTTTGGGTATATACACACTCCACAATAAATGGAACTTTTAATTTTGTTGTTGTTAAGTATCCATTAGTTATGTGAATGATTCCATGGGGAGCCAAACTTCTATTTGAATCGTCGGATAACCGAACTAATTGATGCATTACAAGTGAATCAATGCATATGAATATTCTGAAACAATATGGATAAACAAATCATATGGCCTTGTTACACTTGCATTGAAAACAACTGTTTTATGTTATCTGTTAACTGTTTCATCATTTGAATGCAATTTCACTTTTCTTTATGAAAATTAAACTCTTATACTGCTTATCAACTGCATCTATTCTTCGTACGATCACTCTCCATAGGTTTTCGATTGGGTTTTGAACTATTAAATAAGCAGGATGGTCCAGAATTTGGAACCTCAGTTCAATAAACTATGGAAAATACTTTCGATTTTTATAAACTGATGCGTGATCTTGTTGGAATAACCGAATAATCACGGTGGTTCAATCTTCTTTCAATTCTTGACTGTTCATTCGTGTTGGTAGAAAAGTCTCCCTAAACATTCGAGCATCTCCGCCTCCAATATTGCGAGTCGAAAAGTCCCTCCAGCATGAAGCTATCGTAATGCATCGAAATCCAGACACTTAATCTGGATCCGACGATAATTTCAACTACTAAAAATATTGACAAATTATAGCATGAAAAATTGCCATTCCTACACCCAAAATTAATTTTTAGCACACGTTTTGGCATCCCGATTTATTACATTAAATGAGCTTAATAAAAAAAGAATATGGTCCACTTTTCCATACTGGTATAACATTTGTATAATGCATTTGACAATAAAATTAAAGGTGCGAGGTCGGAAATTTTAAGGGATTTTTGACGTGATGTAACTTCGTCAACGCATATCGATGAAATATAGATCATTTTAAGGCTACAATTTTCAGATATTATAATATTTTACGTACATATTTTTATTTTGGTATGTGCAGGTGTAGTGGACAACAATACTGGGAAGAAATAAAAAAATAATTAACAAAATTTTTTGCTAACCAACACAATATTAAATCCAATCAGTCTTATCAATCAGATTTCATTTGATTGTTAGATCGTTCCTGTATGACCTTTCCATACAGTTTGAATGAAAAATTTCCCTTCCGTCTTTGATGATGATTTATTCAATAAATGATCATCGCACCACAAATCGAAAAGCAGTTTTGAAACTAAAAAAAACTGCAGAGGGGAAAATTTTTGACCTTGACGAAGAAAAATTATTTGATTTTTTTGCATCGATTTCAAAAAAATGCCAAAAACAGGATTTTTATAGTGCTTCACATGATCTTCTGTCATTCTGCAAATATCGCAGTATGTTCTTATGTTTGCAAGCAAGTTTTTAGCCAGGTGTATTCCCTAAATATCTGTGAACGTATCAATTTAGACGTTTTTTCGTAACTGTATATTCCATCGATATGTGTTGAGCTACAACGAAGTCAAAAATCACTTATAATTTCCGTCTTCGCACTCTGTTTCTTTCATATTTTTGTCGAGTGGATTTGTGCTGTAGCCAGGGTTGCCAACTATAATTTTCAAAAATCAGGGAACATGAAAATAAAGATCAGGATAAATCAGGATAGCTTATTTTGGGATGTCCGTAAAGTTTGTGTCGATTTTTAGGAGAACAATATATACAACAATTTATAGGCAGACATACATTTATCCAAGTTTATGTGCACAGTTTTGTTCCACAATCTTCCGCCTTGTTTCATCCAGCCTTAAAATTCTATACTACCAGAACATGTTCGCTTGTTCGTCGAAAACTGTTCAAGGTATTTTTTTTCAAAGCTCTTGCCCTTGAAGGAATTTTGTAAACACCTGAACCTTACTTGACCAAACTTCTACTTGTACTTTTTTAGGCATTTCCACAACTATGCGTTATTAGTATTGTGGTTCGTGATATTATGACTACGACGATAAATGTCATACATTTTTTACGGTTTTTGAACAATTTATAATTATGTACTTTACAAAAAAAAAATTACTTAATATCTATAACTCTGTAATCCTTGACATATCCTTGTATATAAATTGATGCGTGCACTAAATAATGATATCAATTGTGCAGAACTCTGATATCAATCGACGTTTATATCAGGGGGTCTTCGTAGCCTAATTGGTTGCGTGTCCGCTACTAAGCGAACGATCATGAGCTAATAACTCAGGGCCCCTCAACTGACCATCTTTGTGTGTTATTCTAGCTACTACGTCCACGCAACAATCATCATGTGTCGGTAATCCCAGTCCCTTACCGCTCACATTACGATCTGCTGCATCGGTAATTGGTGCTAATTCTAACACAGCAATGGAAGCCTCATATCAGCAGTCCCGTTGTGAACAGTCCAACTGTGAACATTCGAACAATAGGAATATTCTAACGCCGAAAAAGGCGGCATGTGTTGTGTATCGATAGAAATGGAATACTCGGCATGTGTTGTGTATCGATAGAATTGGAATATTCTTAGGCCTAAACAGCTACTGTGTTATACATAAAAAAAAACAAATGTTTATCGATGGATAGGAATCTTAAGCCTAAATAATATACAACAATAGTTATCTTAACATAAAAATGTATACGAATAAATTCGGCTCTGTGACAGCTGAATTGCTAAATGAGCCTAATAAACGGATGGGATAAAAAAAAATCGACGTTTATTTTGTTCAGAACATATAAAGAGGTTTATTTTATTTGCACAATATTTTAGACGAAGCACCCATTGTCATGATAGGAAAGCATTTTTTCCATGTCAACATACCAACACACCACGTGTTGAGTGGTGGTGGTGTGGTGTCCGATTCGCTTCTTCCATTCTACGCACTGCCGGTGCTTGGGGTGAAAATGCGAGAGAAACTGTACACTATGTTCGATCATCATGTGAAACATGATGCTAAAAAGCTAAAAAGTCTGGGAAATCCTGAAAAATCAGGAAGGTTGGCATCTCTGGCTGTAGCAATATAGGACCAATGGGAGCGTGCGGAACAAGAGACACATTGCAAATAAGCACGTATTAAAGCTTTTCGTATACTTTGCCACATACATGACCGAAAAGGATATAGATTCACGTGTTTGCTCTCCTTTTTACTCGTAGAAGTACCAGTAGCTATGTGGATCGCGTAAAATAGCCTTGCATTCCAGCCGGCTTTGGTTCGATCCCCTTTGATATCGTTTGGTCTTTTTTTTGGGTACAATCCCAAGCAGACGTTCAGTCTGAGAGAAAAAGACGTCTGCTCCCATACATACAAACATACAAACTTCATCCTTCAGCACACGAAAAATCATTTTTCCTACCGAAGATGAAATGTTTTCTGCCAACGCTAGCTTGGGTGTATAGAACAAGGAGGCTTTCATGTAAGTAATGACAGATTACAGAATTCCACAAAATCATGTTATATTTGTTTAAAATTTGTAAATTTCTTCATTGTGTCGTGATTTAAATCTGAACACTTTTGACGTAGGACTACGTCTTTCATTTCTATACTGGGGTGTGAGTTCAAAGTTTCGAAAACTAAAGCGTTACGCCGAAGAACGAGATTTTGAGCGTTAATAACGGGTGTTAAATAAAAAATGAGAATTTTTTCAATACCTTTCAGTAACTCAAATAAAGAGCGTAAAATTTTCTTTCTCCAAGAAAATTGCTCTTTGGGCTCCCTAGAAACAGTAGGCGTGTTTGGTTTTGCTAGTTTGAATTTAGTCAAAGCAAAGATGGCGTGGAAACAGCACGTGCTCCGCGAACGCATTGTACGGTTTTACGAAACGCATTTCCAGCAAGGAAAAAAGTTCACGATGGCACATTTTAAGGAAGAAAATGTACCTGTTAGTACGGTATATCGTATCCTGGGTTCCCTGAACGTAGAGCGGAAGCTCGGAAGTGGTCGTCCGGTGACGATAATGACGAAGCAGAGAAAGACATCGTTAAAGAAGCTGTTTGACAACAAGGACGCAACCAGCCTGCGTGACGCCGGTCGGAAATATGGCTGCTCCCACGTATTGATCCATCGGACCCTCAAGATGGAAGGAATCGTCTGCAGGAAGAAGACGAGGTCGCCGTACACGAGTACAAGGAGGAGCAGATTGAGACGGTTAAATCACAGTGTCGGTGGATGACCAAAAAATACCGCGAGACGTCTTTCGTTCTGGACAACGAAAGCTATTTTCCGCCGTCCAAAACGCATATTCCAGGAAATGATAATTACTACTCCAGTGACAAGTCATCCACACCGCCTGAAGTGAAATACAAGTTCAAGCACAAGTTTGAAAAAAAAAGGTTATATTGTACATCGCCATTTCCGACCGGGGCATTTCAAAGCCTTGGTTTAAGCCGAGCGATCTGGCAATCAACCAACAAATCTATCGAGAAGAGTGCCTCGATAAAATCCTGCTGCTTTTCCTAAACGAGCATCACGCGGATGGGAAGTACGTCTTCTGGCCGGACAAGGCGTCTTCCCATTACGCCAAGAAGACGCTGGCGTATCTTGAGGAGAAAAAGATACCGTTCGTGCCGAAAGATCGTAACCCGACAAACTTGCCCCAGTGCCGCCCAATAGAGGATTTTTTTGGCTCACTCAGTGCCCTAGTATATAAAAACAATTGGAGGGCCAAGGACACGAAGCAACCGACTACAAGAATCCGGAATTGTATCCGGAAAATGGACGTAAGTGCCGTATAATGTTCTTGTGAGAGCATCGCGACAAAGTTGCGTCGAACAGCAGACCACGGCCCTTACTCAAACATTCACTGACATTTTTTTTAAGAAAATACATTATGTTATTAATAAAAAATACTGAAATCGATGAAAAAAAAATTTTTTTTATATATGATTGAAAAAATTCTCATTTTTTATTTAACACCCGTTAGCTCCTAAACAACTGAACAAAATGGTATGATAAACACTTCATTCGAAAGATAAAATGTCTACGCGTTATGCTTGTTATTTTTTGATCCAAGAACTTGTTTCAATAGCCCTAAAATTGCTTTCAAAACAGGTCATTGAAATGACACCAATCGGTATATAAGCGAGTGCCACTCGGATATCCACTCAGTTATGATTGCGCAACGATTGAGGTACGATCGCTGGAATTGATGGATGTTTCCCTAACACAGACTTCAAAACCATGGAGCCAGTGGAAATCGGCATTGCAAAATAGATGCAAACTACGGGTACTTTTGTACTCGCTTGCATTTTTGCAAACCGGAATGTGTTTTCCCAAAACAGATTCAGAAACCAAGAAGTTGGGAAAATCAGCATTGCAGATACATTCAAGTCGGCAATACTTTTATACCCCCAAGCATTTTCACACTCCAGAATTCTTTTTGCTATCACGGTCTACAAAAGTAGGTACAAATGTAACGCTTTGGCTCGATTATTCAAGACTGCATTGGAAGATATCGCTTCATGTTGTCAATTCACTGAACTTCTACGCATACCGCTCGATGATTAGGCAAAATGTTGATAACTATTTGTTGCGATAACTACTACCATAATGCATGATTTTTCCTAAATTGGGATTTTTTTTTGCAATTGAATTCGTAAATAGTTTCATTCATTCACTAGTTTAATCAATAATTTATTCAATACACATAAAAGATAGCTCTGTGCAGCGGCGATATCGTACCCAATGAGAAACATCCGAGGTGGGATTATTGCTAATTGAAGAAATGCAATTGTTTACTAAGCCAACGCCAGTCCTACGTCATAGATAAAACCCATCCATAGTTTTTTATTCTTGATTTGAATTCCGGACAATTTTGCTATTAATTCCGGACACTCTTGTCCAACTCCTTCAATAAGAAATTTTAACGGTTACTTTGATCCGCCTTCCGGATTAAAAATCATCTTTTGAATGTGCTTTTTATTCCGGACATGGGTTTGCGAAACACAGATATTTGTTATGATTTGTGCTATTTTTTGTCAACAGACAAAATTAATTTTTAGCACATGTTTTGGCACCTCTATTCGTTACATTAAATGAGCCTAAAAATTACAGAAAATGTGTTACTCTCAAATACTGGTACAGTAGTTGTGTAATATGGTATATGGTATAGCAATGTCAATATGAGATTAATATGAGCGAGCGAAACAAGAGACACATTGCAAGTAAGCACGCATTAAAACTTTTCGCATAATTTGCCACATACACGCCCCAGACCGAAAAGGATAAAGATTCACGTTTATACTTTCCTTTTTACTCTTAGAAAACACTTTCCAACTTCATTTTTTAATTAGGTGAGACAAAAGCATTTTTCGAGATAGCAGCATATCATTATGTTTCATGCAATTTCAAGACATTTGGCATAATAACGCCGGAAGCGACGACCTCTCGCAAGTAAACTTGTGTTCCACCAATTGCCTGATTAATTCGAAACATACGATCCTTCAATTAGTTATCACTTAGTTAGATCCTTACAGTCATCAGGGGAAGGAAGGGAATGTTAGTATGATATTCGCCGCCCGGAGGCCAGAAGGGTTGCCTCTATATCGTTGTTCTCTGGCGATTATCATGGAAGTAATAGTTGTTAGTGGGGAGAGGTAAAAATCAGGATTCACTGAGGTAAGCGATGTGATTATGTAAAGCTGGGGTGCTCCTTGTGCATGTGCTGTCAATAACCTGCAACTCGTGCATGTGCACGAGATTATATTGTAGCACGGTACCGATTTCAGCATTTGGAAGCCCCTCGTTTAGTTATTTTGAAGTTCAGATCCAATACAATCTTGCCTGTGTGAATCTGAACCTCTCCCTTCTGTATTTGTTTTGGATGAATGGCTGAGCGAGCGCCTCTCCTCTTTTTATATTTGAGCGACTTGCCATAATGGGTGCTGAATGTGACTTGGCGGCTGTATTTAACCAAGACACATCTAGAAGACTTATGCTTTCCTTTTCTGGTATTTTTTCATTTGGATATTTCCTCCAAATAGCAGAGTCTTTCGGCGGGTTTTTCTTATTCTTGAACTTCCAAAACCCGGCGAGCGCCTCGACTTGAACTGTGGTTAAAGGGTATCGCCCGCGAATGTTTGAATGCCGGACCAATAAAAACACAGAGGAACTTCGGTATAATTACTGAATAGTTAACATTGTTAACTATTACGTAGTTCCGGTTCCAATTAGTATCTCGCTGATCTGAGGATCCAAGCTATGCTCGTCCATTCCTGCTTTGACCGTGGAAATTGCAGAAGCGGTTTAGTTCTGGTGGATCGCGAATTAAATTACGGAAAGGTAATAGTCGATAAAGGATTACATCGCATAGTGAGTGTGTTTAAGTTTTTTTCCTTTTCTTTTTGTACGTGTTAGGAAACTAGTTGTAGTAAATGTTCTCCTGGGCTAGAAGGCCTCGAGAATTACCCCAATCAAACCAAATCCGAGGTGAGCTCTATAGCACGTGGCTTAATTGAAATTGTGGCTTTTGATCTGAATTGTGGTTTTTGTGTGGTGTTCGTTCCCCTAATGTAGGAAGAGCCGCTTTCTGACCCCACGGTTAAGGTCTGGATAGTGCCACCATCTACGTCAACTTCGGTGGCCGCGCAGAGTACGTTAATGCCAAGCACTCGCGCACAAGGAAAGCCCATCACGCAGCCAATCCACACCGTATGCAAAACTCAACAACAGCACGGCCATTCATCGCTGGGAACGGCGATAAGGTAGATCCTCACCGTTAATCCATGGTCGTGAGTAGAAAACTTCTTTATCCATAACACATGCGCATGTAGGATAGAAGATTTAAATAGACACACAATTAACAAAAGCCACACAACACAGCAAATGCCCATCGGTATACTGGTGTAGTGGTTTAGCAAGTGGATTAGATATGAGCGAATAGACTTGATAGCAAACGCACAGTTCTTGAGTATTGAACGCTATGGGTCCTATGTCCTATGGGGTTTTGAAACCGATACTTAGAGATGTTGTGAAGTTTAGATTAATTATGGTTCATAAAATGTTTTTCTGGTAGAGTGTAAATTAAATTAGTTTTTGTTATTAAGAATAGAGTAATGTGATTGAGATGATGTTTATGTAGATATTAATAAATGTTGAGATAGAGTAGAAGAATTCTACATTTACTGGTTGGCGGTGTAGCCTTGTTGTGGTAGCTCCTGTTCTACGAAACTAGGTTCAAGGTGGGTGGGACGGCCACCACTCAGAGTAGGTCCAGTGAGGAGAACCTTTCAGCGTAATCGTTACTCATTGGATGGGCCGAAGTGTCCCTCTGTTGTTGGAATGGCGCTTAAGCCAACCGCTTACCTGCGTAAACCCTCCGGTAGCGACGAACTCGCGCGCTTCCCCGGCGTCACGGGTGACATCTTCTTCTTCTTCTTCAATGGCACTAACGTTCCTAGAGGAACTTCGCCGTCTCAGCGTAGTATTACTTGCGTCATTTTTTATTAGTACTTAGTTGAGATTTCTATGCCAAATAACACGCCTTGAATGCATTCTGAATGGCAAGCTCTAGAATACGCGTGATCACAGTGCAAGTCGGAGGAAATTTTTTTGACGAAAAATTCCCTCGACCAGAACGGGAATTGAACCCGAACACCCGGCATGTTAGTTATGACGCTAACCACTCGGCCACGGGTGACATATTAAAGATGAAACGGATATCCTGTAACTATCCGGTATCCGGCCTATCCGGCCAATACAGGAAAACCTGTTTGTGTGCGGTTGTTTTTTGTGCGATTTCTCATTTGTTTGACTGTTTAGGTGCAATTTCATTATTTGTGCGATTAGTTTGTGTGATTCAAGACCCGATGCCACAATAAAATCTTACAAAAAGAGTCGCACAAACGAGGCATCACGCGAAAAGTGACCGCACAATAACAGGTTTGCCTGTATTTGCTATCCGGCCGGATACCGGATACGTTCGGCGGTCAACGATTCGATAACACTGAAGAAATTCGTGACACAGTTACATCGTACTTCAAAAAGTTGGACGCTACGCACTTTGCGCTCGGAATAGAAGAACTCGTGCCACGCTATGAAAAATGCCTCGAACGTTACGGCGATTATGTAGAAAAATAGAAAATGAAACGTAGATTACGGAAATCACATTGTTTTTTGTCCTAACTTAATTTTTCCGCGATTTCTGAGGCACTGAAACTTATTTTTTGAACGACCCTCGTATATAGTCATTTTTTTTGAAACTGTCGCATCTTTAGCGGCGAACCTCCATTTCTAATGGTTAGAAGATGATTCCAATTGTTCCTCGTTATACCAGTGGAAAGTGTAATACAAGGCGCCTAGAAGTATATCCTAAGGTGAGGCCGTTTCGTCACTAAGTTGGTTAGGGGAGCGGTATATGAAAACAGTACGGAAGAAAGCAGAAAGGGAATTATTTGCTTGTAGCGTGCAAGAGACAGACTGATCACGAGCGAGCTTCGGCACTAGTCTACTGTGTTTTGTTTACAAACAAAGGATGTTTACAAACAAAACATAGTAGACTTCCAAGATGGCTGAAGAGTGGTTTTAGCAAGTTGGCACACCTTAGGATGAACTTCTAGGCGTCTTGGTGTAATACAGAATACAATTGATAGAAAATAAATAAAAGTATAATAGAGTAGCGAAAGTAAGATAGTTAAATTAAAATCGGAAAAATAATTGGTGAATTGTATAGAATTTATAGAGACAGGAATTATTGAATGTTTAAAAGTCATAGAAAAAATTTAGAAACAATAAACGTGAGTAAAGTTTGTATATCTGTAGTTTTAATATATTTATGAAAAATTGTTTTCACAGGAATTTTTTAACGTCGTACTGCGAAGAATGAAGACCTGTCAAACATTGGAAAAGTTTCTTGTTATTGTATAATAGTAATTGAACGTTGTAACAGTTTAGCCTTAGGAAATATCATTAATGACCACAAATGTGCTGCGAGATAATTTTCAGCTTCAAAATTATGTGTGGGGAAAGCTACTTAAAATTCCCACATATCAAACAGTGCCAACAGAATAAATTTCCTCAAATTCAAATTATCTTGAAACTATAAATAATACCATTAAACTTCGCCCTATCAAATTTAACTATTGAACCTTCTTTTCACTCAACCGCAGTACGTAAGCTAGTTGCCCGAGATTATTGGATGTTTATTCGCAACCTTGAGCTGGCCATCGGAGGAGCCATCGGAGCGAGGTCGTAAACCAGCAAATTAAAAAAAAGGGACCGAATTTATTATACACTCCGGGTGAAAACTGGCGACCTTTTCCGATGTGTAACCTCCTCTGGTCTGTTGTTGTCTGTTTTAAAGCGAAGGTCACCGCAAAGGAGCTCCGAGCTTCGGATACTTATTTCTTGCCATAAAGAGTGCCTGGGAGAAGAAAACGTCGAGATCCGCTATTGCGCTTTCCCAATATTGCTTCTTCTGGGCCAAAGTGTGTGATACGAGTGCTGCTGGCAATGGGGTGTACGTAATTTTATTAATTTAGTTCAGTCAGGGATCAGGGATGGTGGCTGCTTGAAAAACTTGAGCTGCTTTTGATGCTAGGAATTAAATTTTTGTGCTTCTATCTGGGATGCAAAAAAAACATTCGATGTAAAATTTAAAGCATCGAATGCTTTTGCCATTCTCATTCGTGCTACGATTCCCGGAGAGAAGTTTTGCTATTTCTATTATTACGAGAATGCTTAACAAAATTGTTTCGCTTCGTGATAGTTTTTTTTCGTTCCCCTGTTGAAAAACGCTAAACTCATTTCAGCTACAAAGTAATCCATTTTAGATTCAATGAAAATCATCAGAATAGAAGAAATATTGACTGCCATCCATTCTTTCCGCTCGCTGGTAATACAACAACGGCATCAATAGTTCGAACCGAGAATGGACCTGTCGGAAGGGGTTGAGCGCAAGGATCGACCGAGGAACCGGAACGAATTTAGATGCCGAAAAATATAGCCTGTGAATGCCATGGAAAGACGTGGAAACGACGAGCGTTGTGTACTTACGAGTAGAGCAACACAAATCTGACGATGTAAAACATCTTCTCCTGCTCCTTGGTCCAGGTAGCCTCACATTGGGTGAACAGCTTGATGTCGAAGCGTAACTTTCTTCGCTTTGTCGTCAGCACTAGGAGCTCGGGAAAATCTGTTGAAAGGACGAGAGAGAGAGAGCATGAGAAAAATGTTTCCAGTCAATGCGGTGATTGAAAATAAACGTCGGGTTTGAATGTGTATTTCACTTTGGCTTTTCGATGGCTTCTAGCAGCGATTGAAGGTTGCACCGAATGCTTCGACGAAACGAGAAGAACATCATTGCAAATTGAGGTGCATTGAAGTTAGTTCTATACACGAATAAAAATCGATTGGTTATCAGGTTATTCGGTGCGATTACAGCTTTCAGAAGCCGCCTTCGCAAAAAATCAAACACTCTGTACCAGTAAGCCTTCAGCAAGAACATGTTATAGATGGTAAGTGGAAGCTTCAGTGGTATTTGCTGAAAAGTCTCTCAAACAGAAGATAAACGGAACAATACCTGCGAGGTAGAAGCGCGAGCAAAAAGTGGATTTTGCTTTGCAAACGTAGTTTTTGGTTTCCTTTCTCTCCTTTTGGTTTCTTGTTGGAAAAGCGAAGGTTAATTTGCATGTATTAACATAATCTCCCCGGTCCTGCACGGTTTTGGGACTATTGCGGATTGCAAATTGTTACAAAATTGTACAAGGAAGGATGATTTGGCATAAGAATATAATTGAAGACACACGGTTATCTAGTCTATTTTCAACACAACTGAATTGAAGTTGAAGTTGAAGTTAATGTAGTAACTCTAAAAATTTGACTACTTTTACTTGTATATGCTTATTTGAAAATATATGGGTGATTTTTTGGGGTTTGCTCGTGAAATTGTGTTTTTGAAAGCTGAAGCCTTTTTCAGTTCGAGTTTGGTCGCATAAAGTAGCACATTTCTCAGTATAGAAATAACATACTTAAAAGGGTAGAATATAATTTTGAAGGTTTTTTAATAAAGGGAAAATGCATGACAATTATTCGTCAGCTTTTCGAAAGAATTTTTGAACGTGATACACCCCATCATTTTTTTGCATAGTACTGCTGTTAGCAGTATTTGCTATCTTTTTCCACCACTTTTCCATTTGAGCTGGTTTCTTGTTGGCTCTGCAACATTTCTTCAGTTTGCCTTTGATAATTGCTCAATATCACTATCCTGCTTCAAATCCTGTTCTGGAGCGTCTTCTCGTGATTTTTTTCCATTTATTGTTGCCCCAGTGATGAAATCCTTTGTCTTGGCTTCACAACTACAGATCCCTTGCTAAATCATCAACTCACGGGTAAATTTATCTGCGTAAACAAATTTGAACCTACCCGCAACATCCAAGGCAAGATACAATTTGTTACTTGTTTTTTGTCCAAAATCCATTTTTATCGTCCATCAATGTGTATATTTTGTATTTAGTCAACACCTGCTCGAACAGCTTCCTTACATCTGAGTTCTGTGCCGGGTACATTTTGGGCTGTCGGGCTTATGAATTTTGTGAGAGAAAGAATACGAGTTTTCTTTGAACGCGCACTGATGAAAATTAAACTCAAGCGCAGCGCTGCGTTTGTTTTCTGAAGACTTCTCAGGATTGTTGTTGGGTCAATTTCGGAAATTTCAGGAATTTTTCGATCTTTCCTCCTGACCACGTCAGGTTCTCAATGTGAGTGTGCAGGTTTTCTCCCCGCCTTTCGCGCTCCAACTTTTCAACAACGATTTTGATGAAATTTTCACTACTAGGGGCGCTGGAGTGAAAATAAGCGACCAAATTCTGACTGAAACACGCTTTATTGACGAATCTTCGTTAGATTTTAGCCAGATGCCGCAGCGAGTAAAATGATGATTTGGTTTAGAACTCGTTTGAATTTTTTAGAAAAATCAGAATTTTTCTTCAAATTTCCCGGGTAAACATTCCTTCTACGCTGAAAAGATTAGAAAAACACCATTTTACATTATTTCATTCAAACATATGCAGTTATACAGATTTTGATTTCTTTTCACTGTATATAATCGTATCCTGTATATAATTGAGTCCAAAAAAATTTTTTTTTAATTTGTTTTTTTTTGCACGTATTTTTCGTTTTTTGAAAATAAAAGAGGAATTTGATGTTTGATTCACCCCCTTAAAATCAGAAAACACCTTTCTCACATGAAAAAAAAATAAATTTATCCAGATTCTCTCAAGAGGTGATAGACGATCATATTTTGGGAAAAAAATCCTCCTACACATATGTTCGATGTGCTCCCGTGACCGAGTGGTTAGCGTCACATCTCACATGTCGGGGGTTCGGGTGCGATTCCCGTTCTGGTCTTGGGAATTTTTCGTCAAATAAATTTCGTCCGACTTGCACTGTGGTTACGCGTATCCTAGAGCTTGCCACTCAGAATGCATTCAAGGCTTGTTATTTGGCATAGAAATCTCAACTAAGTACTAATAAAAATGTAGCATGTAATACTACGTTGAGACGGCGAAGTTCCTCTAGAAACGTAAGTGCCATTTAAGAAGAAGAAGACATATGTTCGAATTTCAATAATGACAAAGTTATAGATTTTTTTTTTGTTTCGGACTCTCTTGCCTCAAACTGGCTCTACATTAAAAAGTACGTCACGGAAGAAGATTCGGATGCCTTCATTTGAAAGATGAGAAAATTTAGTTAAAAATGTGTTATTATTAATTTTATCCTAAAAATTTATATTAATCTAGATTGTTTCTATCAATTAAATCAAAGTTCTTTAACCGCTCCACAATTTGTTCTTTGACGCCCAAATTCTATCTTTCTTAATTTGGCTGCAATATCGATATAAACAATTCCTGGTGAAAAATCAAGCAAAATCTTCAAAAATCGCGATTTTTACCCCACTGTACAGGTAATAGCCACTTAAACTTCACCTTAACGATGAAAGGCTACATTTGTTCTTGAAATAAGCCATTTTTGAAATATAAAAAAAATTCCAAATTGTATATAATCGAGTCCGACCTGTATATATTTAATATATTTAATACCATATATTTAGGTGGAGCAGTAGGCAGAGTATATTTGTATTGGTAAACAAAATATGGTATTGTCATTATTTCCATTCAATATGGAATGTGTATGGAAGAGACGAAACAATATTTAAATAATTCACAATTTGATGATGTCATGAGAAAAAAGGCTCATGAAATCTTGTAACTGATGCAGAGAAGTTAGAAGCCTTAGTATGGAGTATGGAGTGTAGAGGAAAGATTTTCGATCCGGGGAACCGCAAAACCCTTCGGTATACAGGACGGGGTCGATTATATAACCCGTTTGTATGTACGTGGGTAACTTTGTAACTTTGTCTGTAGCGCTGTCCCACATCAATAGAAATTTATCCCCCTTTCTTTTGACCGATTGATCTGAAATTTGGAACACACATTTATCTCTGCAGTCACTATGAAAGTGCTATAAAAGTGCGTACTTCATGATCTTGGAACTCCAAAACGGCCGCCGCTACAAAATGGCGGATTTCACATTTTCTCTAATCCCAATCAATATGGGTCTCAAACGAAAGGGCTTGACTAGTAGAACACAGTTATTTATGGAAAGTTCAAATCATAACTATATATTGAATTTTTACGCGGTTGATACGTGTCGCGTAAAAAACCGCATAAATTTCGAAATCCGCGTGAAAAAAACCGCGTAATTTCCGAAATCCGCGTAAAAATATACCGCGTAAAAAAAAACCGGATATAAAAAAACCGCGTTAAAAGCGACTTCAGTGTAGTAAAATTTAAAAAACATCATTTTTTAGTGATTCATGCGATAAAGGGATGCATGCAGATTGTATTTATATAAATTCGACAAGCGTTTGCGTTTGAAGTTCATTGTTATGACCGTGCCAGGTTAGATACCGCATCACTAAAATGGCTCTTACTCGGTAAATAATATGATTGTCGATAAGTCCTTTCTAGGGTATATTTTTGAATGCCTAAACAACGGAAATACGAAGAAAAAAAAAGTTGATTTTTTTTCAATTTTCTAGAAGAAAATACTGTCTTAAATTCATTTTAATGAAATTGTATTTATTATTTTTTATTATTTATTATTCTATTTATTAATTATTATTATATTATAAATATTATATTATATAATAAATATTAATAAATATTACACCATATTGGAACATGCTACCACCTGAATTAAAACTGCAAAACTCGGAAGAGGAGCTGCTTATTATATTTCAATTCAATCATTCAACAATAGATCGTTTAAGTAAAATAATAAATACAGTTGTGTTGTTAGTTTTTAGTTATACTGCGAAATAATTTACGTAAATATTTGAAATTGAAAGACTATGTCTTACGCCAGGTATGTTAGACTAATAAATACATAAATGAAATAAATGTCATCAGTTTCTAGTAAGAAAGTTAGAGTTTTGTATATTTACGATGGTTGCAACACATTATTGGACCAAAGTCCTAGAAAATATTCTAAAATTGTTGTGTTTGATAATGCATACAGTTTATTAACCCTTTGGGATCGTTTGTCTGTTCTCAGCCACCACAGCAAGGAACTATACTAATCTTATTCTTCACGTAACAATTTATCTGTTCATACTTTTCATAAACGAATTTTAATGTCTAGTGAACTTGTTCACAAATCAAAACAGTGCTTCTGTGCTATGAATAATAAATAACAGTACTCAGTATAAAAAAAGTTGTTACCCATGCTTGAGGAAAGGCTTAATGTAAAATTTCATGCATTGCGGCAATGTGTAGATGTAAAGAGCATTGTTCTGTATGTTCAAACAAAAACTTATTATTTTTGTGATATTTGCAAAAAAAAACAGAGCTACATTTTAGGGACTGTTTCTAAAGATATCACGCGAAGAAATTTTTTTACATATATTCTTTATATGAAAGTAACAAATTGAAAAACATGTTTAGTATTTACTTATCTGAAGTTTACAAAAAAATTAATCATGTTCATCTCCCACAATCTCACAAGTTATGAATATACTGCATATAATCTAATAGAGTTATACTTCACTGCTTTTTCGAATGAAAATTATTACGACCAGTACGAAAATTTAAATTTAATATGACCGCAAAGGGTTAATACTGTGGATTATGGCGATAAAATCGATATCATATTGAGTTAGGAGAATAATTTGCAGTATTTTTAGCGCAACACACGTTCATCATCGTTTACCTAGTTGAAAAAAAATTAAAGTTACCACACGTATACCAAGCCGTTCTTCATAATATACATACCCCATTGTAAAATGGTGATTTTTTATCCTTTTCAGCGTGGAAAGAATACTTGATCCCGTATCGCGGAATTGGAGGAAAATTTGAATTTTTCTAACAAATTTAAACGAATTTCATACCGGAGAAACAAAATATCATCATTTCACTCGCTGTGCCATCTGGTTGTAAATCTAAGTTAGATCCGTCAACACCGGAGCATACATTTCTTCACAACGAACAATCTGCTTCTGAATCTGAAAACTGCAAGCAGTTTGCTGACTTGTTTGCATCTGTATTTTCAGTATCGGTTGCTTCCGATCATGAAGTAGAGCGAGCAATCGGGGATGTGCATGCCGATATAGTGGATTTAGATATGTTAACCCTTTGCGGTTGTTCGTCTGCTCTCAGTCACCAAAGCAAGTAATCACACAAGATAATTTATTCAACGATGTAATAGTTTACTTTTTTTTCTAAATGAATTTTAATGTCTAATGAAGTTTTTCACGAATGTATACGAAATTTCTATGGATAATAATAACTATTCTACAGGGTCCGGCAATTGAACTGCTACATTACTTCAATAGTAATTATTACGTTGCACATAAAATTGTATTTGACGACCCCTCGTCAGTTTGTTTACATTGTGGCTTAGCTGCAAGTGGATGTATGTGTTACTTTTGAGATCGAGTGTTATCCGCAAATATGGATATCGAACAGAAAGGTAGTGCTGTAATTGCCTTATTCCTAGCTGGGAAATGTCAGAAAGACAGTTCGTGAGCTGTCCGCTATACCTGTGTGCAGAAGTTTTGTACACCGTACAGTTAAAAGATACCTGGAGACCGGAAGACCAAAAAATGATATGGTGGGGGACGTCAAGCTACTGTGGTGACACCTATCATGGTGAAGATCGTCAAGAAGCGCCTTAAGAGAAATCCTCGACGTAGTGCCACTAAATTGGCGAAGGATCTCAAAATATCGGATCGAAGTGTCCGTCGGATCCTGAAAGATATACTACAGACCAAACCTTACAAGATCCAAAAGGTTCAAGACCTTTCGATGAGGCAAAAACAAGAACGGGTAAAAAGAGCGAAAGCGCTGCTGAAGAGGGCCGCGGAAGGAAGGTTGGAGAATATCGTGTTCACAGACGAGAAACTCTTCACCGTAGCGCAGTTCGTGAATAAGCAGAACGACAGAGTTTGGTTGCCAGAAAGATCGCGAACCCATGCTGACGTACTGACGGCGACCACGCGACAGAAACCTGCATCGGTGATGGTTTGGGCCGGAATCACCCGTGATGACCGGACTCCGCTGGGTTTTGTCCCTGAAGGAGTGAAGATCAACCAAAATACGTATCGGGAACTAGTTCTATAGAATGTCGTCGAACCGTGGGCACGTCGTCATTTTGGTTCCAGAGGTTGGGTTTCCCAGCAAGACTCGGAACCGGCGCACAAAGCGAAGAAAACCCAACTTTGGATTGCAGAGCATTTTCCAGGGTTCATTGCGAGTTCGGAGTGGCTGACGAGTTCGCCGGACCTGAACCCTATGGACTTCGCTGTCTGAAGTATGGTGAAGGCCGAAGTCTGCTCTAATAAACATGAAAGTTTGGAAGCCCTGAAGCGACATCTGACAGCAGCCTGGGATAAAATACCACAGGAGCATCTGCGGGCCTCTTACGATGCGTTCCTCGATCGTCGAGTCGAGATGTCGAGATGCGGCGAGTGGTTAAACTCAAGGGCGAACAGGTTGAACTGTACCAGTGAATTTTTAAAAAGTGATTTGTTTTGAATAAATTCGAAATAAATTTTGTTTGCTTCGATCAATTTATCTGTTTGTTTCAATGTAGCACTTCAATTGCCGGACAACGGATAAAAAAATATTATTAGTGTGTAAATATACGAGGATCTCTGTCAATGGAAATTGATTCCGACCGCAAAGGGTTAAAAATCACTCACTACATTTCGCTACTAGCAAACTAAAGAACACTTTTTCGCCTGGACCCGATGGTATTCCCGCCGTTGTGTTTCGCCAGTTTGCTGCCTCTGAGTAATTCTTGAAATTAAATTTAATTCAGTTTTGAGTATTATTTTAAACAGTGTATTCAAACTACTATTTTTCCTAAATAGTTCAATGATTTTCCATGAATTTTTCCTTACGTCATATTTTAGTCTTTATTTTACGATTTTTTTTAAATATCCATTTTCCAGCATATAATTAAAATTGGTTATATGAAAATGAAAACTGTGATTTTGGGTAGCTCACAGCATATGTACAAGGTTTAAAAAATCGGACAGGGTCGCGTCAAAATCGGCCGTTCTTCGGTTGATTTGGCATGGAATTGCTCCTTTTTAGCTTACCCATTGAGTATGATTTTCAATCGCTTATTTGAACAAATTTGAGCGCAAATTTTCCAAAATTTGGAAACAATAACTGTTTTGGTTGCGAACGAGACTGCTCATTTGTATTCAAACACAACCGCGATCCAGTCGCACGTAAATCGTTCACTCGAAATTCCAATGCAGAGGACATACACTACCACATGTAAACGAACAGAGAAAGGGAAAAAGTAAATTTTGCAATTTAAGCTCCACCCGTTGGCAACGTAATGGCCAGAGCGTAAAAGAAGAACATCTGCAGTTCATATTAACCAGTCAAAACCTGTATAAAATAAACAAAGAAAAAGTATCAACCAGTATTGTAGCGAGCGGTCCGCATCACTTTGTAGTGTCGATAGCGTTTCGTATTGAGAATCGAATCGCTTGTGTATTTTTGCATCACACGCATACATTGTTGTTGGTTTGCCAAATGTAGATTGGAATGATTAATGGCGATTTTAGTAGTTTTTTAGAAATGTGGAATAATAGTGGTGATGAAACAAACATAGAATAGCCTGTGATCGGGTTTATGTCAACTGGAAAAAGACCTCCGCGTAAGCTGTTATCGCTATAACACCAAGAAACCAAATAAAGCTTGTGATGCATGCTTGGTGTATGCATAATACATCGCCATCTAGTGTATTATTCTCACGTGGCTTCATGAATCAACTATCTTTGGCTGGTTGTATAATACCACGGCTCATTTCACATCACTAAAACTTTTTACTAAAGCGTAATTTGAAAAAAAATGTCCGAAGTGATTGTTTATCACTTTGTCTGACTGAATAAAATAATTTTGTAGTTCTACATAAAAAAATCGGTCGTGTCCTAGACATAATCCCCTACAATTTATTTTATGATTCATTCATTCATTCGTTTGAAGAAACATGTAATGGCTAACGATTGCAATTCTACGCAAAACATTAAAACATCAATCATGAAATAGATGAATGAATAAATAATTTCCAAATTTTAATTGAATAACGCAGGTTCATTCACTGTTTATTTCTGCGTGCCGATGAATCAAGCTTCTGAGAATAGCCACACGATTCCTGGGCTTTGATGTAGACGGCGCGTTCGGAATGCCAATATAAATGAGGAATGCATCTGATGGAATGTTGATTTTGTAAAGTCTTATTACAAAATGTGCACTCGAAGACCACCGCCTACAGTCGGCGGCAAAATGGTGTGTTCGAAGCTTCCAAAGCATTAAGATGGAAAGATCAAACTGACCACAGTGTGCAGATGTCGGAGAAATTGAACGTTGAATAGACGCAAACTGTGAATGAAAGCTGTTCAGATTTTCGGTCCGAAATTCGATCCTTTGCATACTAAACAAATATTCGCCGCAGATCGAACGACATAGCTCGGGAATGGAACCAATTTGGGGTTCAGGCATTCAGCTCAAGCTCAGCACCACCCACTGCGTCTGGACAGTATTTTCATTCGATTTGTATCTGAACCGTTTGCCTTGGGCTAAAGCAGAAAGGATGGTCGTGTTGTGATTTGAATAAAATTATGAGCAAGACATCGGGTGTTGAAGTGCAGTTCTAGTTCTAACCGTCCAGCGTTTATCGTTGTACCACCCGTAGCGCAGTTTTTCTCTGAGCTCAAATTATCGAAACCAGATGGCAATTGGATGAAACAGTAGCGCCACTATAAATTATGCTATTCACAACGCGAAATGCAGGCTGCATTCGAAGCGATTTGCAATGAACGCTATTGCGGGAAAATGTGGCAAAGAATGGAGCTTCTACAGGGGCTGATTTATGTGGCAAGTTTAAAGCGCATGGTCGATATATAATGTCGAAAGAATTATAGTATACGACACACGAGGATAATGGAATTGTTTTACTGGTTTACGAAGATAATGCACCACGGTGACCATTTGTAAAGTGTTTGTTCGGTTGTCGTTTCCTCAGCTTCGAAACATAGCTTTGATCAGTGACTCCGATGACCGACAACGACCACTGGTAGATTTGAACAGACACCCACCGATTGAAGTCAGAATAATTAATCAAAAATGATTAAAATGTCGAGATTCGTGTCGAGTTTCTGTGGGTGAAGAACCACTTCCCGCCAGATATCTGCTATCAACGCGACACCGAGGAACGATATTACATTCTAAGTTATTTACTTGACGGATGTTAAACATGGCGCACACGTGACGTGCGTATTATCCTTCGAACCCATCCATATTCCTCGGGCATGAAAGGGGCATTGAGTCACGCTCGACGGTGGTACTTACCTGAGAGGAAGCCAATCAGCCAGATGAGTGCGATGAAACGCCAGGCTCGTTCCGGCCGTGGTTTGTAGCGCAGGGGGAAGCAGATGGCGTACCACCGATCGATGGAGATGAACGTGAGCGTCAGGACCGATACCGTCACCGAGACCGTCTGGGGGAGGGGAAAAAGATATTGAAATTGAGAAGAATGGTTTCAAAGTCGGGTGGAGAGGGAAATTATATTCCGGATTTACGAGGAAAAAATTATCGGATTATTAAGAGAAAACTTCATTTTCTGTCCTAAGCATATACTGTTTGTTTAAAAAAAAAGAGCTTTTTCAGCAGATGGAACCGTCGTCTACCTGCGGGTGATTCATTTATTTAGGGTGACCTTCTCTAACATGTTGAACACCGGCAGAACTAGGGGACCGACAATGAACTTTTCGTCCGGCCCATGTCGGTCCCTCCGGGTCGTTATGGACAGTACTAAATATCATTTTGTACCTTAGTCACTGTCGTTCCCAGTATCAAAGCTCTCCAAACTAATAGTCCACTATCCACTAGTCCAGTCCGATGCGATCAGAACGGATAGACGGAAAATTCAGTGTTAATAAACTGTTAAAGTTTGATTACGTTCGTTTTTTATATATTGTTCGATAAATATATACACAGCAAAGAGTAAGTAATTTTAAGATTTTGTTTATGAGGTGCTACAAGTGCTAATGAAGCGTTAGAGGAGCTGAAGTTCGTCAAGCTGCTCGTCCAAAAATAAAGCAATAAAGCAGCCCTTAACCCAAAAATAAAGCAGCAACTTTGATAATTTTTCATGGCTTTGGAAAGCAATCATATGGTAAGGTTTTGGCTTCAAATGATAGCTTAGTTTAATCTTTTTATGCGCGTGGAGAACTAAGAAGATGCATTGTTTTTACAAGGACAATTATTTTTTGCCGGTTGGTGTGAAGCCAATCGTATGTCGCTGAACGCTTCCAAGTGCTCTGTCATCTCTTTCTCCCGGAAACGACCAACGATACGATTCGATTATGAGCTTCATGGATCGATGTTAAATAGAACTACAAACATTAAGGACCTAAGAATCATTTTAGATTCGAAACTAACGCTCTAAGAACATACTTCATACGTTGCTTCCAAGGCATTAAAAGCTCTTGGTTTTACGTTTCGTATCACCAAACATTTCTCCCACATACAATGCTTCAAAGCTTTATACTGTCGCTGGTTCGCTCGATTTTGGAGTACTCATCCGTAGTTTGGGCTCCTTATTACGACAACAGCATCCGAAGAATTGAGTACGTCCAACGCAAAATTGTACGCTTCGCTCTACGTGATATATAATATGCCATTTGGGTTGTAATTGAACCTGTTGATAGATGTAAATGCAAAAATTAAAAAATTAAAATAGTTTCTTAGATACCACCCAGCAAACATTAGAACGTATAACTATTACACAGGCTAGGTCGCATATAAATTCGTATCAAATTACAATCGTATAAAATATCAGTCAACGGATGCAATGTGTATCTGAAATCGTATAAAATGCAAAAAAAAAAACGCAATTTTCAATATCATTGATGGATTAAGTCGTATATCGGTATGGCAATCAACCTAATATCGTGATGTGCAGTGTTATATACGTTCATTCTATTTATTTCATATAACATTGTCAGCTCGGATATCCCCGTCCGAGATATCTTAGGTAGCCGTGACCCTGATCTTCTGCTTCATCTATACCTGTTCCTCAGAAACGCCGATGTCAACGTTTAATAATGTTTCTTTCGTTGTGTCCCTGTTTCATATCCCTCCTATCCGATCTATAAACTTTTACTTAGTCGCGGCAATACATACACATACTCTTTACAGATACACAGGTCGAAGATTGTGCAGGGCACTGACCATTCAACAAGAGCCAAAGGTTGTACCGCTCATGACAACTCTACACGAGCTGAAGATTGTACCGCCCAGTGACCATTCTACCCTGGATTCTTCGAGTCAAGAGAGATGCACCACGATTGATATGAGGTACATACTAGGGGGGCGTCGCTGATTAATGGTCAGTTGCACCCCAATAGGAAGTATCCCGTGTCGGCCACACATACAGAGTACTGGAGACTGCAACATCCCAATTATAAGAATCTTTGTAATACTAACCTCGAGCCAATCGCGAGTAATCGGTTACATATTACTAACATAGTCGTAAGACAAAAATTGTCAAAATATTTAACTCCCGGTCCCGTCAGGCTAACGCCATATGTGTCTTAATAAAATATATATTCTGGAAAAAAAAACATTGTCAGCTCACATACCAGTACGACAAGCATCCTATATGGTTATTTTCGACTTTATATACATATATAATATGTGAACATTTTCGTGCGATGATTTTTTACGACTTTCGACGTGGATTATCACAACAAGAGTGCGTCAATCAACTTAATTTGACTTTTGGCGATGAAGCTCCATAAAAAACCACTGTGTATCGCTGGTATAGTGAATTCAATCGTGGTCGTAGTTCGCTGTCCGACGAGTTTCGTGAAGGTCGTCCAAAATCGGCTGTAGTGCCAGAAAACATCGATGCTGTGCACGAAATGATTAAGCAAGATCGTCATGTAATCTATAGTGAGATTGAGGCATCCCTAAGCATTAGTTCCACCAGCATATATGCGATTCTACATGAACACTTAGTTGTGCGAA